>NC_092874.1:302286069-302593256 GCF_028372415.1 Notamacropus eugenii | reverse complement strand
CATCTTGACTCAACAGGTTCAAAACATTATCTTTCTACCCGAACTTCCTCTCTTCCCAGCTTTACTGTTCCTGCGAAGGGTATTGCTTTCCCTCCAGTCACCCAAACTCACTGTCTTCCTGGCATCCTTCCGGTGCCTTGCCTCTGAGGTCCCCACACCTTTACACTGTTTATGGAATCTACGTATGTGGTTGTATGAGTTCTCTCTCTTCCTTTGGAGTTTGATCTCTCTGAGGGCAAGGACCATGCTTGTGCCTTCATCTGTATCCTGAGTGCTTAGCACAGGGCCCGGCACATAGTAAGCACTCAATAAAGGTTTGTTGACAGATTGACCAGTTCCATCACTGAATGACCTTGGGCAAGGTAGAAAAACTAAGCCTTAATTCGTCATCTGTGAAGTGGGGACAGTAATAATTGTACTGCTTACTTCACTGGGTTACTCTGAGTAAGGATTACATAAGATGATGGATGCAAAAGGGTCTTGTAACCAAAAGTCCTTCTGCAGGCGCCTACTTGCTTAATGTTATTAGTGGCTTCTATGAAAATAAGATGTTAGGCAAAACATTATGAGGTGGGGGAACAGCTCGATCCTTAGGAACAGCACCATAATTTGGCAGTTGAAAATTGAGGGAGTTGTGTTCTGAGTGTTTAGTAGCTAAAACTCTACCAAAGACAAGTCAAATATCTAAATTCTCTAATAAGGATTGCTCTGCCTTCTTCAGTCTCAACTTGGAAGTAAAAGGGGGCAGGGACAAGAAGTTGGGGAAGAGGAAACTGGAAGAAGAAGAGGAGAGTAAGAGAGAGGGGGAGAGGGAGATAGAGACAGAGAGAGAGAGACAGAGAGACAGAGAAAGAGAGAGACAGAGACAGAGAGAGATACAGAGAGAGACACAGAGAGAGACACAGAGAGAGAGAGAGAGAGACAGAGAGAGAGACAGAGAGAGGAGAGAAATGAATTTCTGAAATAATGTCAAAGATTTCCACCCTGGCAAATCTGTCCTATGAGTGGCTGCAGATAAGCAGGCTGAAAGTTTAGAAACTGAATTAGGTTATCTCTAAGGTCCCTATCTTAGGGCAGCTAGGTGGCACAGGGGCTAGAGTGCCAAGCCTGGAGTAAGGAAGACCTGAGTACAAATCTGGCCTCAGACACGTACTAGTTGTGTGACCCTGGGCAAGCCACTTCACCCTGTTTGCCTCAGTTTCTCATCTATAAAATGAACTGGAGAAGGAAATGGCAAACTGCTCCAGTGTCTGACAAGAAAACTCCCAGTGGGGTCACAGAGAGTCAGACACAATGGCTAAACAACAACAAAGGTAGCAGTCCTCTGCCATTCTGTGTTCTTAGGTCTTTTTTATGGTCTAAGTACTTCCCAATTCAGAGAGTCTGTGTGCTGAGGTCCCCTGCTCTCCTCTGTCTTTTAGTCTTTTTGTCCTTCTCTAATCCACTCTCCTCTCTCCCTCTGGAAGCACTTCTAAGCTGTGACACCTTGGCAAATCACTGAGCCTCAGTTTCCTCATTTGTAAAATGAGGGAGGTTAGATTAGATGGCCTCTAAGATCCCTGCTGATGCTAGGTCTGTGATCCTGTGATCTCACTGGGAACTGTAGGTGATGAAAAAGAAGAGACAAACTTTAAAAATATATATTGGAAGCTACTTAGAAATGACTATTATTATCATTGTACAATAATAACTCATGTTTATATTGTCCTTTATAATCCCTTTTTAGGTGATACAAATCTGACCATTCCTTGTTACATATGAGAAATGGAAGCTCAGACTTGGTCATCATAATGCAGCTAATAAATGCTAGAGTCCACATTTGAACACAGGTGTTCCAACCCCATGCTTGGCTTGCTTCCTATTACACCAGGTCTGTTTGCCCTGTGCTCCTCATAGGCAGAGGGCAAGAGAAGGAAATTTAGAGCCAGAAATGAGCTGCAGGGCCATCTAGCCTAAGGCCTTCATTTTCTAGAAGAAGGAATTGGCAGGGTAGGGGGTCGCTGCCCTGTGAACATGCCTGGCTCATGATCAATGCCTAACAAATACCGGATGATTGATTGATTCCACTCCTGTATTGCTCCAGCTCCAAATCCAACTGAGACTTTCCTATTTTTTTTTTTTTTACTAACTGAAATGGTGCATATACCGTCTCCACCGCAAGGAAAAACCAAACCACCTGATTCCCTTATTTCTCCAATTAGAAGGAGACAAGAACTATCCTCCCTGCTCATTTTCCAGCTCCATAGATACCCAGACCATCCCATTCCTTCCTTTCTTCACTCAGACTGATTCATGGACCATCTTCCTTTCTTACTTCTTCAACAAAATGATCATAGACCAGAGATGTATTCAGGCCTTTCCAGATTGCATGGTGACTCGCCTTCTCACAGTACTGTGGCACATTACCAGGCCACTGGAACCTCTTCACCCTAGAAGCTCTCTCCACCCCTCAACTACTTCTCACATTGAAAGTCCCCTCTGCTCCCCTGAGGCCTCACCCTCTGATTGGCTGGCTCCTCCCAGAACCTCCAGTTTGAAGTGGAGGAGGCCCAGGCCAAAGATATCTCCATTCCTCTTGAGCTGCACTGCTGACCAATGAATTTCCACACCTAGTGCTTTCTCTACCTTCCCCTTCCCCTCCCTCACCCCACCCCCAACCCTTCAGTTCCCTTCTAAGTGTTGTCTTCTCCATTAGTTGTAATCTCCTTGAGGGCAAGACTACCTTTATGCTTCTCTTTGTATTTCCAGGGTTTAGTCCAGTGTCTGGCACACAGGGGCACTTACTAAATTCTTGTTGACTAACTGACCACTATGCTTCCTTACTTCTTTCACTTTTATGATTCAGTCACCTTATTTATATTTCCAACTGAAACTCAAACTGAAATAATGTCACAGCAATTCCTCCTGTCCTCCCCTTCTTTGGTTGGAAGATGAGGGGATTAAAATGGATCCCAAGACAGTTCCTGAGTGACTACGGCTTACCTTTGCACGTTTTCCCATCGGGCTGCAGGGTAAACCCTACTGGGCAGCTGCATCGGACTCCTGTGGCTGTATCCTTGCAGGTACGGTCACAGCCTCCATTGTTGACAGCACAAGTTTCTGTGGAAGCAGAGCAAAGAGAATGCTCAGTCTCCTATATCACGCTGGCTGCTTCAGAATCACAGAATCTTAGCCTTAGAAGGCATGTCCAAGAGCCTCTGACCCAGCAAGATTCTTCTCTGCTGGTCAGCCAGGCTTGGCTTAAGGACTTCGGGCCTACATCCCAAAGCAGCTATGACAGGAAACTCAACTAGCCACACAGAAGAGTGTGCTTGCTAGCCCAGGGGCATGTGGCCCAAAGGCCAAATTTCCAGACCCTTTCCTTGTGAGACCATAGGGTCAGAGTCAAGATGGCCTTCCTAAAAACTCTTCTAGAGTCTGGGAACAAATCACAGCTTTGGATTTCTAACAAGGAGAGGTCAGGAGGGAATTTGGGGGCAAAGAAAATTACTTGAAGCCATGAAAGAGTTAATGGGAAATGAGCTCCATATATCACTTTGACAAGAGTCTACAGGCCTGATCTTTTCTCACTGAGCTACAAGCAAAAGGCATCTGGGTTTTGTCCACTTCAAGCTTTTCTGCAAATTGAAAGGAGCTGGAAGTAGGTGGGGGAGGGCAAAATCGAGGTCACTGAACCCCGTTCTGGGCTGTGATACTGAAATTTCCCAGGGCCTGCCACAAAGGGAGTAGCTGATACGGGCATCCATTTGGCCTGGGGCCGCAGGCCAGGGATGACCCAGCCTCCCAATGGGGGAGAGAGCTCCTTGCCCCCCAAAGAAACCTTCATCTCCTTTCCCCACCTCCTCTTCTCCTCTGGATGGTGCTATTATGGCTAATTAGGTGTGTACATTCCCCAGGCATATCAAAAACAGACTGTAACTAAATAGATGGCTTTTTCCCCTTTGATCCTCTGTTGAGCAGAGTGGTGAGGATGCCAATGGGATTTATTTTTAGTTTTTTCTCTTTTGTTTTGTTTTGTTGCAGGAAGCTCCACACATTTATCTGTTAAGCAGCTGCCAGTGGCCACAGCAGATCTGCCTCTACCTGGGGATCTGTGACAGTGTCATGAAGCCCCCAGAAACTGGACCTTAAAATAACTGCTGGCTCGTTCAGATTTCCACATGCATCAGAACAGACGAGAGGGCTCAGATAGGACAGTAAGGTTGGGTGTGTCCCCAACGGGCTTTATCCTGCACTCTCCATTTCTGTGGGAGTTCTAGAGCCATGGCCAGGAACATGGAGGGAGAGAAGAACTTGACCCTTAAGAGACAGCTTTTAGGACAAGATTTCTCCATCTAGTGAACCCACCCACCCACCACCTATCACATGTTAGAGTAGAAAGAGCGCAGCAGAAGAGCTAGACTTTAATCTTGGTTCTGCTGTTCATTCTCTGGGCACCTGAGCAAGCCCCTAGCTCTCGATCCTGCACTGTTCGTGTGATGGGGATGGTGCTTACACTGTCCCACCTCAGAGTCATTGTGAAGAGAAGCCTGTACAGGATGGATTCACTCCTCTTCCTCCTCAGTCATGGGCCCTCAAAGGCCACTTCTTCCACTTGCACTAAGAACTTTTGTCACCACTGAGTAAGCGTGGCCAAGTTACTTCACCCTCCTCTGCCCAAGTGTCCCCATCTGTAGAATGACTAGATGACTTGGCTCTTCAGCCTTCCTTCTTATGGCTACTTGGCTCACTGTCTTCTCTGTGTCCTTCCAGCCCTCCAGATCTCTGCCCCCATCTCAGAAGACCTGCTCACTTGCACTTTACCCCTAGGTGGCAAGTCCCAGAGCAAATGCTGCCTCTTCCAGGAAGCCCTCCTGAATGACCTTCCCCTACAGGCTTCACTTTGCCTTTTTTCTAGTGTTCCTAACAGGAGTATTCTCAGTCTCCTTGTCAGTGTTTGTGGCTTAGCTACCGTCAGTCTGGAAGGTCTGTGACAATAGCTGTGTCTTGCCAGATTTCCCTTCTCTCCCCAGCATACGGCTTTGTGCAAAGTAGGTGCTTGTATTTGTCTGGTATGGTGGGAACAGTGTTGGCTTGGGACTAAATGGACCTGGATTTGACCCACCCCACCCCTCACTTACCTCCCGTATGATCCTGGCCATGTCATTTACCCAGGCTCAGACTCATTATCTGTACAATGAGAGGGTTCAACTTGATGGCTTTTTCAGCCCCTTCCAAGCCTCTCTGTGTGGGAGCCTATGATCCCTCTGCTCAGAGGTGCCCCTTCCCTGAATTCTCAACTCAATTGAACAAATAATAAGCATCTGTGGGTCCTGTGGGTCTAAGGTTCTGAGGTTACAAAGATAAAACACTAAACAGTTCCTACCCTGGAGGAGCTTACACTCTGTGGGAGAAAGGACACATGTACAGTATACATGAATGAAACCTAGTGATTTCCTTCCAAGAGCAGGAGCCAGGGGGACAGTCAGAATAGACTCTTAAGTCCTTCCTGTAGACTTCCATGGTCATTTCTGCTTGAGTTCAGAGTTTATAAAGGATACCCATAAATCAGGGAGTGTCCAAAGCAGGGCAGCCATTTTTGTCACCATTTCACAGAAGGATCAGCTGATGGAAGTGGGAAGGTTTGGCCCCGAGGAGAGAAGATGGAGAGGGAGAGGACACTTGTCTTTGGGTATTTCAGTCATACAGCAGGGGAATGAGCCTTGCTCTATTTGAGCCCAGAAGGGAGAACCAGGAGCCATGGAGGGCAGAAGAGGAGAGGTGAAACCTGGGGGGAAGGAGAGAGTTACCAAGGGGCCTGATGTGGGGAGAGGCTTCCAGGGGTCAGAGCTGGCCAAGGTGGGATGATCTGCTTGTGGAGGTGGGGCCCCTCTCCTGGGGGTCTTCCAGCACCATCTGGGTGATGACAGGAAGTCCCCAAACACTATTCTCTTGTCTCAAACAGATTTGTGTCCTTGACTTCCCTGCCCATGGCTTCTCGGGAATATTTTATTCCTTTTGCTATGCTCATCACTCTTGGGCCAAATGGAATAATCTAATCCCAATGACGGCTCCTCAAATTCTTGTGCAACCCCTTCCAACTTTGGGGTTCTCTGTCGGTCCCCCCAGTCTGATCCCCAGCTCACTCTGTTGCTGCATTAGGGACTTTGTATTCATCAGTTAGAAGTACAGTCACAATTGCTCCCAGCTTCCCGTTAGCAAGATTCCCAAGATGTAGGGCTCTTTGTCTTTACTTGCATTCAGATTTATTCACACAGACTTATTCACTCCAGGCTCTTTGAGGCCGAGGCACAATTCAGATTTCCCAGACACAGACACACGTCTAGGAGAAGAAGCAGGCTGAGTCTCTTGCAGTATCTGTTCATGGAGAGGTACTGGCAGGGAGAGTTGGGGCAGCCCTTTTCTTGGAGCTTTCCTCAGTCTCCTTTTCTAAGCCTCCCCGAGGATGGAGGGCCCTTTTCCTTTCCTGCCAAAGCCTGGTCCTGTTTTCTCTTTCTCCTTTTGTTGGCCCCTGGGCTGTCAATTCCTGTTAGCTCAGCTCTCCTTACTGGGCCCTCAGAATCTGTCCCTGCATCTGAGACAGCTCCTCATTTTATATATGCTTCTCAGAGTGTGACCCAATCCATGACTCAATTGAAACAGACTTCCCACCATACCTAACTGAAATATTTCTGATTCATTCAAGGCAGTGTCCATGTTTTACTCTTCCCTAGTTCTGGTTGATGGATTCAATCAAAATATAGTTCTTATGTAACAAAGGCAATTTCTTTTAGATGGGGTGGGTTAATCAATGGACTCTACCTTCACACTTAAACACAACTATTGCATCCCTGGATCTTCTTTCCCAGGAAGAAGGGTCCTCCCTGCATTGGAAGGACCTTCCCAAGAGTCTCAGAGTGCTATTCATTCCATCCTATCCTATGTTATAATTAGTGGTGTTTGTGTCTTCTCCGTTACTCGACTGGCAGTTAACATGTGGGCTGACTCATGTCTCTGTGACTTTGGATCTGCAGGAAAATCTTGCTAGGGCATTGTTTCCCATCTATAACATGAGAAGGCTGGAAGAGGTGATCGTTCAAGTTCCTTCCAGTTCTAAATCTAAACTTTTTGTTGAGCACAATGCTGGGCACAGACAAGCATGTAGTAAATGTTTGATGAATATAGAATGAATGCCTGAATGGGAAGGTCTGCTCCAAATCAAGCATCCATGATCCACAGAAATAGGCCTGAAAAATCTTTCACATGAAGAGACTCCCTTGGGAGCTCTGAAGATCAAAGCGATGTTCCCTTAATCCCCACCTCTTCCAGGTGTAAGTCATTAAGATTCCAAACCCAGAAAACGTGTCTCCAACACACCCTTGGCTTGGGCTGGTCCAGGGCCTTTCATCTGCCACTTCCAGACTGACAGTGTTGGCACGAGGGCCTGTTTTGTTCTGTGGCTAGATTTGGAGGAAGAGGCCCCGGGCCCAGATTCTGCCTTGTCTCTTGGCTCTATGTACAAACTGAAGGGAAGCCAGGCCTGCTCTGGGCTTCAGGTTGGCTTTGATTCCCATGAAGGTCCTTACCTTCTCTAAGTGAGGATTACATGACACAACGCATGTAAAACACCTCACAAACCTTCAAATGACGTGAGAATGCCATTACTGTTATGGTTGTTAATGTTCCATATCAGCTGCAGATGGGAACTGATGGCCAGCCAAGGCAGCCTCAGCCTTGCCAACACCCAACAACATAGAACAGATAAACTCCCCCAGGCCCTCATAGCATCCCTTCTTTTCCACGGGCCTCAGTTTCCACACCCACAAAAGGAGGGGACTGGAATCGATGATTCCCAAGGTCTAAAATGCTATGAGCCTTCCAATCATCTGATCAGAAATAATCCATCAGCTAACATGTATTTAATGTGTGATATGCACATTAGCATGCGCTGTATGCATTGGAGATCCAGAAATGTCAAGGTCTCTGTTCCTGAGGAATTTACCTCCATTCAGGAAGATAACAGCTCCCCAAAGACATACACTTAACATCATTGCAGGAGATCTGGGCAGAGGAATGCTGTGCCCAAGAAAGGCTGACTCAGTTTCCCTTCTATAGGCAGCTGGGGGTGCCATAGTGCATGGTATGTGTGGCCTGGAGTCAGGACCCCAGCCTTAGACACTAGTTGGATGACCCTGTGCAAGTCACTTAACCCTGTTTGCCTCAGTCTCCTTGCCTGTAAAATGAGGATCATATCACATCTCCCTCCCAGGGTAGTTGTAAGGATCATAGGACAGAGTGTTTGTAGAGTGGTTCACACAGGGCCTGGCCCAGAGCACGTGCTGAATAAAAGCTGATTTCCTTCCTTGAGGGTACATGACTTCAGGGTCTCTGAAAAGCTACTTTCCCATCTGCAGTTTTTCCTCCACTCATCCAGTGGATGAAGCTTGAAATTCTGCTCAGTCATTTGATCATTAAGCATTTACTAAATGCCATGTTTGGTGCTGAGGCTTAAAGTGCTACCATTGGCCATCAGTCCTTCAGTGTAGGGTTCTAGTTCTAGGGTTCTAGTAAGAAATCTCCCCCAGGGAAGGCTTGTGCTGGGAGTCCTTGCTGACAGGTCAGTGTGCATGTGACTCTAAGAGCCAAGCAGGAGTGATAGGAGGGCAAAGGGACAGTCTAGAGAGGAGGACCCTGGAGGGCCCAGGACCAGGTAAACTGAAGAACTGCTGAAGGGGTGGGGGATGTTAGCCTCCAGAAGAGCCATGGGCAGTGGGTTCTAGTGTGGTCTCTGGCTGTCTAGAAGATCTCTTTTTCCATTCTGCCTTTATCTTGGTGCCTGAGATGACTCACTCCCAGTTTATCCTGTCTAGATATAATTTGTAGTTGGCTATTTGTGTGGCATCTCTTCCATCAGAGTGCAAATTCCTTATTTGTATCCCCGGTGCTCTACCCAGTGCCTGGTGCACAGTAGGCACTTAATCAATGCTATTTAACTGATTGCCTGAAGGACTGTCATGTTTAAGAGAGCACAGACTTATTCTGAGTGGGAAACACCAGGACCAAGGAGATGGAAGTTTGATGGGAACCGCTTTTGGCTCTGGTGTTGTGTAGAGACAACTGGTGGCATATGGGGAGGTCACTGGTGGCGTATGGAGACAACTGGTAGCATATGGAGAGCAATGGAGCCATCTAACAATGGGATGAGCTGCTATAGGAGAAGCAGGGGCTCCCCCCATCAGCAGTGGCCCTTCACTATCTTCCAGGTACCCATTTGTAGGGGAAGGTATAGATGTCCTTCCCACTAGAGGAGAGAGTTTGGCTTCATTGACTGCAAGAGCTCCTTTCTCCAGCAGCTCTGGCCCTCTGGGATTCCAGGGTAGTTGGGGATATTTGTAAGAGGGCCAGGGCGTTGTGGGGAGAACAAGATTTGTCTCCATACTCTCTTCACCGTCCAGGCTTGAGAAGCACCTGGGAAGGGACAAGTGACTTACTGAATCCCATGGCCATTGCTCCAAAGAGGGGTTAGGCTGCACCTAGACTATGGAGAGTCACCGGTGAAGAGGGAGCACTGGGCCTGCATTCAGATCTGAAACTTGCCATGTGACCCTGGTCAAGTTGCTCAACACTTTGAGTCTCAGCTTATCATCAGTAAAGTCACTTATGTTTGTGGCTCTCAGCAGTACTGACCTCATGGGCTGCTGTGAGGCACCAGTGCAGAGTGACAGGAGTAGCATTTGGTCAGCTTAAAAGCCTTGTGGGGCAGGGGATGGAGGCTGAGGAGCTGGGTTCAAGTTCAGCCTCTTGGAGATACTGCCTGTGTGACCTTGGGCAAGTCTCTTCACCTCCCTGAGCCTTAGTTTCCTGATCTGTAAAATGAGGGGGTCCCCCCAGTCTGAGGTCTAGGACTCTGTATAAATCAATGTCAATCATCACTATTATCTTTCTCATCTCTTTCAATGGGGTTCAGACAGACACAGTTTTGGGGCCAGCTGCTCCCCTGCTTTGTTCATGTTTGCTGTTATATGGCTGGATGAACCACACAGGATGGATAAGAGAAGTATTGACTAAAACTCTCAGGAGGTGGGCTCAGAGCTGGCCCCCTGCTCTGACTCCTGTCTGGCAGCCACATGACTGGGATCTTTTCTGCTCCATCTCTGTGCTGGGAAAGATTTTCTTCTAGGTAGCTTAGAGGGGATCAATATTTGATAGAATAACGTCCATGAAAAACATTGTTTTTCAGTTTTTATGGATCAAAATTCTGTCCAGGTGTTCGGGACAACCGATGGCCTGGTTAGTTTATTTGCTGAGTTTCTCTGGGATGTTTGACGTCACTATTCTTTTTCATTTTATTATTGGGGGGTGGCATACTGTTTCAATGTATGTATTACTATTGCTATGACAACTGCTACCATTCAAAGTGTTCTCCTAAAAGAACCTTGTGGTCAGTAGTTTGAGAATTTTTAGTTCCTTTTAACAGATGAAGAAATTGAATTGGAGTGATTTTCCCCCTGATCATCAGGGTCAAGGTCAGCATTTCATTCTACTACTGCTGATAAGAAAATTGATAAGAAGTACAATAACTCAAACTTCTTTAGTGCTATTTGGTTCGGTGAAACAACATAACTCCGAACTGCCCTATGAAGTGTGTTAATTGAAATACTGTTGTTGTGTCCACTTTATAGATGATATAACTGAGGCTGAGAAGGCCACCCTGTGAAGTCAGAGGTCTTGGGGGTTTGAATCCTGCCTCTCTTGCTCTGTGTATGACCCTGGGCAAACTCTTGGACTGCCCCGGTCCTGAGCTGCTTCTCTGTAAAATAAGGGGCTTGAGGAAGAGTCACTCTCCAAGGTCCCTCCCTGCATGAGCCATGCCTTACATCCTCATCCAAAGTGGAGGTCACTCAGTGAGTCCATGTGGGGCTCTCTCTCTGCTACAGGCCAGCCTCGCAAACAAAGAGCCCTGGCTCCACATCTCCCAGAGCAGGGTGGGGTAGGGATGGGATGGGGGAGTCTGAAGCACCACATGACTTGAGCTAGAGCCATTTTTCTCATCTGACTGAGTGGCTTTAGGTCAGCCATCATTTTACAGAGCTGAAGGAGGAAAGGGGGCCAAAAGCTACTACCTAAGACAATGAAGACAACTCTATTTATCATCCCATCTTACAAGAATTCTTGGAATGCTCTCTCCCCACCTTTGGGGGTAAAACAGGACAGTGGCCTCTGATAGGAGGAATGAGGGGGCTGTGTTGTCGGGACATTGGACCTGGAGTCAGAGGATGCTATTCACATCCTGACTCTGCCACTTACGACATGTGTGTTCTCTGCTAAATTCTTGAATCTCCCTGAACATCAATGATATTTGTACCATCTAATGTAATCTAATCTCATGAGTAGTATAGTGTTCAAAATATGCATTGTAAATAAAATGCCTATAAATGTAAGCTCTTATTATTACTGTTACGGATATAATTGCTGAAGAAGTTATGGAATTATGAAGTTAGAAGGGACTTCCAAAGTTATACAGCCCAGACTTAAACTAAAGAAGAATTCCCCTCTCCAGTAACTGTTAACAAGTGGTCATCCTGCCTCTGCTTGAAGCCCACAGTGAGAGGGAACCTTCCAGGGCTCCACTTTGAGGCACTTTCATATTCAGGACTTTTCATTTTTGTTCTTGTTCAGTCATTTCAGTCGTGTCTAACTCTTCAGGACCCCATTTGGGGTTTTCTTGGTCAAGATACAGGAGTGGTTTGTCATTTCCTTCTCCAGTTAATTTTTATAGATGAGGAAACTGAGGCAAACAGGATGAAGTAACTTGACCACAGCTAGTAAGTTTCTGAGGCTGGATTGAAACTCAGGTCTTCCTGACTCCAGGTCTGGTGCTCTATCTACTGTGCCCTAGTACTGTATAATAGTATACATATATACAGATATAAAAGAAAGAAAAAGGGTTCAGAACCATTTCTTTCATATTCCTGTGGATTTCACTGAGGAGCTTTTGTAGCATTCCTGGGTTTGATACAATTAATAATGTCTTATGAAAATAGGAACATTTGCAGAAATTCCCATGGATAAAGAGAAGCCTTTCATGATCCTCCTGGATAGAGATGTCTTCCCTGATGCCAGTGGAGAGAGAGGTGCCTTCCGTGATGCCAGTGAAAGAGAGAGATACCTTCCTTGTCCCTCATGAACGGAGAGAGGGACCTTCCTTGTCCCTCATGAATGGAGAGAGGGACCTTCCTTGTCCCTCATGAATGGAGAGAGGGACCTTCCTTGTCCCTCATGAATGGAGAGTGGGACCTTCCTTGTCCCTCATGAATGGAGAGAGGGACCTTCCTTGTCCCTCATGAATGGAGAGAGGGACCTTCCTTGACCCCCACAGATACAGAAGCCTGCTTTGATTAGACACAGAACATCTTCTGTGATGTCAAACACCTCTGACATTTCTCTTGCTCACCCCTGTTCTCTTTTTCTCATTCACAGTCCTATTTTCCAACATAATTTTCTTGCTCATGCTACGCACCTGCCTTTGCCTTGATAATGCCGAATCTCTTGGCTTAGAGGACCCAGACAGGTTCTGCATTGCATCTCTCTAGTTCATCATCCTCTGTGTCACTATTCGGGCAGAAGCTGTAGTTGTCTTCAAGGTGGGGATTTCCCTAAACTCATTGTGAGCCCTACAAAGTGGGCTAGCCTGGTGACCCTTCGACCCATCTTCCTTGTTGCCTTTGGATACATGATGAAACCAGTTCCTTGACTCTGCTCTGAGGAGAATCAGGGACCATCCTGCCTTTGATTTATCCCTTATAAACATCTTTGGGTTGCATGGACAGGGAGAATGACACTATGGTGTCTGTTCTAGGTCTGCATCTCCTTGGTTGTACAAAGACTGCACCTTGAGGACCAAGCATTCAATCTGTTTGGGGTTGTCTGGGAGCCCTCTGTCATTTGGAGCTCCCATTTCCTTCTTTTATATGTCACCATCATTGTAGAAGCAGCAGGACTGGGGGCTGTGTCATACTTTCACCTGTTTCATGGGTCACCAAGACCAAAAAACTCACCACCTCCTGGCCAAGATACTGATGATGAGCTTTGCTATACCTGGCCAGTCAATCATGGGGTCTATCCTTCTCTGGTCTGCATGTATTTAGAAGGGATCTATATCCTCTCTCCCTGCTTGATGGGTCTTACTAAAGTTTGTTCTGTGTCAAGCAGAACCTTCAAGAACTTGGATCACCCTGAGACCCTGAGTACATGTTGAAGGACTTGAATGTGGATTCTGGGTATTTAGATAATCTGTTAGCGAAACCTGAAAACCACCGTGGCATTATGGCCAGAGTGCTAAGCTGGGAGTCAGGAGGAATAGGCTTCAAGGCTTTGAAACATAGACAGCATTAGATAAACGCTCACTGGATCGAATGGGGAATGAGCTAACTTGAGGATCAGGGACTTTACACTGGATAATAGGGAGTCACTGTGGTGATGGGATCTGAGATTTAGAAACACCATTCTACAAGTGTGGCAAGTATTTAAATAAAATTTAGGTAGTGACCGAGTGTGAGGAGACACTCACAACCATGGACTTTCTAAAGTGGAAGAGATCTCCAGTTATTCCAACCTGAACAAAACCTCCACCATCACGCACCTGATGGACAGTCCTCTGGCCACTCTTGAGACCCTCTTACCTCAAGGCTTTCAGGACTTAACAAAGAGACTGAATACACCCCAACCTCTGGGATTGAACTCACCACTCCAGGTGGCTTCTATTGGACAACTTTCTACTTGTTCCAAACGGTCCCCCCTCCACCAAAAAATTAGGCTCTCTCCTAACAAATTACTAACATTAATAAGTAAAAAGCACTTGTCAAGGTGTACAGGTTTTCATGTTACCAGCCTGAGACGGTGAAAACAATAAAGTCTCTGAGAAGTTTTCCTGGTTCTGTTTCTGCCATTTTGAAGTCAAAGAGGTCGAAGGGCTCAAACCTGCCAAATAATGAGGGCGAGGGAGAGGAAGGAGTGAAGGAAGACTAAAGTGGCAAATTGGGTGCTGAGTGGGAAGCTGGTGCAGCAACCGAAGAAAGAAGTTGGAAAGAGAGGAAGGAATGGAGTTATCCAAAATGCCAAGGGCCTTGGGTCTGCTAGCTGCTAGTGCCCCATCTCCCTGGAGCACCCAAGAGACCCTTGAGGCTGCTGGGTCTTGGCAAAGAAGTTGTTTTTTCTCTTCCTTTACTAACCACTAAGTCTTTGATTTGTGGTAGCTGCCAGTGGGTTATAGACCACAGGATACAGGACAGATTTAGAATTGGAAGGGACCTTAGGGATCATCTAGTCTAACCTTTCGTTTTATAGATGGGAAAACTGAGGACCAGAGAGGTGGATATTTCCCTCAGTTCACACAGGTGATCAGTGACAAAGCTGGGATCTGAACCCTGCTCTTCCAGCCTGGCAGACAGGTGCTCTTTTCAGCCTTCCTTGATGACTACCACACTCCCTTGGCACCACACTTGACGTATTCTAGTCAGTATTTAGGAGGTGGCCTTAGGTGGGGGTGTTTTCCTGGTATGAGTCCCATTTCTTCTGGTCTTAAAGACTATAGTAGCAAGGAACAGTGCCAAGTGCTCTGGTTGGCATGTGTTTGCAGAGTGCAGGTTAGACTTTAGCTGACTTCCGCCTACCTCCTCAAGCCATCCCATCTCACAATACAAGCCAAATATTCTAAGACATGAAACGGTCAGATTTAGCCCTTTCCAAAGGAACTCAAACATGCAGTCTACCTCCCTAGAATCCACTTTGTAATACAGAGGTAAGTGTGATCGTGCATGATGACCAAAGATTGGAGGGAGGATGATGGGAGAGAGAGAGGGAATGAGGAGCAAGTACTAGGAGAAGGGAAGGAAATTTCCGCTGATCTTCAAGGCCCAGTTCAAAGGTTTATCTCCTACAGAAAGGTTTTCCTTAACAACTCAGTTCAATAAGTACCTACCAGGTCCCTCCTGTGTGCCAGGCACTGTGCTAAAATGAAATAGTTCCTGCCCTCAAGGAGCCTAGATGATATGAACTTCTTTGGACCATATTCTTTTGAATTTCTATCATCCTTCTAGCCTGTATCCCACATTTCAGCCTGGAATTAGAAACTCTGTCTGCAATTGTTTGCTCATTTTTTCATATCCACTCTCTCCAAGGGTCCCCTCTTTTCTCCTCCCCTTATTCCCACCATGTGTGGATAGCCCCTAAGGCTCTGTCCAGGCTCGTCTTTTCTTTCTTTGCATTCCCAATGAGCTTATCGACTCTCACAAGTTCACCCTTGCCAGCTTTCTGATCCCTAATATCCAGACCCTGTCACTGTCCTGAATTCCACATCTTACATCAGTGCCATCTCTAATTGGATTTCCTGTAGCAGCTCAAACTTAGCAGGACCAAGATTCATCATCTTTCCCCCAGCAAACTCCCTCCTCTCTTTCCCACTTCTTTTTCCTGGTGCTGTACCAGCTTCCCGCTCAGCACCAGTTTGTCACTTCAGTCCTCTTTGACTCCCCCCTCTCCCTCACCCTCATCGGTTGTCAGGTTTGAGCCATTCTACTTCTATAAGGTCCCCTTCTTTACTTCTGTGGTCTCCATCTGAGTAGAGGCCCTGGACTATTGCAATAGTGTCATTGGTCTCCCTGACTCAGTCTCTCCCCTCTCCATTCTTACACCTCTAGCTTCCATAGATAGGTTTGGTATTGATTTTTCAATATACATGTTGACTCCCACCACCCCACCTTGCCCACCTTGACCCCTGAGCGCATGCTCCTTAAGTATATAGATGTTTTTTGTCTTTATATCCTGGGTCCTTGCACAGCGCGAGGAACTGAGCAGAAGCTAAATAAAGTGTTGTTAAATTGACTTTTCAAGGGCTCATTTTTCTCTTTTGGAAAAGGAGAGGGGATGATATCATCTGTGTCTACACTTTCTGAACCTGTTATTGTGAATTATCTCTGCAAGATCTACCACAAGTGTCATCCAGTCTCTACCCTGTGTTCTAGTAAAGACCTCTACTTATAGAGAACTTGGTAGCCTTTGAGGTAGAGCTTTCTACTTGGGCATAGTTCTCATCATTAGGAAGACTTTCCTTACAAGCCTCTCTTCCATTTCCTCTCATTGCTCCTAATTCTCCTTTCTGGGCAAGCCTTTCTCTTTGCCCTGAATGTCCTTCAGATACCTGAAGGTCATGTCTATTTCCTGAGCTAAGTACTCTAAGGTCTTGGCACTATTCCTCATCTTGTATGTGGTGGCTTTGAGCCTCACCTCTGGCCCACTCACCCTCTAGCTTATCAATATCTCTTAGAAATTGTGGTGCCAAGAACTGATCCCATTCCTCTAGACGTGGCCTAAGCAAGGCAGAAGACAGTGGAAACATCACTGCCTGTCCTCTGGATGCTGTGCTTTTGTTTACATTATCTAAAATAAGATAAAATCACACAGTTAATAAGTGGCAAGGATGAATACATTGTGTGACTGTGGATGAGTCACTGCCTCCCTTTGGCCTCAATCTCCTCAACTGTAAAATGAAGAAGGTTGGAGAGATGGTCTGCAAAGTCCCCTCCAACATGGACATTCAGATTCTATATCGATCCACTACACTTGCCCCTTTGGATTACAGTGATTAGCCTCTCATAAAGAAGAGATGACTGGTTCAAGGTGAATTGAAAGTTGTCGTATAGTACTGATAAAGTAAAGGCCCTCACCGCCATCCTCCTCTGATGCCACCTGCTGCTTCAGCAATGAGCCCACAAAGCTGGAAAAGTTTTGAGTATTGGCCTGGGAATGGATCGTGGGCCTGCTGCCTGAGGACTAGTCTTGCTAAGTCCAGTGATGCTCAGGACCAGGGGATGAATCTTTTGCTTCTCTAAGTATCTCTTAGGCCACAGAGAGGGTCTCAGTCTGTAGCCATGGAGGGACTACCAGTGACTTCACAGATCCTCTATATACTGAAGTAAGGCATCAGTGAATTTCTCTTTGAAGTCATTTTGGAATTTTAATCGTCCATTTGGGGAAAAATAGTAAGAGTTCTACTACATTTACAAAGTCAAGAGAGTATCACTGGGAAACCACACTGCCCTTATACAAACAACCCAAGATAGGGAGGAGGTAGGGAGAGGAACCATGGAGACTTGCAGGGATCTACATTCTAGTCCTGGCTTCAGCACTTCCAGTGTGCATCATTTTGGACAAGTGATTTCCCCTCTCTGTGGGCCATCTTTACCCTCTGTAGAAGAGGATGATAATACATGTAGCAGCTATTTGACAGGGTTGTTAGGAGGGTTAAATGAGATAATGAACAGAATGTGTTTTAAGTTGGCAGCTATCATTAGCACTGGGCTCCCAGACTCAATCTAGAGTCCAGCCCGAAGCCAAGAAGGTTGGATGAAGATAAATACATCTACAGAGACGAAGATGGCTCCGGGGCTTTGGTGAACTCTAATATCAAAAAGCAATGGACTGTGCATCAGGAGACTTGGCCTTTAGGCCCAACTGTCACCTTGTTCTCACTTTAATGGGTGATTGTCCCTCTGGGCTACACAAAGGGCAGTTGGCCTCCTTGGCCCCGTCCACCTCCACAAGGTTATGCTCCTTCCTTTCAAGCCCATGGTACCCCCTGCACAAAAACCTTCAGCACCTTGGAGTTGCCTGTCGATGAAAGCCTGAACCCCTCCACCTGTCCTTACATGCCCACCTACCTCTGCCACCAGCTTATCTTTCTACCCTTCTCTCTCACTCTTCCTCTTCACTTGTCCTTCATCTCAAGCTCCCTGGTACATTTGCTGTTCTGACATGCTCTCCCTCTGATCTGCCTTGGTCTGTGTTACTCCTTGTACCCTTGATGCTTTTCCCTTTCATCTCTGCCCACTGAAACCTTCACAGTCCTTCAAGACCCAGCTCAAGTCTAGGGATTAGACTAGTGAAGAACAGAATATTGGAGCAGACAGGGGCCCCTGATTCTACCTCATTCCATGTCCCCCATCTACAGTAGAGGAGGTTCTGGGCCCAGCCAAGGCAAACGTCTTGTCCAGTGCCTCACAGACTACTCTGGAACAAGCTGGATCTGGTATACCTCAAAGCCATTCTGCACGTGCTTCCAGACACCTCTTCCTAAGAGGTTGTCGCATTGTGTCCTTCCCCTTTCACAACTCATGACACTTCTCCATCTGATAACCACTTGAGTTTAGACTCTTTCCCCTGACTTTTGAGACCCCCAAGAAGACCTCATCTTATTTATCTAGTAATATTTTCAGCCATTCTATATAATAATAATATCTTGAGGTTTTAAAGCTGGAAGGGATCTTGGAAATCATGTGTTCCAAAGCCCTCCAAGTTTTACAGATGAGAAGTTAGGTGACTGCCCAAGCTCACGCACAGAATAGAACCTTCATTCAAAGTTGGGCACTTCCCCATAGTAAATCGAATCCATGCTCCAATTTAGACTGACTTTGGGCATACTACATATTTACTCCTGCCTCAGTGCCTTTGCTTATGCTGATTTCCCTTGCCTGGGATGTCTTCTCTGATCATCTCTCCTTGTGCCATCTAATCCTTTCTAAAGTTCTTTTCTCAAGGGTCGCTTTCATGAAATTTCTTTTAATTCCCACAACAGTGATCCCAGAATATCACTGTCAAATGAAATCTCCTTAGAAGCCAAGACTGTTTGATTTGTGTCTTGGCACTCTCAGCTTCCAGTGTTGTGCCTGACAGAGAAGAAATGTTTAATAAATACGCATCTGAGCCATGAAATTGAAGACTGAAGTCGCCATTGAGCTCAATCTCACCTCAACAAAGCTCTCCTTCGCATGCTAACCAGGAGCTTGTATTCAACCTGGACCCCATGCCTCTGTCTCTAGTTCTAGGTGAATGAGGCTGCCGAATGTGCTCTCCCTCCCTCATTTCGTTCTACCATGTATCAAACATAGCCCAGGAAGAGAGGGACCTTTCCTTCTGCAACCCATGTGGCCAGGGCTCTCATGTGGATTGCAAACCCCTGTCTCCAATTCCACAAGTCTTAAGCACTTGCTGTATAAGAAAGATATTCAGCTCTGAGTGGTAGGGAATACCAAAACCAGACAACCCTCAATGCCAGTCTCTTCATTCTGGGAGCTTGGAGACCAATACTCCAGAGAAGACAGGGAGGCAGAGGGATAAAGGGCTACTCCCTTGTCTCAGGTCTCCGAGCAAAGGATGACGACCACTGAGTTACCAGGCATACCAACAGGGATTCCTGTTCAGGTCAAGGTTGGACTAGATGCCTCCCTTATTTCCCTTTGATTCTACAATTCTGGGATTTGAAGGGGGCTGGGTTCTAAAGTTCTGTTTTGACCAGTAAGGTCATTTTGTAGATAGACTGAAATGTACTTCATGTTTAAACTCAAGAAGTCTTTTCCTGGGTGGCCCAAGACATTACTGCTTTCTCTTTCATCAAGCTCCTTAATCAATCAATCATAGAACTTTGGAGCTGAAAGGGAACCTTTGAGATGGTCTGATCCAACCCATTTGGAAATATAGCATCAGGGACAGAGCCCTTGTTTTCAGTTCAGAAGACCTGATTTTGAGCCTTTGACCTGCCCGATTCTACTTAAGGGATCCTGAACAAGTCTTTCCCCTGAAGTTGTATGTAATCTCTAAGATGCCTGAGAGTGCCTACCATTCTTCAAGTCCTGATTTTTCAGATTAAGGCCTTTTAATAAGGAAACCTTCCCCGTTTTCTTCTATCAGATGGTATGTCCCCTGCATCTGAACTCGTTTTACTTAAGCAAATGCTTATTAAGTGATTCTGTGTCTGTCTAGCGCATTTGTGATGCTTTGACTTATAGTTATTTCTGTCCATGTCATTCCTTACTTAGATTGTGAGTTCCTTAAAAAAGATACAAAGTCTTAATCACATCATGCTTCTGGGGATGCTTAAGGTAGTATCTTATATCTAGTAGCCACACAGCAAATGTTCGCTTGCTGGACGGACAGTTGGATGGATCACTGAGCAAATGGGATGAACGACATGATCATTTTAAGTACCATGGGCTTTTAGACAATGAAAAAATGATTGTTCTGGTATGTGGACCTGCCGGGGGGCTTTTCCATCCACTTGGGGAAACAAAGATCAGAAACATGCTGCTTAGCCATCTGATCTGGAGTGTTAGGGTTTGCTGC
Organism: Notamacropus eugenii; assembly: GCF_028372415.1. Taxonomy (NCBI): domain Eukaryota; kingdom Metazoa; phylum Chordata; class Mammalia; order Diprotodontia; family Macropodidae; genus Notamacropus; species Notamacropus eugenii. Next base: position 302,573,102 of record NC_092874.1, on the reverse strand, counting down.
TGGCCCTCAGTGTGACTTTGCTAGGTCAGTGACATTAGTAAGGCATTAACTGCAAACATTTCATTATAGGCAGACATCACTGGGCATTCATTAGCTCTAGCTTATGGGTGGCAGGGCAGGAAGGGGAGCACAGGAATATATTTGAGGTAGGTGAAAATTGTACAAGGAAAATTTTAAAAAGAAATAAAAGAAAAAGATGAGCTCAGCCCATGAGTAAAACTCCACATACATACTCTTTCCTCACCTTCATTTTTCTCTTTCTTTCTCCCCTCCCTCCTCTTTCTTACCTTCCTTCTCTCTTTCTTTTTCTTTTCCTCTCTCATCTCTCCCTTCTCCTTCCCTCTCCTCTCCTCTTTTCTCTCTCCCTTTCTCTCTCTCCTTCTCCCTCTCCCTTCTCCTTTCCTCTCTTCTCTCTCTCTCTTTTTCTCTTTCACACAGCACACACACACAAATACATGATCATGTGCACACACACACATATGGAGAAAAGTGGCAGCACAACAAAGGAAGTGGAAGAAAAGTGTTACCCATGAGGAGGCGCCGTTTCACCCGCTTGTCCACATCAGCTACTGACGTGGTATTGAACTCAGTACTCTCAATTGCAGCCTCATCCTTCTCTAAAACACAAGTAAGGGACAAATACGGAGCAGTTGGTTAATGAGAAGCCCAGTTTTCCACTGCCTAAGACAGTTTCTTGGTCTTGACCAACCAAAACCAAGAAGTCAGTCGTGAGAGTGCTCAACCCCTGCAAGGGGGCAAATCCCCTTTGAGATTGTTGTAAAGGCTGAAGGGAAGTGGAAGTGAAGGGGAAGGAAGAAAGGATGAGAAACGAAAGCACAAACTGAGAGACAGGCACACATGAACAAGCCCAAGTGGGATAGGTCCCAAGTGCTCCAGAGAGATATTAATGCAACAGGAATTCAACAGGCCTTTGGAGGAAACCAGTGTGGACAGAAAATAAGGATTCACCCTGGCCAGGGCCAAGGTCTGGAAGTCGTTGGCACAGGACCAGGAGAGACAGAGCAGAGGATCCGGTGATGGGAGGGCATGGGTCTGGTACACAATGACATAAGATTGTGTCAAACTAGCATGCAAATTAAACAAACAAAACACACATACAAAAAACAATTCTCTTGCTCTCTCTGTCTCTCTCGCACATTCACACACACGCACACTTGCGCGCGCACACACATACACACACAACCAAAACCAATACCAATTTGGGCAGTGCTGGTTGCCTGGTTGTCTCTAGGACACTACGAGCTACACACTCAAGGGGAGACAAGGGAAGACTTAGTGGTTTAGTGATTTTAGGAGCATGCGGCAGTAAGTGAGGAGCTGAAAGAGAAAGTCATTCCTTGACAGGATGGGGTCTTGGAGGAGGATGGAGAAGCTTCCCAGAGGATTATGGGTAAGGTTAGTTGGGCTGCCATCCTTTGCTAGATTAGAAATACATTCCCAGGGTAGGAAAGAAGGGGGAAAAAAGGATGATCAGTAAGCAAAAGAAATGGAAAGGCTTCTCATCCAGGCAAACCCAGAGGGAAGCAACAGCTGGGTAAATAAAGTGATTTGAGGGAAGCTTAGGGAAGGGGGGGCAGGGAAAGTTACTTTAAAAACAAATCTAAGTGGGGACTTTCACATGCAGCAAACATTTAAAAAAGAAGAATAAAAGGAAAAAGGAGAATGAAAAGAGAAGGGGGGCTGGATAAGTCAGCTGAACAAAGACAAAATGGGTTAGACAAAAGCCGGAGTATTCCTCTGGCACTGAAGATGTTTGCGTTCTCGCAGCGATGCCCAGAATCCGCACCGCTGAAGACAGCAAACAGTGAGGGTGCGGAGATGGAGAGAGGAGGCTGGGGGGGGGGGGGGGGGGGCGGGAGCGGGTAGGTGGAGATCGGTGGCAACACTACATTGCGGTGGGTCAGTTGGAATGAGAGGGTTGGAAACGGGTTCTAGATGGGATCAGGCTGCAATAGAGGCTCGACACTTGTTTGTTTTGTTTTGTTTTGTTTTTGGCTCTTGAAAATTATTAACGTACGTCAGTTCTCAGACAAGACAGGCAATCAGGAACCATCACCAGAAAGCAGGGATAATGAAGTAAAAGTATTCTCTAAGAAGGCACTACACAGAAGGGCAGGCTGAGGAGGGGTCTTAGGAGTGGGAGTGGGGACAGCGGTGGGGGGTGGGGAGCAGCATGAGCAGCACTGTGGGCTTTCCATCACTGCACTAAAGGTTGTAATGTGGCGTCAGCCTCTTCCCCTTCCACGGCATGCATGTGCCGACAGGAGGGCTACCTAGGTTTGCCATGCCTCCCCCAAGAGAGAACGCAGAGGCCTTTGGGCTATCCCCAAACCTTCCTGTCAGACATGCTTTGGGAATCTCTTTTTTCAGTTACTAAAGAGCACCCCCAGTAGACAGCCTAGAGTTCCAGATAAGAACTGGCACCTCTTTCCCCCATCAAACCGAACTTAGTTTTGGTTCTCTAATGTTAAAGAGGAAGAGAGAGAGAGGAGGTTTTGGAACTGTAATTAAGCTTTGAAAATCTTGTTTTTCATATTTTAAAAAAATCCATTATTTTCAAATAAAAGAGGTTTAGTCATTATGAAACCAGTAAGAATATTCAGACTACTGGCTCAGGAATGTGCATCAGGAGGAAAGAGATTACAGACTGGAAAAATAAAAAATAAAAAGCAATTTTATGCAAGAAATTCAGCATTATGCAAATGAAACCTCTTTTGTAGAAGCAAATTCACATGATTGAAAATCCATGAGGGGAAGGGAGGGGAAGGGTAGCATCACATTCTCTTTATTGGTTGGGAAATGAGAAACAATCTCAATGCCCCCTTTTCTTCCCTCTCCCAGCCAAATACCTGGCTGACATCATCAGTAGGCTTTCTCCCATTTCTTTGATAAAGTTTACCTTCTGACTGATACCTTGGAAAACACCCCAGGCATTAGGCTGGCCAATTTAAAAATAGACTAGTTTCATTTTTGTCTTCTCAAATGGATTGGTTGCTAAAAGGATCTCTTTCCAAATTTCCCAAGATGAATGAGGAACACAAAGCCAGTTACAAGTGACATCTTTAGAAACATCATGCAAACCACTTTCATCATTTTGGACTGTGATCAATGTCTAGGACATTCATTATTGGGCTCCTGGCTATTTAAAGATTATAGCGACATGTAACATGACACAAACGAGCAGATCCTGAGAATGGATCTAGCCACACACTTACGGAATTAAAATGCCCAATGAATTCTTTGCTTCAGGCTGTTAAGTGACATTAATAAAGGCAGTATGGAATGGTTCCCACCCCTGGTAATGTGGGTATGTGCCACCAAACATAATAACCAAGCACTTATCTAGCTATTTCCCTTTGAAAATTTGGTATCAACTAATGGCTACCGGCACACTCGATTTGACTGAAGTGATTTGGATCTCACTAGGGTGTAAAGGGGTTGTTTTCTCCAATTAGTAGCAATGTAACAATATTGGCTTCAAGTGGTATTCTACTTACCAATGCATGTCCGGCCATCGGAGTGGAGGGCATACTTCTGATGACAGCCACACACAGGCCCCGTATCAGTGTCATCACAGGTGTGCTGGCAGCCTCCGTTTCCATAGTTACAGGTTACTAGTTATACCCAAAATGTACGTGTGTATATAAACAGAATCATAACAAAAACGATTAGTGTGTGTTTTTGTTTGTTTGTCTTGTGTTCTTCTTATTAATATCATTACTTTATGGTCTTTCAAAGCAAAAGATAATTAACATTGTGAAGATTTATTCTTGATTAGATTAACATCACCATCTTTTTTCATTTCCCTGACCTCTTGTCAGGTGTATATTAAAGAAAATCTATGGGACTCTTCTTTCATTAAGAAATTGGGATGGGACATGACTGAATAACTTTAGCTTGCCCCACACTTCTTAAAATCTTTGAAAATATTCCTTCCTCATTAGGGGGAAAAACAACTCTTGCCATCACTAGAATGTGTTGGAAGGAAAGGAATGAATGGCTTGCCAGTGAGAGTTAGATGTCCTAATTCATAGTGAGAATTGTCTTCTTTCCTGATGACCTTTTTCTGTGTTTGAAGAAGAACAGATCTAAGTTATAACAACCCGAATATTAGTTCTGAAATCTAGTGCAGCTGAAGGCAATTCCACCTAGAGCTCTGGAATGTTCTTATAATATGTCATGCGTAAGACACGTGTCATAGGACACGTTATGCATGGACTGAAATATACCAAGAAATAGACAGTAAATGTCTGTTAATTTGGACTAGCCATGGGTAGAGGACACAGGCAGTGTGAGATAGTGAAAGGTTTCCCTTCTGCTTTGTTCTTAAAGACATGCATTTTTATATATATTGAATTCCAAAGAAAGAGACAAAAGTAAGCATCTATAGTTAAGTACAACTAGGATAAAAGAATGCTTTCTAGCAGAGTTTCTTAAGGGATCAACTTTAATAGACTGATAATAATTATTTGAAATTAGCCTATGGCTCATTTGCTTGAGGCAAATGCTTGAGTGACTTTAGGATGCTTCAAAATACTTTGTCTTCGCAAGTAACTTAAATCCTCCATCTTCCCTCCTCCACTTTCGACTGACATTTTGCCTTTAGTTTTGATTTGTTTGACCAGCCGTTTCCTGGGTAGCAAGGTGACCCTAGTCCCTACCCAAATTATCATCATTCTAGATTATTGGCATTTGAATTGACCAAGTTTTATCCGATAAATCCGCTAACTTTTTTTTAACAACTCAGAAAGAATAATTTAGGGAATTTTAGATCAGAATTTTGGTGGACATTATTTCCACTGACTGAAAAAAAAATGAATGAAATTGCACATTTCAGTTAGGAAAAAAAATCATGAGTGTCCAAGTCTATCATAATGCTCAAGGGTAAGTTTCATAAGTAAGAAAAAATGGCTCAGAAAGGAGGGATTACTTCTACTTTACTCTTCCATGCTTCCCTGAAGTATGTACAACACCCCAGTTGTGCCATTAATGTGACTTGTCATGGGCTCCAGCTCCTGTATGGAGTAGGCCAGTTCCAGGCTTTGCCTCCCCTCTGGGATAGCCAAAATCACAGGGCATGGTTCTTCTGTCCTAGAGAACCAATTTCCAAGGCCAGACTCTTTGAAAGGTAAATAGGAAACCAACCCAAAGGCTGGAGAGTTATTGTTTGAACAGCCAAGGCCTTGGTTCTTTCCATTCGTTGCCTGTCTGTCCACTTTCAGCACCTGGTGGTCTGGGATCACCTTTCTCTTGTCTCCTACATAGCTGCATTCTTCACTAGGAAGTGGTCTGGCTCCTGGGGGCTTCAAAAATCCTCAGGTGAGGGGAGTAGACCCAGGGACAGGGACACCATTGTTGGCTTGCCACTATGTAGAGGCCCAGGAAAAATCCAAGTACCTTTGGCATCATTTAGGGCTCTGAACAGAAATGCTGCCAATGGGGCTTTCAGTGTCTCTTATCTTTCCCATATGTACACATGTATAGCAAGGGAATGCAGATTTGCAGAAAGAACTAACTTAACTAAGGACTATTGACTTGTTTTTGCAACAGAGTTTCACCTTCAAATGTCCCCTCTCCCCTGCCCCCCCATGGAAACTAAGCTTTATATTAAATGCCTACTATGTGCTCGCTTTCTAGTGCTATGCCTGCTGTTTCCTTTGCAGTGACATCCCTGTGTCTATGTTGTTTCCCTCAATAGAATGAAAGCTCTGAGAGTAGAGACTTTTTTTTTGTCTTTGACTTCTCGTGCCTAGCACAATGCCTGCCACATAGTAGGCACTTAATACTTGCTTGTTGAATTGGACTAACTTAATTGGGTGGTTCCACACCTGGCCAGGCCCCTCCCCCCTCACCAGGGAGGCTGCTCTTCCTACATGTCTGAGGAACTTTTCTCCCACATTGCTTTGCTCTGCAGGATGCTGGGGTTCGTACCACAGATGCTAGCGATGTTCTTACTGAACTTCTTTGAAATTAGAGCTATTATAATTCAGGCACTACCTTACACTGTGTTCTCCTCAGGAGCCACAAAGGGCCCCTAAAGGGTTACCAACTAGAAGCCAGGGTACTCAGTCTTTGAGGGACAAAGAGGTAGTAGCTATTGAGGAAGAAACCTCTCATGAGACATCAACCTTTCTTAGTTTTTTAGGCACATGAAGGTAACATATAAATGTGGGGAGAGCCTGAACTTTCTGGGCTGAGGCCTCTTTGTGACACAGTAGTGAGATTCTGAGGAGCCTGGTTACTTGGGCAGCTTACTTACCCATCTGTTTTTGTGTTCCCATTTATTGTGTATGTATCTGGGGAGAGTCTTATGCAGCCACTCAGCTATGCTGAGCACGCAGCCATCTTTTAGGTACAGAGAAAATCAAAGGGATAGGCAGCATTGTTTCTCTGTTCCAAGGTCAATGGTAGCTTCATCCCTGATACTGCCTTCTAAACCCTTCCCTCTTTTGCCCCACCCTCTTTGTTTGGGTTGTCAGTCACCTCTGTAAGTCAGTAATTTTAGGCTCCAGACTGATTAGCTAAATGTGAGGGCCAGTAGATCATAGGAGGTATGCATGGACATCACACAGACACTGATGTGCACCTGCCAACTGCTGTCACTAGTGGATTCATTACTGATGAGACCTCCAGAGAAATGGCATAGCTACAGAAGCCTCTGCTTCTCCAAATTTAGCCAGTACTTTACCAGCAAAGGGCCAATTCAGGCTCAGCATGCTTAAGGGCAGGTGGAGGGGGGTGGGTAGAATACCTTCATTTGCACTGGAATTTAATTAATGTGCGTTATAAATAATTGAGAAAACATATCCTTAGATTCTCATAGCTTCAGGCTAATGGAGACAAAGACAGGCTGCAAATGTGAAGTCTTGTCTTCTGGACCCAACTTTGGCCTGTGAAATATCTGAGAGGCCTCTAATGATCTCAAGAGATGATGGGAAATTCTGCTTGTCCCTATTTTTATAACTCATTTCAGTTAATTGCAACTAGGGAAAAATGAGCACGTGTGATTGAGCCCTTTTAATGTGGGGAAAAACAAGCAGGATAGGCTTGCTGGAATTCCAGAAAGGTTGAGGAACACTCTTTGGGATGTGCCTGAAAAATGCAGGCATCAACCCATCATAGGAAACTATGACTTGTGTTTATTCTTTGGTTTTCCATAGGATTCTTCCCAGCCAAATGGCTTTACTAGGAGAATAAAAACTTCATTTAAAGACTGTCCAGAGCCAAAATGACTTGTGTGTAGGCTTATGCCTCACTCCTTCTGCTCCACAGAGTCCCTGTTCAATGATTTTTCTTAGATATTTTGTTTCTCTTTGTTTTCAAACAGCAAAGGAAAGTTAAGTGGTGCCATGTTTCTTGGGAAAGAACCATCTATAGCTGGAGGGCTGGCCAGTAAATTGAATGGTGGCCAGAAGAGCAAGCATCCACTTTACAAAATACATTTTCAAAGGTGGAAGATAAATTGAATGAGGATGAATAATTTACAACTCTTTACAGAAGTATGACAGTGTTTACTTATAATTTTGTCTCTTTTTTTGAATTTGCAAAGGACAAATGTTTTCCTGTGTTAAATTATAGGTATGTGTCAAGGAAAGTAGTGCAGCTGAGCTATGGGGGATGGGAAGGTAATGGCTATGGCCAAGATTTCTCTCTGTCCTGCTGGGGCTACGTGCAGCTAGTACACAAAACAAGAAGCAGGGCTTTTCCTTCTAATGTTTGCAAACCAGATAGCACCACAGTTTCAGTAGAGAAAATTGTACATTGGAGGAGAGAGAAAGGAGTCAAATTACTGCAGAACATGGTGTCTGCAGGCGCCCAATGGCCCCCTAACACCGTGAGCATTCCTCTGGGGAACTTTTGATGGTAGGCTATGCTGCCAAGTTCCTCAAGGTCTGGGACCAGGATGGCAACAAAAGAATTTATCAGTGGTGAATCTCTGTCACAAGATTAACAACAGACCGTCTGAACCATTTCCTTTTCCTTATAGTATATCTGTGGCAGAGATGTAGGGATGGGGGAGGGGAGGGACCTAGGCAATAAGATAGATGGGAAGGGTAACCCATCTTAAGAAGATGGAATGACTTCAAGCCAGCATATCCCATCAGCCAAGAAGAGGCTCCCACAAGTGAATGGAGCTGGAAGATAGTACTTCCTGATAATGTCTTTTTGTCAAATTCTTGTTCATGGATAAAGCTCTTTGGTAGATGGGTGCTGAGCAAGAAACATAACTACTCCTTATTGCTGTATATTCTTCAGGTTGGCCATCTTCAATGAGATACTATTCCAGGACTTTGTCATGTTAAAGGTAGCCCTGGGATCTAGAAGTCGATTCCAGGGAAACCTAAGTTCTGATGGGTTATTTCAGGCTGGAAGGAGTTTGGAAACTTGTCTAGCAGTGATGAACTGTGGGCCTGCCCCACTGGCCAAGTGTAGCTAAGTTCAGAGAGGCATAGCTCACTATACTGGACTCAGGATGCCACAACTCTCAAAGGCCATCTACAGACAGTGTATTGGGATAAATTGTGATCTAAGGTCATGAGGGCAGGACCTACAGTGAGGAAATCATGGGGCCTGGAACATCCTGCACCTCAAGGTCTAAGAAAAGAAGCTGGATCTAGCAGCCTCTCCAGCCAGGTATCTGGAGGCAGAGTTTGGGATGAGAATTTCAGATGCATATAAAGGTCAATTGAATGGGTATCCTCAGGCTTGTGAATTCCCCCTTGCTCTCAAACCCAAACAGGGACTGTGAAACCCCATGTTAAAAGATGAGATCACTTCAGTGTGGTAAGCTCTGTGCCATGCTCAGCCTGTTCGTTTTACTCAAGGGTTTCCTGGTCCATGCTCCAATACTGTTTATTCCCAAGGACCAGTAAGAACTCTGGAGACATAAATGACAAGGCCTGGTCAAACCATTGCTGCTTTATGCTCCTTGCTTTCCACATCTTCCTGTTGACATATGTGTCCCTCACCCTTTTCTTTCATCCTGGCTCTACATGCAGAGATATCAGCTCATCTGAGCCCCAGGTTTCACTCTCCTGTGGGAATTCCATTTATAAAGGAAAACATTAGCCCAGGGTCATTTCCTGCTTTGGGAGGATTTGGGTGCAGATTCTATGTGTAGAAAAGAGATACTACCAAAGTTCACTCTGTTGCACTGTATTCCTGCTCCCAAGGAAATGGGGAAGTTGACCATCAAAACAGTAGGAACCAAAGACTTTATGGACTGGATCTTGGAACATATGCCTAGCCCATGTGTTATCAGGCTACAAGTCACCCCTACCCCAAGGCTAGATGGCGATCTTGGTCTCTGGAAAACAATAGCAGCATGAACAAAGCAACACAGAAATACTTTTCTTTGGCAAAGCAGACAGGTTGGGGGGCATATGACACATCAGTCTCCATCTACCTACGTGTGCAGTCCCTCTGGTTTTTGGCAAGTTCAAAGCCAGGCCTACATTCACAGGCAACCCCACCTTTGGGCGTCTCCCGGCAGATATGTGCGCACCCATGATCTTTGTTCATACAGTTCATACCCTCTGAAAAGAGAGAGAGAGGGAGAGAGAGAGAGGGAGGGGGGAGGAGAGAAAAACAAAATTGGGCTGAAAAGATGTTGCCAATTAAATTTAATCAATGACATGGCTTTATTATTCTACCATCTGCAGAAGTCCTCCCCCTTGCCCCCTACCCTCCTGCCTTCCAGTATTGATAGTGTCTCTGTTAATGGATAAACTGTTATCACAACTGGAACTCAGAGTCAATCTGGCTTCTGTCAGTGAAACTGTGGTCAGTGAAACCCACTGAGATCCATGATCGTGTCTTTTTGGTCCGATGCATTATGTCCATGGGCCTCCTTTTGGAAAATTGTGTTTATGTCCATAATTTAAACTTTTGGGGACAGAATGTAAGAGCAGCCAAGTATAATATGAGGTGTTTCAAAAGTTAGGAGTTATTAGATTTTAGCCCATTGACCATGCACATCTAAGTCATTGGAAGAATGGCTGGTGGGCCTCCTCTCTGTAGATGTCAGGTGCTGAGAGAAACTGCCCTCTCCTCCATGCCAGGGGACAAGGGTATTCTTCTTGGCATGGTGACCAGTTGGCAGGGGGCCACACCCATTGTAGTGCTTCCTGGGTCTAACATCTTCTAAGTTCACTGCTGTTCAGCACCAAGGGCAGCTGCTACTCAGGCTTCCGAAAGTCTGGGGCTGTGCTTGCCTTGGTCAAAGGGATTTTCTAGCTCTCCTGTGCTGCACATTGACCTTATTACAATCTCAGCTTCTGCTCTGGGTCCAGTTCTTGTTCTGCCTGATTAGGGTTCCATTTCTAGTTGGATCTTGCCTTTCTGCTAGTCATGACTGTTTCTGGCTAACAGAACTCATGTGAAGCTATGATGGTGCAAAGATCCCTGAGCTCTCATTATCAGGAGGAGCATGTCATGCCTGTCACCAGCTTGCTGTAGAACCTCAGCCTCTGGAGAGCTTGAGTTTTCTTATCTTTAAAACAAGAAGAGTGGGTTAGATCTCTTTAAGTCTCCTTAGAGCTCTGCAAATTTGACTGCTTGGCTCCTTTCTTGTCCTCCTGCTCCTTGTATTTCTTGCTCTGTGGTTCTGGCTACCTCCTCCTTGTTAATATACTGTTATCAACTATGAACTCCTTCCTAGGTTCTAGTATCTTTGCTGCAGTGTGTTGTCTACACCTTGATGATGGCTTCACACTTTACTGGGTCTCCAATTCTCCCAAAACTTGCTCCCAATTCTATATATATCCTGTAGTTCAGTTTAACCCTTGAAGGAAGTTTGGGATGCTATGTCATGCAATCAGAGGACCTGGGGTAAATCTATCTGAATTTACAACTTACTTCCTGTATCACTTAAACCCTTGGGGGCTCGTGTTCCCTATCTGTAAAATGACAGTATTGGGTCAGCTAATCTCAAAGGTTCCGTCCAGCCTTAAACCTATGATCATAAGTGTTGACATTCACTCAGAATATGCATAATTCTTGGAACTCAGCTAATGAATTTGGTACCTGAGCAGGAAAACAGGAATTATAATGGGAAGTCATTTAACCGCCCTGGGCTACAGTGGAGGGAGGGGAAGGGGAGGAGTAGGCCATTAATCTCTAAGGGTTTTGTAGCTTTATGTCCAGTCTCTTAAACCGAAGTCGTGGCCCTGGGGGAAGAAGGCCAGTCCTGACTGCATGCCCAACTCTCTCAATGGAGCAATGATACAATTGGTGTTCTGCTATGTGAACGTGGCTCCTCTGCAGCAGCGCTGACTTTCCTACACCACCCTGGAATCTTCCCTCTGTGGAGTGGCTTGGGAGGCCTGAGTAAAACCAGGTTAAGGAGGGAGATCTTGCTTTCCTTTTTCCTTCAAGGGAAAGAAGCCTTCCAGACATAAGTGGAGCATGGCGTGTGTGCATGTGGAGGGCGAGGTGGGGAACGCTGGGAGGCAGAGGACCTGGGTTTGACCCCTGGTTCTGCCCCTTGCTCTCTGTTGTCCTGGGCAAGTCTTTCCCTCACTCTGGTCCTCTTTTCTCCACAGTAAAATGATGGCACTGCCTTGTATGATCATCCACTGTTTTGGATTCTCTGGTTCTAGCTCCCCTCCTGTTTCATGAATAATGAGGTATAATCCTGATCAATACCAAGTGGCCAGAACTGTTTTTTGAGCCTGGCTGGAGTTTACAGCCCAGTCTGCAGCGGTTTGAGGATTTTCTATGCCAGTAAGTTCTCCATTTTAGGTTTTTGAGCTAGGACGCTTTCCTACCTCTGCTGGGAAGAGGCTTCCTTTCGCCCTGTTGAGCAACTAGCTTGAACGTCAGTTCTAACACTGTGGATCTCTACCACTGCTTGTCCCAAAGAGGAGAACCAGCATAACAAGGGTCAAGGATCAACAATACAGTGAGGGAAAGCTTCCTAATCAAAGCAGCCTCACCATGGAAGCCTTGTAAGAGGGGGTGTTCAACAGAAGTTGAGCAGACACCTGCTAGAGACTCTGGAGAAGAGTCATTCATTGAGTGGCAGTCTTGAGTAGATAGTAGAAAAAGGCCCTCAGAAGCCATCTAGCTCACCCTCTACTTGAGCAGGAATGTACCTGAGAGTCTCTCCAAAAAGTGATCACACAGCTAGCTTTCACTTGAAGACTGCTAGTGAAGGGGTCCACTACCTCCTACTTTGGAAAGGTTCTATTGGCCATCCAAAGGTGACGGGCATTTTCACAATCTTACCAAATAGAAGGATGTTTTCCCTTACATTGAGATTAAATGTGCCTCTGCAAGTTCTACGCATTTGTTCCCAATTCTGTCTTTTGGGAACAGGCAGAATCTTGCCTTCACGTGGCAGTCCCTTAAATGTTTGAGAAGACAGTGGCCATCATGTTTCCCCTAAGCCTTCTGGTCCTGAGGCCAAGCATCCCCAGCTCCTGCAAGTGATTGTTACCCCTTGTCATATTTCCCTCTTTCTGGCAATGGTCTCAATATTCTTCCAGGTTCCTATGACTTCAGCCTTCTTCTCAACTCCTGACTCTCCCTTAGCCAACAAATGCAATGACTTGCCAAGTCCTTAAGTTTCCAGTTCCACATTTCTCACCACTGTCCCCTTAGCACTACTCACCCAACAACCACCTTGCTTCCTCATCACCTCTTGCCTAGACTGTTGCACCAGTTTCTTAATTTGTCTCTTGATCTCAACTTTCTCTTCATTCCAAACTCTTCCACGAAGCTGACAAGTGATGTCCTTGAGGCAGAGATCTGACCATCTTGTTCCTCTACTCATGAATGTCAACAGCTCATTATTGCTCCTAGAACAAAATCTAAACTGTGGCTTTGAGAGCACCTTCTAACCTGGCCTCAGCCTGATCTCTCCTGTCATTTTATACTTGACCCCCCTTCCTGTACTCTGTGGTCCAGCCAAATTGACCTCTTTTCTGTGTTCCTGACATATGGTACTCCATCTTTTCTTTCCATCCTTTTGCACTGGCTAGTCCTCATGCCTGGTACTGGTCCTCTCCTCACCTCCCCTCCACCTCATAGACGTCCTTCAAGGCTCAGCCTTTCCTGATCACCCTGACTGCTAGGGTCATCTTTCTCAGTTTTCATAATATAGTTATAGGTGAACATGTTGTCTTCCTGGGCAGAATGATAACTCCTTGACAGCGGTGACTGCTTCTGTTTTTGTCTTTGCATTCCTTTCATCTCACACTGTGACTGGCACATACCTGCTAATTGTGTGGTGATGCTAGTACTTCCACTATTCTGCTTGCCCATGTCTGGATGCTCTGAGGCAGCTTGTTGCTCTACTTCTCCAAGATGAAAATAGTATTCTGGTCAGATAACATCTGCCCAGAGTTGGAGTATTACTGTCTGGACAGTTTCCTGGGCACCTTGACTTTCTTAATGTAGCCTCAGATAACATTAGCTCTTTTGGTTGCTGTGTCATACAGTTGACCTGTGACCTACCCTTCAACTTTGAGCCTTCAGGATTCTATGACTGTTTCAGATAACCATTCCTATTTTTTACTTCCCCAAATGTGGGCCTAGCCTCTTAGTCCATGGCTTTCAGCCAAGCAGGTCACCAACATAAATTGCTCAATAGTTCCAACCGGTTACACAAATGTTAGATTTCCAAAATGACTTACTTACCTTCCTGGTTTGGCCATCGTATATCCCTTGTACAGACTAAAACAGCCAAGCTTATGGCCAAAATTGGAGCAAGATGCCTTTGAGTGCTTCCTTACCAATTCTGCAGGGCATTAGTCAAAGGAAGGAGCACTTTAGGAGGACGGATGAATGCAGGGTGAGCTAAACCAAGCCACACCATTGTCAGGGAGACTGGGCAGGGGAGCTGGCGTGAATATAAAGCTGAGTTCTCCTCAGCCCTCCAGGCACCAGAAGAAGGGATGGTTCCAAATGAATATCTCAAGGTGCATTTTTAAGAGACTAGCCTTTGGGGAATGTTATTTGAATGCTAGTGTACATATGCCACACTAATAGAAAATTGATGGGAAGAAACTTGATCTCCCAGACTTGCCTACTGCTCTTTGCTCTGATTTCACAATCAGTTCCAGATATGACCTTTCCTTATAGATGAGAAGGGATCTTTTGACACTGAGCACTGGAGGTCACAAGGCAAATGAGAGATCAGAAACAACCCTCAGGATCTGTGATCCATGTGGGCTTTCAGTGGTGAGGAGCATTTGGCTGGGCAGGGTGAAGTGCATGTCATGGGAGGAGACAACATTCAGTTCTATTCAGTTCAGTCCACTCCACTTCAGGGGGATGAAGAAATGTAACCAAGTCAGGGAGACCAAAAGAGATCTTTGGGCATCTGGGATTGAATTTAGAGAAGACAGATAGTATTTTCAAGCATTTAGTAGGATGGGTACAATAAAGCTGGCATTCATTTGACTGTAATTAGTTTAGACAGGACCCTACCAGATGACAAGCTAGGGTGCCCTGTCCACTTCACTGGCCTCTCTTCCTACCACCCACCCCCATCATATACAGAGACCTTGTCTGTGGCAGCTTCCCACTGGTGTCCCTGACATGTTTGCCCTTAACCCCTCCTCACACAAATGGTGATCTCCTGCCTTCCCTTGAACCTGGGGTATACTTGGTATGGTTTGTGGTACTTGGCCCAGTATAAGCCTTACTAGTTAGGGTTCTGGTGTGGTATCCTGAAAGGGGCACAGACTTTGGAGTTGGAGACTCTGAGTTTGATTCCTGGTTTTACAAGTTACCTACCCATGTAAATCCTCTCTTTCTGGGTTTTAGTTTCCTCATTTGAAATAATCATTGCTAACATTTAGGTATACGGCACTTTGAAGTTTACTAAACTTATATGATTCCCTATACAATCTCATTTGACAAACCTTCGAGGTAAGAAGTACAGGCGTCATCCCCCCCATTTTAGAACTGAGTCCACTGACTGCTCAGTGATCTGTTTCTGGCCATTCTAACAGGAGGTGGCAGAGGCTGGATTTTAACCTAGGATTTGTCAGTCAATTGGTCCATAAGGCTGAAGGTCTGGAACCATTTGCATATGATCCCTGAACTAAATGAACCTCAGTTCTGACTCTCCCTCCTAAGATCTTGTGAGGATCTAAACTCACCCTCACTGAAGGGAAGACACCTTATTATCTTGACTCCAAAAAGAAAAAGGCAGTTAGGTGGTGGAATTAGAATGAGCACCCTTTCCTGAGGCAGAGAGGGAGACCTGACAAGGCAGGGAGGAAAGCATCCATTCCCTGGAGAAATGATCAATTGATCTACTGGGCAAATCATCAGCTGCCTTCAATTTAGAAAGTGCTGTGCCAGGTCTCAGGGCAAAATCAAAGATAAAGGGGACCTAGGCCCTCCTCTGGAAGGACTTCCAATCCAAAGCTTGGAGCTGTGGAATTCGACCTATGCAGCAGAGAGAATGTGACCATTTAGTACAAGGGGGAAGGGCCAACAGAGCTCCTGTGTCTACAGCAAATTAAGGATTGGCAAAGCACCTTCATCACAACAGTCCTTGAAGCGGGGAGGGACATTATCATTGTTATCCCACATCACGGATAAGGAAACTGAGTCTTAGAGAAGTCCATGCTTGGGAGGCACAGGAGAGCCCAAGAAGGACCGACTCCCCTGCATGCTCATAATTTCTTTTTTTTTTTTAACTTTAGATTGCAATTTTAATAAAACACTTAACAGATTGGAAATAAGTGTTCCTGGATTTTAAGATCTTCTCCTTTTCCCTATTCATCCCCTTCTCCTCTTTAAATTTTACCCTTTTATTTTTTGTTACTAATAAACAAGACAATAATATTTTCAAGCAACCCCATCCAACATTGTTCCTTGGCGAACACATGTCAACAAGTAATACTAAGAGGTATGCTCAGAACTTCTCTAGGAAACTTTTATCCTGTCAGGGCTGCAAGAAACACTAAGGACAGGCCATGGGTTTGCCATACCCTGGCCTCAGTCCTAGGAGGGCTCTCACCGAAGGTCTTTGAGCCAAGGCTGGATGACTTATGGGGAAAGTTGTAGAGGGAGGCTCTTCCCATTTGGACCATCTGGCCATCAAGGTCCAACATCCAAGATCCTGTGTTCCAGCAGCTCATACTAATGAAGGTCATTCTCCTAGCAACAATAACAGCTGATATTTATATAGTGCTTAAGGTTTGCCAAGTACTTTACATAGGCCATGGGATCTTAGGTCAGAGGCTGGAAGGGGTCAGGGAGCTTCCTCACTTTACAGGCCCAGAGAGAGGGGCTAGTCTGGCTCTGAGCAAGGGTTCAACCAGTTCTTCCTTACTCCCAATGCAGCTCATCATCCAGGCCACCATCCACACAGCCACCATGTGAGGGAGGTATTATGGGTCTTATTTCCATTTGAAAGATGAAGAGATTGAAGTTGAGATGAGTGTCTGAGGTGGGATTTGAGCCAAGGCCTTCCTGTCTCCAAGTCTAGGTCCTGACTCTGCCAACTACTCATCCTCACAAACGACAGTTCTCCAGGGACCCACCTGGCAGGTGAATACAAACACAGATAGGTGCATAACAAGCTCTACCCTGGGATCGGGACCCCCTAGTTTTGCCACAAACAAATCTCCCCTGGCTTTCTCCCGCCTTCCACCACCACAGCCCATGTCTGGACTTTCTGTTGCTTTGATAAGGTGCCTCATGGCAGCCTCAGGGGGATGAAGGCTCTTAGCAGCAATGCCTTACTTCTCTGCCCTCACAGATCTATTACTCTGGCTGCCTGGCAAGATGGATTTCATGGAAGATTTCTGAAAAAATTCAGAGATGAGGTGAGGAAGAAGTCTGTAACACCAGGATAATATTCATTCAAACCTAAAAGAATATTTTGCAGCTAAATAAAATATTTGCCCCTTTTCCCCAACAAGGCACCTGGGCAGTGATTTGTGTTCACATTCTTTGCCCAGGACAGCATCCAAATTGAGCAAATACATCTTCTGAAAAGGTGTTTCCTGGCTTATCTTAGTCTAAACCCATTTATTACCTGGGCCTCCCTACTTAAAGGGCCAGGACTGTTTTTACACCCCAGGTGAATCCATTTGGGATATTCAGGTGTTTGGAGGGCAGTGTGTCTGAAAGCAAACCCTGGCTCAGTGGCAGAAGATCTGGGGTGGGGGTAATTCAGAGAATGCTGCATGGAGCCATAGAATGTGGGTTTGAGACCTGACTGCCTCCTCACTTCACTTAGTATAATGGAAAGGATGCTGATATTTGGCTCCAATCCTGCCTTTTCCATTTATTACCTTACCTCTTGGGCAGGTTACTTCCCTGGGGGCACCTTCTTCATCTGTTAAATAAACCAGTTAGAATAGACAGTGCCTGGTTCCTTCTAGGCCTAATTGCTGTGGATGTCTCTGACTTCAGTTTCCTTATCTATTCAATGAGAGCTTTGGAGTGGTTTTCCTCCAGCTGTGAATCATGTCTTAGTCTGGACTTATTCAGGAACATGCTCTCGGACCTTGGGCAAACATCCTCCCTTTTCTGGGCCTCCTGGAAAATGGAAAGATCCCACTAGATGTTCCCTGTGCTTCTTGCCAGTGCAGATAACCCCAGCTATAAGAATTAGGAAAGGTGAAAGATATTTGACTTATAAATCAAAAAATTTCCTAAAAAGTGGCACATGGTTCTGGGAAGGAAATGTGATCTTCAGATGGATTGGAGACCACAGCAGAAGCATTTTGTTCCCTTACAAACCCCATGGGCAGGAGCCCAGGCCAAAGGAACGTGTCTGGCTATAAGCAGCTGTAAGGATAGAACACCAGGAGCCTGGGGGTACAAGTAGGGGTGAGGTCATGAATTGCAGCCCCTGGAATTGGCCCCACAGGCCTCTGGTGGTTCCCCTCCTCCTCCTTCCCTTTTGGGCAGAGCAAGCCACGAGGGCCGGGGAGGTTTGAGGGGCAGTTTCTCCTCCCAAGCCCCCAGAAATCGATGGCTGAATGGGCAGAGAGAGGGAGGGAGGGAGGGAGGCAGACTCTGCCTTTGGCTGTGGTCGCTGGTAGAGTCCAGGCCAGAGGCTTGAAATGGAAATTCATAATGACAACCAACTGGCCAAATGTCCCAGACTCTGGAGAAGGGAGTTTCAGATTTGTGGTAGTGGGTGAGCGACCCTGGACCCCGAGGCAGAGAACTGGAGTTTGAGGACTGGTTCTAGTCCTTCCTAACAATGTGATCTGGAACATGGGACAGTGGAAAAGGGGCAGCTGTGGAGTCAGAACCCAGGAATTTGCTGATCCTCCCTGGGCCCCACTTCCTTTATATGCTAAAAAAACGAAACAGAAAACCAAGCAGTCTGGAGAGATGCCATCTGAAGACCACCAGCAGCTCCTGGGACACCGAGGTCAGAAGGGGTCCCTGTTCTCAAGGAGTTGACATTGAAACTGGTGACTAAACACAAGATCAGATTAGAAGAATGGTCTTACCCTTTACAATAAAAGGGAAATTTGGAATAGAGAAGGAATTTTCTTTTGGGGAAGGGAGGAGGGTGAAGGTGCTTATGTACCTTTTACGTCTAAATCTTGTACCCATTTTGACCTTATCTTGTTGACAGTGTAAGATGGTGTAAGGTGTAAGGTGCCTAGCGTCACCCATACTATATTAGTTTTTGTGAAATATTGAATTCTTATCTCAGAAGTTGGAGTCATTTGATTTATTGAGCAATAGATTGCTATATTCATTAACTACTGTGTCTTGAGTACCTAACCTATTTACTGGCCCACGCCTCTATTTCTTACCCAGTACCAAGTTGTTGATTTCTGCTTTATAATACAATTTTGAGATCTGGTATAGCTAGGCCACCTTCACTAGCATTTCTTTTAATCCTCTTGATATTCTGAACCTTTTGTTCTTACAGAAGAATTTTGCTCTTTTTTCTAGCTCTATAAAATTTTTGGTAGTTTTGATTGGTATGGCACTGAGCAAATTAGGCAGAATTTTCATTTTTATTATATTAACTTAGCCTACCTGTGAGGTACTGATATTTTCCCCATTGTTTAGATCTGACTCTTGGTGGCAGGTAGATTTCCTAATATTATATATTGTCTACAGTTATTTTAAATGGAATTTCTCCTTTTATCTTTTGCTACTGGGCTTTTGTCAGTAATATATAAAAATGCTAATGAGTTAGGTGGCTTTAGTTTATAATACTGAATAACGGTGGTGATATGGACACCCTTGTTTCACCCCTGATCCTACAGGGAATGTGTCAACCTTATCCCCATTACATATAGTGCTTGCTGATGATTTTAGATAGATGTTACTCAATGGGTTACCTCCCTCGAAGTGAATATCTGAAAAGGCCAAGTGTCCCCGCTGCCTCTTGGGCCATCTCCAGTCAGCCTGATGAATATCTGGTCTCTGAATCCAGATGGCTCAGGAGGAGAAAGTGAGGCTGGTGACTTTGTTTAGTCCAGTTCAAGTCATGTCATCATTTCTGTGATGTCATGGTCTTCTTCAAGAATGAGGGCTGAACATAACAGCAACCACAACTTGAGAAGAGGGAGGGCTTGGGAGAGGCTGCACCTCAAAGAAAGAGGAGAATGGGGGCAGGGGTCATCACTCCCTCTCTCGGGGTGCATTCGGTGACCCAAGGTTTCCTCCTTTAAATTAGGGCTCAGAATCCCTGCTGTAACTACTTCCCAGGGTTGTTGCAAGGAACGGGAAACATAATGGGTGAGGAAGCAAGTTGTGAAAGTACCTCTTAGGCTTTAGTAAAGCATTAACCCAATCACTGATGGGCCTGGGCTACGGGCTGCTGCAGGGACACCTCCCTTCAGGCTAACCTCCATCTTCACTTCAGCCTTTTAGGTCCGGATTTGCCTCACTCTGAACCCTGCTACCACATTGTCCTACAGGACCAGTGGGATTGGACATCATCCATTGTAAAGCCTCCCTGAGGCCCAGACAGGAGAAGGATTCAGCTCCTCTTCTAAGAAGCAGAAGTCATGGGGTGACCGTGTACTGCTTCACATTTTTATTAGTTAGTTGGCTTATGAAATAAATGACATGCCTTATCAAGTTGGCATATGGCCTTAAGCTGAGGCATACTTGTTGTGTTGGATGACAGAGTCAGGATCCAAACAGTTATTGACAAGCTAGAATGACAGGCTGAATCCATATGGGGATGGATGTGGGTAGAAGGGAGAGGTCAGGGTAAATTTTTAAAAAATGAAAATATGACCCTGGGTGAGTATTTGAAGGATGGTGATACCTCTAGCTAGAATAGGGTGGTTTGAAGAACAGGTGAGATGATAAAGATGCAAAAACTAAGGGAATGACCAGTGTACATCCAGCAAGTAGTTGATGTCATGGTGCTAGAATTCAGGATGGATTATAGATGTGGCAGTTATCTACAGAGATATAGGAATATAACATACGGGTCTTGACAAGATTATGGAAAGGGATAGAGAACAAGACAGAGACAGAATGAGAGAGAGGGAAAAAGGAGAGAGGAAAAGGGAAGGGGAAGGAGAGAGATAAGGGAAAGAAAGGGAAAGGAAGAGAGAATGAGAAGAGAGAAAGATGAAGGAGAGTGATAGGAGGGAGACAAATAGACAGACAGACAGACAGATGCCTAGATGCCTAGACTGAGCCTTTCAATTCAACCTAACAAGCATTTTTAAAGCTTTTTGAGTATATGATAATAAGGCAGCGAGGTGGTGCAGTGGATACAGCACCAGTCCTAGAACTGGGAAGATTCATTTTCTTGAGGTCAAATCTGGCATTAGATGTCTGACTAGCTGTGTAACCCTGGGCAAGTCACTTTACCCAGTTTGCCTCAGTTTCCTCATCTGTAAAATGAGCTGGAGAAGGAAATGGTAAACACTCCAGTGTCTCTGCCAAGAAAACCCCCTGTGGGGTCATGGAGAGTCAGACACAACAGAGTGCATTGTAAAATACAAGGCTAAGTGCTCGGGATCTGTTCAAACATCAGAGCCAAAGAGTCCTTCCCTTAAGTAATTTATATTCTACAGATGGACACCCACACTTTTAGGGCAGAAGGGGGCTAAAAGAACCAGTCAAAGGAAATGAGGCAAAAAGGAATTATACATGTATGAGGACCAGGACAGAACTTGAGGGGGGAAATAGTTCTTATGAGGTGGGGTAACAAATAGCGTGAAAAACCTTGGTGTGGTCAAGCAGGTTGAGGACTGAGAACATGCCCCTGGATCAGGCCACAACACTACTGGTGCTTATCTTAGCAAGATCAGTGAAGGTCAAAGAGGAGGCCATAGATGGCAGAACTGGAAGGGATGAAGAATGAGGACTGTTTGGGGTGAAGAATCAAGAGCAGCAAAAGTCCATCATTCTTTCCAGGAATCTGGCTGCAAAGAGGAGTTGGGCTCTAGGATGACAGCCTAAGAGGATGACTATCAGGATCTTCAAGAATGTTTGCACATAGTAGAAAGCTAAGAATGAAGATAAGAGATCATTGGAGAAAACTCTGGGAGGAGAGAGGAGAGGTTTAGGCGGAGAGCCTAAGTAGCCCTGCTGAGAGAAAGGTCATCAACAAACTTCCAGGATGCTGGGACAAAGAAGGAGAAGATTGGTGAAATGTCGAAGGAAAGCAGACGCTGGCCTAGTGGCCTCTGAGTCTGTCTAGGAAGAATAAGAGATTGCTGGGCAGCAGGGAGAGCTAGGGAGGGATACATTCAGTTCTGACCCAATCCTTTGAAAAGGGCATCGGCAAATTAGTGCACATGTTCACAAGAGACTAGTCAGGCTGAGCAGGCCACAGGAGGGCCATTTAGTCTGGCATGACGTGCTAGCTGTCTTTAAGTAGGCCAGGAGTATGAGGGAGGCAGAGTGATGTTAAGAAACAAAACAGCCACAAATTCTTCATAACAATTAGAGCTATCCAGAAATAGAACAGCAAAATGAGTGCCCTGTCAAGTTAGGGCAGAGCTATCGTAGAGAGCATTCCTGTTCAGGCAAAGTTAGAGTAGACACCTTCTGAAGACAGTGCTTTGGTTTTCTGGACTCCTAAAGCCTAGTTCAGGGCTCATCCAGCTGCATCTCAACATGTCCCTTTTGTGACCCCAAGAAGGGCTAGACCAGCTCTATTAGGAAAGAGATCTCATTTCATGCAGTGACCCTCAGGGGTGCTTTAGGTTGGCTTCCAGGCATATTCTGGATAACTTCAGAGAAAAACATTATTTTTTTTCCCTCTGGCCCTAAAACAGTTCCCTTTGTGTTTGAGCTGAAAAGTTTCAGCCAAACCTCAGCAGGCTGTGACTGTGGAAGATGTGATTTCCCTCTCTCTGCCTCCAGGCTTGGCTATGTAAATTGCCTCCCTTCTGCTCTGGGGATGGATGAGCTGCTTTCTGCTAATTTCCCCCTTAGTAGACGATTCATCTAACTCAGATTCAGCACAATTCGTATGCTGATCCATGACAAGATCCAAGCAACTGCTGCTGCCGCCTCACCTCTTCCCCTGGGGCATCATGTCCATGGCCCAACTGCCCCTCCCCCCCCAAACACGCTCTGCTTCTCCAGGTAATGTGGTCTAGTGGATTTCAAGGCCAGAGATGGAGAGGAAGAGGCTGAGGCCCAGGAATGGGGAGGTTCTCTGGCTCTCAGTCCACTGCACTCAAGACCTGCCTCTAGAGATGAACTTGGGATCAGCCAGGCTTGTCCAAATACTGACTGGGACTTAGGGTTCCAGGAGAGCAGGGCAAGTCCCTAGCACTTAGCACAATATCTAATCTGTGAGAGGCATTTCATAAATACTTGTTGACTAAGTGTGATCATGAGAAAATGAGTTCTAGTTCCCTCATTTGTAAAAAATGGAAAATTGTTTATACTGTTCCTTCCCTGCCCCATCCCCCACCATGATTGTTGTGAAGGAACGTGCTTAATAAACTTTAAGGAACTACAAAGATGGGAGCTTTTATTATTATTCCACTAGATCACCATTCAAGAGCATCCATGAAATTACATGGTCCCAGGGATATGACTGATGGCTTTCTCCCCAGTGCTGCATGTGTTCTGGGACCCACTCTATTATTACCAGGTAGACCACATTCCTTATTGTGGTTTAATTTGGAAGTCTAGAACTTGTATTTGGAGCAAGACCAGAGGAACAAAGATTTGGACTCCTAAAACTTGAAGCACTGTGGTCAATGGTGAAGCCCAAAGAAGGACAAGACAAGGTTGTCACACTGAATTGTAGTAGCAACTGACACGGTAATCACTTAGGGAAGGATGGTTATAGAGTGAACTGGGGAGGCGGAGCCAAGATGGCAGAGTAGAAAGATGCACCTACTGTAGCTCTCCCCTCATAGCCCATAAAATACCTGTAAAAATGATTCTAAACAAATTCTAGAGCAGCAGAAGCCACAAAACAACAGAGTGAAAGAGATTTCCAGCCCAAGACAGCCTGGAAGGCCGACAGGAAAGGTCTATTGCACCAAGCTTGGAGCGGAGCACAGCTTAGCCTTGGCTGCACAGAACAGCAGGGACAGGATTGGAGCAGGCCTCAGGGGGTGAAACCACAACAACTGTGGTTCCCAGATTGCTCAACCCACAAATGCCAGAGACAGCTTCAAAAGTCAGTGAGAAAGTGCTTTCACCTGGGTGAGAAGGGACTGTGGTCTGGCCTCACTGGCAGCAGCCTTTGCAGTGGCAACATCCATTTTTGGAGCCCTCAGCCCAAAGACCCTGGGGGAATCAAGCAGCTGATCTGGATTTCAGCCCTGAGTGGTGGTCCTGGGGTGAGGAGGAACACTGGCTAGTGGAGCTGGTGGAGGCTCTGGACAGAGAATCCTACTCGCAGATCCTGGGCAGAACAGAGTGCTTATGGTTGCTCACAGACAAAAGCGCAGGCCAGGAGAGGAGTAAACTCCTCTCCCTTGATTGTGTGACTGTGGAGGAACTGAGAACTTACAGGTCCCCACAGTATACCCTCCTCTTGACAAAGGACTCAAAAGTCAAGTAACTGGCTGGGAAAATGCCCCATAAAGGGGATAAAAATAAGACTATAGAAGGTTCTTGTGTTCATCCTTTGTTGCCAAAGAAGACCATGACATCAGATGAATGATGACATGACTTACACTTGACTTTGTTTTGAGTGAGGGAGGGCTGTGCAGGTCACCAGCCTCACTTCTCCTCCAGAGTCATCTGAATCCAGTGACCTGATATTCCTCAGGATGAGGAGATGACCCAGGATGCTCTGGAAGACCTTGGACCCTTTAGACCAAGGTCTTTGCAGGTACTCACTTAGGGTGAGGCAACATCCATTCATTGAATAGGCCTGTTTATAATGAAGTCATGAAAAAGAAAGGCATCAGGCTGGGAGGGAAACAGCAACAGTTAGTATTGATAATTGTTCTAAAGCTAGAAGGGTCCAGAGGAGTCTTTATGCAGGGGCCCATTGGAGTCCCAGTTTCAGAGTGCAGTAGGTTTAAGGTTTTGAGAGAGGACAGGAGAGGAGAGGAGAGGAGAGGAGAGGAAAAGAAAGGAAAGGATTACTTTCTTAGTGAACAGGTATTTTCTTCCATCCTTTTTGGATGAGGAAGAACAATGCATGCCATCAGAGAAAGAACTAAAAGTAAAGGCTTCTGCATCCAAAATCTCCAAAAAAATATGCAGTAGTCTCAGACCATGGAAGAGAGTGAGCTGGCCTGAGAGCCAGTATTGTGCAATTCTCTGCAAATGGTGCCTTGAACCAGCCCAGTATCTAATAATACAAATACTAGATGTTTGGGAATGGCCTGAAATGCTGATGTTTTCCAAATGAGTCAGGGACTTACCCAAGGTCAAAAATCCTGGATTAAAATCTCACTATTCAAAGCCCCCATTTAATATTGGTTCCACTAACTAGTCCTGACTCCATCATTATTAAGGGAAAAAAACCCCAACCTCCAAACCCTGTGTTCTTTTTGGTCCTGGGGAGGAATGCTTCTCAATTCTTGACCTGTCAGCACATGATAATTCATCCTGAGTCTGTACTTGACTGGATCCAATTTTAACCAAGTTAACAAGTCATCTCCTTAGTGCTCTTCTCCTAACACACACTCCCATTACTGAGGAAGCTCTTGGCTCTTAGGTTTCCTTGTTTTCTCAGCAGCACTAGACATAATACCTTTCTTCTCCCCTCTCTCTGTTGTCACAGCACCATTTTAAGGAAGTCTGTTCTACAAAATCCAATTTATAAGACCTGTAAGTCAGGAGATGATGATTCAGATTACAAAAACAATCCTTGTTTTACCAAAGAATTCATTCCCGGAATAGGAAACATTCACATCGATCTCACAGCACCCTATTGAAATAGCATTTTACACTTGATGGAAAGGTTCAGGAAAGGACAGAGATGCTTACAGTTGTAAAATCACAGAATGAAGATTGCTAGAAGGTGCCTTAGCACACGTAACAAAGGATGTTATGGCTGGGAAGTACTCTGGAATGTCAAATATCCATTGGCAACCCTGGGAGCTCCAGGATCTCAGAGCTAAGGAAAGCCTTTGCTAGCACTTGGTCTGGCTTCATCATAAATGAGAATACTAATGCTCAGAGATGTTGGCCAAGGTCTCTTAGATACAAGTGGTCAGTGCTCAAGGTGTGTGACCTCAAGTTCAGCGTTCTAGAGGTGCACCAGGCATGCTAGAGCCAGGGGCTTCTCTTAACTTTCAGGTACCAGAGACCCTTGTCCCTTGCCCTAAGCCCCGCTCTTCAGCCGATGTGCTCCACTATCTCATGTCTGCCTTCTCTGAACTCTGGTTCATTATGCTCCTGACTTGACCCTCCTCTAGTCTCAAGGTTCAGCCCACACAGCTGTTCCTTAACATCCTTGAACAGTCAGTGCATGGTGGAGAGGAACCGGACTGGGAGCCTGAGGATCCAGCTGTGTATTGTTCCTATCCCTTTTCCAGGCCTCTCTTTCATCCTGGAATCATGATGGATCTGGAGCTGGACAGGATCTTAGAGGCAATGGGGTCCTGGCTCTGGAACTAAAGTGAATCCTTTGAATTCTACCCCTGATATTTGGTGGGCTAAGTTACTTAGCTTCTCTTGGTCTCAGTTTCCTTCTTTGTAAAATGAGGTGGGGGGGCTGAACTGGATGACCCATTCCAAGTCCCGTGATCCCCTGGGGGACCAATGTAGAATGAAATGAAGCCAATGCCATCTCTGAAATGATAATGTGTCAACATGACACCTTGCCTGGAATTCCTCAAGTCCCGATTGCAGATCACTTTGTCTGAGCAATCCACTTCAGGACAATTCTCTTTGATCCAGCTGTGAGAAGAGGGGCTTCTAGGAGCCAGAGGTCCTAGTCCCTCCCCCTGCCCCACAAAGTTCAGAAGTTCACCAAGCTCCAGTGACTTTCTGTGACTCCTCAGTTCAGACTCCTCTGCTTTCAGTTAGAACCCTTCACAACCTGGTTCTAATTTAAGTTTCTGGCCTTGATCCCCATTACTTCCCCTCATGAATTCTGCAGTCCAGAGAAACTGGTCTTGCTGCTCTCTGGTGTGACCCTCCAGCTCTCCTCCCTGAGCCTGCCTAAGTTTGGCCCAGGCAGGGAGGCCCTACCTTTACTCTGAGAAACCTGTCCGGGCTGGCACCTTCCCCCTCCTATGATTCTTTTTCTCTCATGTCCATGTTGTCTCCCAGATAGACCACTAGCTCCTGTTTAATCCTTAGCTTTGGATATCCAGTGGCCCTGGCTGCAGCATGCCATGTGCACCTCCAGATACCTAGCCAGCAGCTGGCACACACTAGGTGTCTATGAAGCGATTATTGATCAAAAGAGGCTTTAGAATCGAACTCCAGCCTGAGAAGGCATCATTCCTTCACCTTGACTGTCTCTGGCTGCTGGCCATGCAGGTGGCCCCAGGCCCTCCCTCGGGACTGCTATTTGTTTTTCCTGAGGTTTGTGTCTAGAAGTTTTAGGGATTTATGAGAATGGGATTAGGGGGCAAGTGAAAGGTCACAGGGCAGGAGTCAAGTGAATGGCTGAAGAGGAAAGAGACTGCCCCCCGAAGAGCCTTTTGTCCTATTGTTTGAATACCTAGTTTCCAATCAGGGCCCACAGTCAGCCTGAGGCCCCTTTTTTCTGTGACCCAGGAGTGAGCACTGTCCCTTTTCAGAGGAAATGTGTGCCATGAATGCAAACACACATAAACTGTGTCATGTGCCATGGCAGAATGCAATCTTGGGGACACTCTGTTTGACACACCAGAGACTTGGTAAGCCAGAAGCTGAAGAGAGCAGGAGTGAAGGAGGAGGCTGCTGGGGGAGGGGGCCGTGAATAAAAAGCTGGACCTGGAGTCAGGAAGACCTGGGTGGGAATCCCCTCAGAGATGCTGACAGCTAGGTGACAATGGGCAAGTCACGTACCCTCTCTCTACCTCAGTTTCCTCAACTGGAAAATAGGGAAAGCAGCAGCACCTGACTCCCAGGATTAAATTGTGAGGATTCAATGAGGTAATAATTGTGAACAGCTTAGCACTGTGCCTGGAACATAGTAGGCACTTCACGGTGTTCTTGTCATTACTAATAATGGTAGTCAAGTGCTTTGTGTATAAATTTTAGCTCTGATTATTGTTGGTATTGCCGTTAGATAAATAAATAGCACATCCACCAAGTGTTTATTCTGTGCCAGGTGCTGTGCTAAATTCTGGGGATAAAAATGCAAAAAATGCATGCAAAAAGACTCCCTAATCTCAAGGAATGTCTATTTTAGAAAGGGAAGGTAACATTTAAGGGGAACTAAAGTGGGAGGAGGAAAGATGGAGAGGAAGGGGAGAAATCTTGAGAATGAGTTGAACCAGGAGTGAAGTGAGTAAGGCCAGAGCCCTCAGGAAAGGGTGTTTGGAGCAAAGGAATTGCCAGTGAGGGTGGCTGGATCTGCGGAAAGAAGTTTGTCTAGAGTGGGAAGATGGCTGTGTGGAGGACATAGAGTAGAAGTTCAGTCACTGAGCAGAACAGGGATTAAAGAGTGGCTTGGACCCCTCAGGAAATGGCAGGCTGGCCAGTCATGCACTTAATGCTGCATGATCAAGTGAGGTCCTTTCCCACTGTGATCCTGGGCAGGATATAAGCTCCTTGATGGCACAGACAGTTGTCATTTTTAGCTTTGTGTCTCCAGTGCCTGGCACTTTAAAAACAGGGAGCATTTACAAAGTGAGTTAAAGTTTGCAGAGTTCATTTTATTTGTTAAGTTAAAATTTTAAAATGGGCTTATAAATTCATGGATAGAGGAAGATACTGGTGGGGCCATCCCTTTGCCAATGCTGGGCAGTACGCCTGGTACCTTGGAGTGTCTGGGGCGCCTGCAGGTGAAATGTTCTGACTGGGGCCCCAGAGCCAGGATGCCTGAGAATTGGGACTTAAACTCAGGGGTCCCTGGCTTAAAAACCTGCTCTCTCTGCTGCCCCTAGAGGTGGTCATCGGCTCGGTCCTAGGATCATAGATACGGGGTTGGATGGGACCTTATACACCATCCAGACCAATCCCTTCATATAGAGGTAAGGAAATGGGCCCAGAGAAGTTAATAACTTTTCCAGGATCATATAGAAAGTAAGAGGCAGAACTATTTTAATAAGTGATTATTGATCTGAATTGTGGCTCGGTTTCCTCTATAAAATGGGATAATAATTTCCATTCAGATTCCTCACATATCTGTGGTGAACATCTAAGGAGATTTGGGGTGTGAAAATGCTTCATAAGGCTGTTGCCATATTCAGGAGTTTACCCTTCTACTTCAGCAGCAGTCTCAGGTAACTCCTGGTTGGCCATACTGCTTCAGCTGGTCAGGTTGGGCTCAACACTGCCCATTTGGAGCCTGGTTGACCTGGGTGGGAGCACATCAGAGTCAGCCTTCATTCCTCCTGGCCTAGCATGGGCCTCAACTCCATTTTAACAGCACTTAAGATCAGAGGATCAGAGACTGAGCTGGAAGGGACCTCGAGGGCCATCTAACCCAGTGCCCTCCTCAGATGGAGGAATCAGAGGCCCAGACTGGGCAATGAATTGACCAAGACCACACAGGGAGAAAAATGACAGATGGAGATTTGAATCCAGATTCTCTGCCTCCAAATCAAGGGCTCTTTCTACTGGACCACTTTGCCTGTCTTCATGAAGTTCTTGCTGCATGCACACCTTGTGCTCAGCACTGACAATACAGGCAAAATAACAAGCACCCCCTGCCCTCAGGGAACTTAGACTCTGCCAATAGATACCAGGTGAACACAGACAGACACAGACAAGGTGGGTCTGGGAAGATGCCAAAAATAATTGGACTGAGGAGCCCAGAGAGCTTTCTCTGCCTAAATAAGTGGACTGACTTTCTAGGCCTCGTACCAATCCGCCCCAATGAATGGGACACTAAATGGAGGAAGTGGCTCCCATCCAGGGACGTCCAAACCTCTCATTACTATAATGACCAAACTTTGCAAAGGCCACTCCCCAGAACAAGCCTGCGAACTAGTCCAGACAGACATTGCTGACCCCATTTCACAGGCCAGGAAACCACAACTCATTCCATACTCATTAGCCTCAGTTTTCTATAAAATTGACTCTCATATTCCTTCTAGTTCTAGAGCCCCTTGAGATTTTAGTGTGATAGTTTGGGAGAAAGGGCAATTGGACCAAGAATGTGAGCCCAGGTGCTCCTTGTGCTTTGGCCACCTCCTCTTTGAGGCCTTTCCCCAGCTGCCCCGGCTGCTGTCTCCCGCCCTGGAAGTGACTGGCATCTATTTGTTAGCACAGTCAGGATTTGCTCCTCCAGGACAACATCAGCTCTTTGGGGTAGGGTTTGTGGTGTCGGTCTTTGTGTCTCCGTCAGCTGTCCTGGTGCTTGACCTCTTGGAGGCACTGGATAGCTGCTTGTTGCCTCAATGCTGATCTGTAAGGCCATTGCAGCTCAAATATTCTGTGGCCCCCAGGGACACCTTGAGTTCAGCTCCTGGATAATGATCAGTCTCAGAGGTGACATTCCCTGCACTATTCATTATCTACATGCAAAAAGAAATGGGCTGTAGTTTCAAAGAGCTGCAGAAAAATTCCCAACATAAGCCCTGATGGCAAAGCTCTGCTCATTCTAACTTGGGTCTATCCCAAGAATGATCAAATGTCCACAGGTAGGTAGGTAGCATCTCCATGTGAAGAAACTGAGGCCTAGAGGTCACTGGCTTGTACATGACCACTCAGCTAGCAAATGCTGGACTCTGGCCTTGAACTTCTGTCATTTCTAGCATGTCACATTTTCTCTTGCCATCCGAATCTTACTGGAAAATTGGCATAAAGTACAACTGCTCCTTTTCCTCTAGCTGGGTGTCTCCCCACCCTAGAGGGGGCCCCTCTGTCCCTTACCTTCTCATCATACAGGGGAAGATGGTATAGATGGGCTGTGATCTGCCAGGGGAAGTGACCACATTGATGACAGTATAGATTTCACTGGGCTAAGAGTCAGGAAGCCTAAACCAAGATTCACTGGGCAAAGGACTAGCCTTCTTGGAGGCTCTGTCTTCTCATCTTTAAAGTGGGAATGATAAAAATGCTCGTTACCTTCCTCACCACTTGTCCTGAGCTCTCTAGGAATATATGTAGGCCATTATGTTAGTTCCCCTTGTTTTCACTTCCATTTTCTCCTCTTACTTATCTGGGGGCTGGATGGTCTCTGGGGTACCTTTCACTTTGGATGTGAGAGCTTTTCTGCAGGCTCAAGTTTTAATATCATCCTCAAGCACTAAATCTGTAAAGATATTGAGTATCTGAGCTTAGCACTAACAGCACTGTCGAAAAAGTGCCTCCACCTCCTTGGGCCCTAGTTCTCTGCCAAGTAAGGGGCTTCTCGGAGATGATTGCTGAGTTCCCTTTCAGCTTTGATTTCAGCATCTGGGAAGCCCCATAAGTCCAAGCCACAGAGTACACAGGAAAGACTATTATAATTTATCAAGAAGGTCTCTGACCCAGGGGAGGGAAGGATCTAGATTAGTTGGATAATTTGAACTTTTGATTTTCATAAGGAAGAAAAAATCAACACCTAGGGCTATCAGAGATGGGTAGTACTACCAAATAATAGCACCAATCACCAGCATTTACGTGATACTTTAAGGTGTGCAAAACTCTTTTACATCTGTTACCAACAACTCTGGGACGTGGGTACTGCTATAATTCTTACTTTACAAATGAGGGGACTGAGGTCAAGACAGACACACTTGCCCAGGTCACACGGCTAGTAAGTGTCTGGTTCAGGTTTTGAACTCATCTTTCTGACTCCAAGTTAGGATGGTCTTATTGACCCATCTGCTGCCTCAGTGAATGGATTTCTTCATTTGGTATTAATTCCTTGTCACACTGGAACTTCAGATAGAAACTCGATGACCATCAGCAAGTATTTATTAAATAACTACCATGTGCCAGGCACAGTAAGGGATGTTGGGGAAACAAAAATGACTCTGCCCCTTTGCTCTCTAGAAGACACCAGGAACAGATGGATGTAGAAGAAATACAGTAGTTAAGGGAAGAAGGAACTTAGAGCTTGGATTAGAGATCTTAGGTGATCCAGGCCTCAAAGGATGGGGACGATTTTGACAGTTCAAGAGATGGGAATATAGGGCATAGAGATAAGAGATGAGGCATCATTCCAAGCACCTTCTCAGTGGACCCTCACAAGAACCTGAGAGGGGGGGCACTACAGCTCCCATTAGACCCATTTTATACTAGAAGAAACTGACTCAGGGAGGTTGTAAGAATGACTCCCCCCTTGCATACCTGGGAACTGTGTGAGGAGTCACTCTGCAACTCTGAGGAAAGCTCCTGTTTCTCAGTGTACAAAAGACTCCTCTATGTGAGAAAATGGTAACTAGACTCGTTTCCAAATCCCCATGTGCTCTTCAATGGGGTCCCTGCCAAGAAGGCCTCCTGACCTTCCCTTCCCTAGAAGCAGTACCTCCTTAAAATGATGGCATTGGGTTGCTAAATGTTAGGTTTTCAGGGCAGGGCAGGACCTAAGATAATCTGCTTTGTGAGCTGCTCTGGAAAGGTCGGAGCCAGCAGACTGGGGACTCTGGACCACTGTAGATTGGCTTACAGTCCTTTATGTCCCAGATCTCAGTCATGACATCATGCCATGACTCCTCATCCCCGCCATCTTTGACCCTATATGGGAAAATTATACTGATGGTAAGACTCAGGAATGAAGAAATGTTAGTCCCTGGGGACCCGACTCGGAGGGGATCATGTAGTGGAAGGGCACTGGGCCTGGAAAAACCTAGGTTCATGTCTCACGTGCCCAGCTTAGCAGCTATACAATCTTAAGTGTGTTGATTGATCTCTCTTGGGGCCTCAGTTTTTTTGCAGAATGAGGGAGTCAGACCAGATGACCTCCAGGTTCTCTATCTCTAAAATTGTGTGATTCTATGAAATTGACATCCTTTTTAAACAAAGGAACAACTGCTTCCCCTCCACCATGTTCAAGAACTTCCAGTGAGTCCCCCACTGAGCACTCCAGCAATGGAGCTCCTCTGCCTGATCTTCATGGCTTGCCCAAATCTGGAAAAGACAGCCAAGCTGACCTAGCTCATGCCCTTCTGTTGTGAGGAGTGGTCCAATTATTGCCAACAGATAGAAGAAGGATATTTATAGTAGGCATTCACTGTTGCTGAAATATATATCTCCCCAATCCCTTCACTTCCCTTCCTGCACTCAACTTCCCCTTGCAGAGGTCCAGCCAGGGAAATGACTGAAGAGAGGAGCAGAAATGTGTATTGAAGGGATCAAAGCATTCTTGGCTATGGAGGGTAATGAAATTCTCTCCCTGGGAGGATGGGGAGTGGTCAGAGGGAGTACATGAGCCTCTGGTCTCCCAGCTTCTCTGAGTCTGGAAAGGTAGACAGCTTCCCATTCCCTGCCAGGGCTCTTGTCGAGGGAATTGTGAGATGTAGAATGAAAGCACCTTTGGCATTGGTGCTCCAGGTCCCAGCAGAACACTGGGTTTACACTGTGTTCAATAAATGCTTGTTGGATTGAAATGAATTGATTTCCTATTCTGGGACCTGTTGGCCTAAGTGGCCTCTGAGCTGCCTTCCAGTGTTGGCCTTCTGTGATAGGAACAATAAGAATACTTTCCATCTGGCTAAAAGGAGACATCAAGCTTAATCAGGCCCTGCCTCTTCCATGATTTCATTTGATCCAAACAGCAGCCGTCTGAGGGAGGCTGGGCAGGCCTCGTTAGCCCTGCTCAAGCGGAACGTGATGGGAAGGGGAAATTAAGCTCCTCCCAGCCCTGCGTTCTTTCCTTGGCCGTAGCTGCACCTCTACCCCACAGATGGTGACGTCCCCTTCCAGGAGCCTAACTCCAGACTCTCAGTCTGGAAGAATGCTCTGAGGCCCTGATCCAGCCTGTTGGAGAGATGAGAGCAGTGCCTTTGGAAAGCCAGATAGTTTACATCTGCTCCCCAAGTCGTCAGTGGTCGCTGCTTTGGGCAGTGTAAGAAAGAACTAGTGTTCAGGAGATTCAGGTTATTTTCCTGGCTCTGTGTCAATTCAGTTCCACCAAGCACTTTGGAGTGCCTACTATGTATGAGTCACAGGGACAGTCACTGGAAATGCTGTCAGTGCTCAGCCTCTGCACAGAAAATATCAGACTAGATGATATGCAGGTGCCCTGCATATCATCTAGTCTGATATCCAGCTCCAACACTCTTGGTTCTAATAGTCCGTGTTCTATGTTCCAAGGTCCCTTCCAGCACTGATATTTTATTTGTAGGCAGGTATGCTTATGATAAGCATTTATGAAGTCCCTACTCTGTGCTAGGTACTATGCCAAGCCCTGGCATTATGAGAAAAGGTGAAAAAACATTCTCTATTCTCAGGGAGCCCCCAGTCTAGTGGGGGAGACAATATGGAAACAAGTACACACAGACAAGCTAGAGATGACTGGATACACTGGAGATAATCAGTGCTAAGGAGATGGGGAGATGCTTCCTGCAGAAGGGAAGCCTGCAGAGGGAAAGAAGTGCAGGCATGAGGACAGCCAGTGACCATTTCCCCTCTCCAGAGACTGATCCCAGACCACAAGGGCTGAGGGTTGGTTGTGAGGCAGAAGGAGACTGCCCTGGAGGGGAAGGGCAGGTGAGGAAGGACTTTGAACACCAGAGGACTGAAATGGAGAATTTGCTCTTTGACCCTAGAGGTGATCTGCAGCCCCTGGTGTCACTGAGTTGGAAGTCAGACTGTGCATTAGGGAGCTCAGTCTGACAGCCCAGTGGAGGCTAGACTGGCATGGGGAGAACCTTGTAGGTGATACAGGAATTTTGGGGGGATGTTAAGGAATTCAGTTTGGGGAATGTTGGGTGTAGGATGGCTACAGGACATCCAGTTTGAGATGTCCAACAGGCAGATGGAGATTTGAGACTGATGGTCAGGAGAGAAGTTAGGACTGGATCAGAATCATCAGCATAGAAATGATAAGACATCCAAGTGAAATAGTATAAAGGGAGAAGAGAAGTCAGTCCAGGACCGAGCCCTGTGGGATGCCCCAGGTGGTGGCATCACCTGGATGAAGATCCAACAAAGGAGACTGACATGGGCAGAGAGATAGGAGAACTGAAAACCCAGAAAAGAGAAAGGTGAACAGTGTCAAAGGCTGCAGGAAGGTGGAGAGGGCCAGTGAGAATGGAGAAAATGTGGTTTGAAGGGAAGTGCTTTTTAAATGCTGTTACAGCTTTCTGACTAATGGCAGCATTGGAAGGAAGGAAGGCAAGAAAAAAGGAAGGAAGGAAGGAAGGAGGCACCTGTTCCAGGTGCTAATTACTGAATACACAAAGACAAAAACAGAGACTGTACCACCCCAAAGAATTTGCATTTTAACGGGCGAGATTGTACTTGTAGTGAGATGTGGCCAGGAAAGGGTGTGTGGGTCTAGGAAGTCCCAGGGATGGTGAGTGGAGCCATAGCAACTGAATGAATGATATGCCTTGTCTGGAAACCATGTCAGTGGTGATTCGATGGCAGTTCTCAGAGTAAGGCTTGGCAAGATGATGGGGGGAGGGGGAAGCAGAACATCATTAGCCTAGGGGAAAGAGTTTTTGCCCTGGTTTGCCATTAGCAAAACTATTCTTGAACAGGACCAGCTCCAGCTGGCCCCTTTGCCTGCAGCACAAGAGAAGACAAGAAAGGTTGGGTTCCCAGACAAGCTGTATATGGGATATTTCAGCCTTCCTGTGACCGTTACCATGAAGAGACTACACTGCCTTTGGTTTCCCCATTCCCCTTTAGCCATGACCCCAGGCTCTTGGATCCCATCTCCAAGACTTGGCCCTGCTGATGCAGGCTTCAAGATCACAGAGGAGAAAAGACTTGCCTAGGGTCTCACAGCTCCTATGGGGTGGAGCCCAGATGCACTGACAGGTCATTCTGAACTTGGGCTTTTCAATGTGGTTCTTCAAAAGGCTTACATGCCAGGGGCTCAGAAATATGCATGAAGGCAGAATGTGGGACATTCCAGATATGGCATAATGCATGGTGAGCTGGACTTGGAATCAGGAATCTCCTGGCTTTGGCACTTTCTTGCCACCTGTACATACTTAGGCAGATCAGTTAACTACTCTGGGCCTCAGTTTCCTCATTTTTAAATAAGGGAGTTGGTCTAGCTGACTGCTCTAAGTCTGGAATCTTGCAGTCAGAGAGAATAATTGCTGTAATCTAGGCATTAAGTAGTGGGAACAGGAAGGGCTGGGTAGCTGCTGCTGATAGCCACAAGGCCACCAACTTATCTCCCCTTTATCTAGTCCAGAAAAACTGGGAGAGTCTAGAATTCTGATCTGGTGGTCTGGCCTTGTACTGTGGAGGATGGGTTCACGAGAAGGACCTAGAGAACCTGGTGAGAGACTTGTTGGTCACAGAGAAGTATGTCCCTCTTGCTGTGTGTGTCCCTGCTTGTGAATGTGGCCATCCTTTGAGGTTTCCATCCTTCAGAGGAGGCAGTGAAGGCTCTCTGGAGATCTCAGTGGCCCAGTAAACTCATGGGGGAGATATCAGAGTCCACAAAGTGAATATGATCCTGAAGCCTGCATCAAAAAGAGGTATAATCTGCAGACTGAGGGTTGTGATCATTATGCTCTGTGTTCTGCCCTGCTTAGACCAGGCTGCGGTGCTTTAGGAAGGGCAGTGTTAACCTGGGGCAGGGGTCACTAGGATACTTGAGGCCTTGAGATCGTGTCAAGCAAGGAAGGGTTGAAGGAACTGAGTTTATGAGGCCTAGAGGTGGTGGAGACATGAAGGTGTTTTCATATGTTTGAAGGCCTGGCATGGGGAGGAGAAACCAAACTTTTTTCCACAGGGACTGCTCCTTTTTCTGGCATTCAAGGCTCTCCACACTCTGGCACCAGTAGACCTCACTAGTCTTACAACAGCTCTTTCCATCTACGTCTACAAACTTGATGATTCTCAGTCCCAGGATCACAGATGCAGAGTTGGATGGAATTTGAAAGGCCATTGCATTCAGCCTGACCATTTTACAGCTGGGGAACTGAGGCCAAAAGAGAAGAGTCTGGCCCAAGTGCATCCAGGGCCCAAGTGGCAGATCTGGGAAACTTCAAATGCAGCCCACTTTCCCTTGCTTTGGTGAAGCTGAAGGCGTCAACCTATTTATCAGGACCGGAACGTCCTTCCTTCCTTCTCCAGTTTACTTTTAAAGCCAAACTCAGATGGTTTCTTCTCTATGAAGCCTGCGCCGATCTCCCGTCCCAAATCAGTAAAGACCTTCCTTCTCACATACCCCCACACACTTCATGCTTCTCATCTGTCCTGATTCAGGATTCTTTTGTACAAGTCATTGGGGTCCTTTCTCTTTACTAAGCCATGACTTCATGAATAAACTCTCCCTCCCTCTGGACTGCATACATCAAGTGCTTAAGAAATGTATATTAAATGAATAAATGAAGAGGGCTACATCTGGAGGTGGAAGGGCTGAGCTTTGGCCCATGTTCTAACGTTTCTTAGCTCTGACTTTCAGCTGGTCATCTCCCCTTGTCTAGGCTTTGGTTTGTTCTTCTTTAAAATGAGGACATTCATCTGAATCAGGGCTCTTGACCTTTTGTTTTTTGTCATTGGCCCTTTTTCCAGTCTCATGAAATGGAATCAGTCTTTAAATAGTTGAAGGAAATGCTCAATTCCAGTTGGAGATCAGTGAAAGTGAAGGCGGATTTACTTTTCATTCCAAGTTCATGGAGCCCCTGAAATCTATGTCTGTGGACCCTAGGTTAAGAAAGCCTGGT
Organism: Notamacropus eugenii; assembly: GCF_028372415.1. Lineage (NCBI taxonomy): Eukaryota > Metazoa > Chordata > Mammalia > Diprotodontia > Macropodidae > Notamacropus > Notamacropus eugenii. The sequence goes on along the minus strand of NC_092874.1, from coordinate 302,535,846 downwards.
CTGAGAGATGTCCAAGGTCCCGTTCTGTTTCTTCAGTCTAAAAGTCTGAGCTCTCCCAGGGACTTTTTCACACTTGAACTTCATTTCCCTGCATCATATTATTGTTAATGAGGGCCAGCACTGCGTCAGGGCTAAGCTTTCAACCTTATCCTAAGTACAGATCAGCTGTGATCCAGCAGGGACTCCCAGTGCCAGGCCCAGGGCCTTGGGGCCCCTCCAAAATCCTTGTCTGTAACATGATGACTGGGCTACATGAACTAGAAGATTTAGTCAGCCTCTAAGATCCCTCTTTCTAAATGTTTGTTGATTTAAATCAAGTTTTATCAATGAGGAAGCTGAGTCTTGGGGGGGAGGCCATCCATCTAACAGTGGCAGAGGTTCCTGCTTCTGTGGCTCATTGCTTCCCCTAATGCACCTTGGCTATGCTTCAGGTATTAGCCATGGATGACATCCGCCATTTGTCTCCAGGCCTGTCTGCCAGCGACCTGGCTCCTGGTAGGCTCTTCTTCCTCCCTTCTACCTCTTGGAACCCCAAGACCCCTTTGAGGATCTTTCACAAGAGACCTTTCCTGATTCTTCTGTTTGTCTGTGCTCTGCCCCCTCCAAAATACTTTATACTTATTTGGTATTTCTGGGTGAAGACCAACATTCTGGGTTCTTGGCTACCAAAAACCTTGACCCTAATTTGTTGTGCCACTACTCGCACTGCTAAATAAATCATCTGTTCAACTTAACATTGCATACTGTTCCCCTCCCCCACCCCCATCTCCTCCCACCCTCACCCCATCCCTCTACCTCTGATGGTGTAAATCCTTGAGAGCAAAGACTCTCATTTTGTCTCCGTAATTCCGGTGCCTGGCACATAGGAATGTAACAAAGGCTTATTGACTTGACTTGAAGGTTTACAAAGGTTTACAAGGCTGAGATCCCAACCCATGTCTTCTGAGTCCAGATTCCATATTCTTTCCATGACTTCCCAGAGGAAGCTAGTGGCTTGTTTGAAGATGCCCTTCCTTGGCAGCACATGTTGGTATGACCAGAGACTTAGAAGGAATGGCCTTTTGGGGGATCAGATACTTGGAGGGTTTCCTCCAGCCAGTGAGGCTGAACCCCTCTGTCTTTTCCAAGGACCACAGAAAGTGGTCCATTTTGACACCTGCCTATTTTTAAATCCAGAGACAGAGCTGCTCTTCAGGGCCTGGTGGTGGATGGGGCTCGTTGGCCCAGAGTTCTGTCCAGCTGAGCCCACATCCCTGTCTGGGGAGAGGACAGCCTGGGCAGCCTGAGAATCCGTGTGATGGCTTGAATCCACCCACCCTTGTTGGCTCAGTGACGTTGGAGCTGTTCTCTCGTCCCTGCCTGGGGCCCAGCGTTCATGCGTACTTCTACCATGAAGTGTCCCTGGCTTATTTCTCTCTTCCTGTGGCTTCAGAAAATTTCATCGTCCACCCAAGCCCAGATAGAATCAGAGATTTCTGCAAGCTGAACGACCCAGCTTATTTTTCTACTCACATACATTCTGGTCCAGTCACTGGCCGCCGCCTCAGTTTCCTGATCTGTAAAATTATGGGAATTGGACTTGGTAATTATTCCTTGCTAGCTCTAATGTTCTATGTTGGGTGGGGTAGCTCAGTAAAGAGGAAATGATATTGGACTTGTCATCAGGAGAGAGCTGGCTTTCTAACTTAAATTCTACCTCTAAGGAGTCATAGAACTGTGGGCAGATCATTTCTCTTTCTGGTCCTCAGTTTCCTGCTCTGTAAAATGATGGAATTAGACTAAGGTTCCCTCCAGCATGGAGGAGCTATAATTCTAGGTCTGGCCGCATTTACCTTTCCAGCCTTTTTAGGTCATACTCCCTTTCTCAGACTATTCCTCACACTTGACACAGCCCCTCCAACTGCCAACTCCAAGCATTTATTCTGGGTGTGCCCCATGCCTAGTGTGCTGTCCCTCCTCCCTGCTGCTTCTTGGCATCCCTAGTTTCCTTCAAGGCTCAGTTCCAGGGCCACCTTAGACAGAAAGCCCTCCCCAGCTATGAGCATTTGTGACCTTTTATTCCTTTGATACTTATTTGTGAGGCAGCACCATATAGTTGTTCCAGCCTCATCCAAATCCTCTGTCTACCCTTCCCTAGCTGCATATCATCTCTCTGATAACATCTGAGCTCTTTACACCTGGGGCTGTTGTTACTGCTCTGTGGGTTCCCAATGTCCCTGAGGTATAATTAGACACTTAAGCTCCTGTTGATTGATTTGATATTTAGGAGACAATCTTAGAAGGTTGAGTTCTTGGTCCTTCTTTTCAGACCCTGGATGCTGTGCATCTTCCATGAGGTCAGAGATAATCCCAGAGGGGAGGCTGATTCTGCAAAAGTGATGAAGGCCAAAACAGGACTATTTAGACACTACGCTACTGGATGACAACTTGACCCAGTGGGAACTAGGTCTTACTCAATCTTAGATCAAGGCAGCCCGGTGCAGTAAAAGAGCTCTGGCTTTAAAGCCATGTCCTGTCCCTTTCTACCTGAGTGACTTTCTGTCAGACACTTTTCCTTGGGGTCTGGGGGTGTTCATCTATCAAAAACTTAGATTGGATCATGCCTCCGGCTCCTTCAAACTGAATTCTTTGTTCCAGTTCAACCTGTGTCTGAACTGAAGGGTCTTGCACCATCTTCGAGGCCTCATTGGTTGGCCTCTATACCTGACACTCTCTAGCATTGGAGCCAACCTGGCCCAGTTTGGCAAAGCTCAAATTGTCAGGAAATGTTCCCTTGTCTCCACAGTTTCTTCCAGTGATGTTCATTGGGTTCTGCCAGGTGATGTGAATTGCATTCAGTAGTGATGCTTCTCCTCCCTCCCTGCACCTCTTCCTGTCAGTATCCAGGGCTGTTTCCCTTCAGAGATGACTCCAGCATTCTGTATGGAGCAGGGGCTTTACACATGGAGGCTTGTCTTGTTCAATGGGATCAAATGCAGAAAGTAAAAATGTTTTGAAAAGTTGTAAAGAGTAAACGACCCAGCCCTGCTTTTTGCCAATTCAGACTTCTCCAATTCACTCCCTTATCCCAGTCCTCACAGCATTTCTGCCTGCCTTTCTTTCCCAGGAATCATCTCCCATTTATCAGTCACCAATTCTGTGATCAATCATTGCTAAGCCTGGAAATAAAATTTCAAAATGAAACATCCCCTCCTCTCAAAGAGTTTTTAAAGTGTGTAGATGTGAGAGTTTCTATACATGAAACACATTATTTTCAGCAACCAAGAGCAGAGAGAACATGTCCAGGAGGAGAGGGAATAAACAGTGAGAGATGTCACAGAGAAGTCAAGAAGGATGAGGATTGAGAAGAGAGGGCTGTAACCTGGCAAAGTGAAAGGATGGTGGTACCATGGAGGGAAATGGGGATGTTCAGAAAAGGGTGTGTGTGTGTGGGGGGAAGACAGAATAACCTGAGACCCACAGCTCACATCCCATCCATGCCAGCTCACACAGACTTACTCACGCTTTCCCACCTAAAACTGAAAAAGTAAAGAGGGCAAGGGAGGTCTTCCTCACAAGCCACTGCCCTGGAACACAGAGCCCATAGGCTGAGGGGCACTTGTGATGAACAGAGCTGATCTAGGGACCAGGGTGCGGGGACATTCTGCTTGTGGGGAGGGGGGGTTCTTGTACATCTGCTTTGGTTTCCTAGGTCTGAATTAAGTTATAACAGCCCCTAGGAGGAACAGGAAGAGTGGAAGATACTTAAATGATGGTGTGTGAAGGGGGTGAGGGATTGTATCATATCAGAGACAGGCACGCGACTGCATCATGGGGAAGGTGGGATGCAACCCATCTTCCCAACTCCTTCTGTTGAGGTTCCGAGAGGGGAAGGGCAAGTCTTGTCACCCAAAGGCCAGTCAGTCGTCATCTGAATAGGCTCATCCCCAGTCTAGCCAAAGAGGGGTGGAAATTCTCCAAGATTGTCTTCTAGATCATAAAGTGATCATGATGCCCCTGAATGCTTGAAGTAACCACATCCAACACCAGGAGGCGCCATACTGCAATGGAAAGACAGCTGGACTCTATGTAAAAGTCCTGCCTTGGAGCTGTAGATCTGGTCCTTCCTCTTTGTGGAGGACGATAGCAAACGGTGTGCCCGTGTCCTTCATCGAGCCCCTGCCCTCTCTGAGCCTCAAGGGCTCTTAAACATGTTTGTGCATAGTCTTTGTCATTACATCACTGTCCACCCAGAGAGCATTGACCTCCATCCACTGAACCCACACATCAGCCAAGCCTGGTCACTTATTCAGAGTCCTGAGACTGCCAGCTCCCACCTCTGCAAAGAAGAGAGGGAAGTTGAGCCTTAATCCCTTAATGGCATAATGGAGATGATTATCCTTGTACACTCTCACATGGTCTTTAGAAGGAAATTGGAAGGAGCCATTAGTATTATATCATCCTCTATTGAAGCTGCTGTTTTGGATCCTAATAGTGGCCCTAAGTAATGAGAAAGAGAAAAGATCATGATTTTGTTTTTACTGATATGAAAATTAAAACTCCACATGGAATGGGAATTAGGGGAAGCAGGCTCTCATCCCACCTTGAAGACTTCCTAAGCTGTGTGACATTGGCAAGTCATTTCCTTCTCCATGGCCTCTGTTTTCCTTTTTGGAAACTGGGGAAACTCAACTTGATAGCTTCTGATGTCCCTTCTTGCTCCCAGTCTACAATCATAAGACTTGGCCAAGGTTACAGAGCGCGTACATGGAAGGAAGGTCCTTTGACTCCAAATCCTGCATGCTGGCTATGCTCCCTGGTCTTACTAAGCACCCATCGTGTTTGACATCCTGGAGAAGCTCCAAGACAGTGAAGCATTGGAAAGTGGCTGGATCAAGGCTGCACTCTAGTCACTCTGCCCTGCCCTGCCCCAAGACCCTCCTTAAAGCTCAATTTGGACCTAAGTGTTGGGGAGGTTTTGAGTAACCCTAACGGGAGGAAGAGAAAAGAGCCATAGAAAAGCCAAGCTTGGAGGTAGGAAGGCCATGTCATGTGTACCCAGGGCAGGGAGCTGCCATCAAGTCAATGCAATTTAGGAAGCAGCATTAAATGTGTACTGAGTGTCTGGAACTGCACCACACGAGGTTCTAGGGATGCAAAGACAAACTTTGGCCCCCACTTTGGCCAGATTAATCTTCCAGAGGCATAGATGTGCCTTGGCTGCATCGTTCCTTTACTCAGCACCCTTCAGACTCCCTCAAGATATACTTGACTCTAGCATAGTGATCATTTTGGTCTTCTTTGAGAACATAGGATAACAACCAACCAGATTTTTATTGAGGTGCTCCTGAGAAGTAGCTGGTGGCATTACTGATAGAGTGAGAGAGCACTAGGCCAGGAGTCAGGAAGAGCTGAGCTCAGGTCTGGCCTTGGATACTTACTCGCTGGGTAACCCTCAGAAAATCACTTTCTCTCTGTCTGCCTCAGCTTTCTCAACTGCAAAATGGGGATAATAATAGCACTCCCATGGCAGGGTTGCTGTGAGCATCAAAGGAGATAATCTTTGTAAAATATCTTGTACAGTGCTCGGCACATAGTAGGTGCTTACTGAATATGCATTCCTCTTCCTCTTCCCACTGGACCTACCACAGTGCCAGAGAATTGAGGGATTCAGAAGAAATGGGAGATGCTGTTTGTGCCCTCAAGGAACCTCCAGTGTCTTTTCTGGGGAAGGCAAACCTTGTGCAGACAAGGCAGTAAGAAATAAAACAAGGAGAATGAAAACAGAGCCTCAGGCCCTAAAGTAAACAGAACCTAGTATTACAGGGGCCAGGGAGTGGTCAGGACCAGGAGAGGGCACAGGGCTTCATGGAGGAGGCAGAGGAATCCAAAGACTGGGTGTTTGGAAATGGCTGCATGACCCTGAGCAAGCCACTTGTCTCTGGGGCTTGGTTTTCATATCCGTAAAATAGGGTTGATGATCCCTGACCCGCCTACTTCACTGGAACCTTGTGAGGGTCAAATGAGAAAATGGTGTAAATGCTCCATAAATCTAGTCTAATTCTATAAGCATTTATTAATCACCCCCTACATTCCAGGCACTATGCTAGATACCCAGGCAAAACCAAAAGACAGTCCCTGCCTTCTGTAGCTCACGTCTCCTGTGCCAATACAACATCTACTCAGATAAATCCATCCAGGATCATTTAAGGAGAGACAGAGCCCCAGCTACTACTGGTAGGATCAGGAAAATCTTCCTGTTGGAGGTAGCTGACCCTTGATGAAAGCTAAGGCCTCAGAGAGGAGGAGGAAGTACATTCCAAGTACATGAGCCCTTTTAGACAAAGGCAGAGATGGGGAGGTGTGTGAGGGATAGCGAACTGGCTGGGATGGCTAGAACAGAGAGCATGAAGGAGACTCAGGCCAGGTGTCCGAGCCAGCTTGGGAAGGGCTCATCACACCAAGCAAGAAGAGGTTCTAGAATTAGAATTCATTGCCTGGAAAGTGAAGGGGTTGGAGTGGCTCTTCCCAATTCGAAGATTCTCTGTTCCTCACTCTGTCTGTAGCTGTTTCCTTACAGTGCTGACATCTTATATTCTGCGCTTTATGTTCTAAGATCCTCCTGAGCTCTGATATTCAGTTTATGGCTAGGTATCTATGCAGAGCAATGGTGGCCATGACTATTTAATCCCTGAAAGTCCTTCAGCAGGGGACCCTCCATGCACACCCCCATCTCTGAGCCTAGAGGATATGACCCACTTTTATTCCCCCTAGAATCAGAGTAGCACTCAGCCATCCTTCCTAGGCTAGTTTTCTTTCAAGCAGAGTGAATCTGGATGCTTTTCCAAAGTGCCATCACACACATTCCATGTCAAGGATGCCCCAGTCCTTTCTGCACCAAACCGGTCTGCAAATCCCCTCCACAGCAGCCTGCAAGGGGGCACTCACAAAGAGACCTGATGTGTTTGTGCTAGAGAGAGGGGCCCTCCCCCTGCCCCTGCTTCCACTCCCCCCTCCATCCCCATGTAACAATGCCCCATTGGGCTCGTCTGAAGGTGTTGCTATGGTGATGCGCCAATAACATTATCTTCTGCATCTGTGTCCTTTAAACACCCAGGGAATGGATAGAACATGCATTGGTAAATGCTGGAGAAAACCTCCAGCCCTCAACAATCCCCCCCTTTTCCAGGCCCCTCCTCTCCACACCCAGAGCTGAGGGAGGTTTTTTCTTCCACCTCATCAACAGAAAATGATGAAGCCCCAAGGAGGCTATTAGTGACAAAACCCTTTCTTGTCCCCCACTTTCCATGAATAATTACCACTCTTCAGGCCCGACTCTGAGCCCAGCAAAAGACCCCTTTGCAGGCTTTGGATGGTTAAACAAACATTTGCCTACACAAGCATTTCCCCTTTTTCATGCGCTTTTCAAGGATAAGGGGGGGACCCAAGGGGGAGAGGGAGACTGGGGAAACTCCCAACGAAGACACCCCAGAGCCATCTGCTTCCTCTTCTGGAAATCCCTGGAGTTCAAGGGAAAGGCGCACACATACATGTTTGGAGGAAATGTGTGGGGCTTCCTTTGTCCCAAGAAATTCTAGTGGTTTCTGTATTCTCAGATGATTGCTAAAAGTAATGACCACCAACATAATCATAATATAATGGCTGCTGTCCAAGGACCAGCCTGACTAAATCTGGAACAGTCCATGACCATAAGGATGGAGACTCATTGGTGAACAAATATTCATGGCTGCGAGTTACCTCAGAAATCATCCAGTTCCCATCTTTCCCTTTTTGACAAATAAAAAACCCAAACTCGAAGCTCTGAGTGAGTAACAAGGCCGGGACTCCAACCCAGCTCCTTAATCCCAGTGCTGTGTTTTCCCCTGCATCCCTGCTCTTCCTCCCCTGATGAACAAGTATTTACTGAACATAATGCAGGCAGTGGGGGAGACAAAGAGGACTGAGTTGTATTCCTTGTCCTCAGTGTAATTCAGCAAGCATTTATTTTAGTATTTTCCATGTACCAGACCTTTAACCAATAACCGAAAGAGAGAGAACAAAAAAGCATCTGGAGTAGGATACAAATGAATAGTCTCACCCTTATGCATCTTACATGCATTGGAATGGGGGAACAGCTGGGACACAGAGAAGCAGGTGCACAGTAATTTGGGGGCTCCTGGGGCTTCCTGGGCAGGAAAGCCACCTGGTTTGACTTGTGCTTTCTATGGGAGAGGAGAGAGATGGGAGGCTGGGAACCCAGTGAGAAAATTATTACAATAGTTCAGGTGAGAGGTAAGGAGGGAGAGCATCCCCTGCTCTGGACACTCTGTAGCTTGTCAAGGTCCTTCCTAAAACCAGAGATGGCCAGAAGTGAGCACCCTCCTCCAAACACATGGAGTTTTCCCTCATTCAGGCCACTCTGCCTCTCCAACCACTTTTGTTCTAGGACATAACTTCTCACTGCCTTTACCCATTCATCCACAACTTTCCATTAAGAGATGAAAGCCCAGGGGTGATGTTTAGGTTTCAAACCTAGGTCACTGGAAGGATGGAAGAGCCCTCAGTATTAAGAGAGAAACTAGGAGAAGGTGAGACTTCCCTGGATTTCTTTACCTCCAAACCCTCATCATTCTGCAAGATGAAATCCACTCTGAAACTCCTTCCTTAGCACCCCCTGCCCCCATCCTCCCCCTCCCTCTACTGGAGAGGGCAGAGGATGGATCTTGGAGGACTTGTCCTCCATGTAAGTATGGCCCCCAGGACATTCTCCATCTCATTGCCCACCTGTCTACTTTCCTGGATTTCATCAGCTCCAGCAACTTCATCATTTTGAAAGATTCTATCAACTCGGGGGAGGAGCCAAGATGGCGGAGTAGAAAGACGCACATATGCTAGCTCCGAACCCACAGCCCATAAAATACCTGTAAAGAAGAACTCCCAACAAATTCTGGAGCAGCAGAAGCCACAGAACAATGGAGCAGATGAGATTTCTGTTCCAGAGAGCCCTGAAAACCTGACACGAAAGGTCCATCGTGCACTGGACCAGAGCGGAGCCCAGCCCTACCTTGGTCGCGGGGCACCCAGAGGAGCAGATCCCAGTGGGCTTCAGGGACGGGATCTCCAGCCGCCACGTGGGTCCCTCCACCCACAGGTGGCGAGGGTCAGTGAGAGAGTCTTTCTGGGTGGCTGATGGGGGAGTGGGGTGTCTCCATGGCTCGGGCCCCCTCGGGAGGCAGCAGCAGGGGCGGTGGCGGACAGGGGCTCCCCAAGCAGGCAGGAGCCCGGATTCATTGTTGAAGGCCTCAGCATAAACCCCAGGAGGGAACTGAGCCTGTGAGGCGGCCCTGAGCAGCTGAACTTAATCTCCCACTGAATAGCAGCCCTGTCCCTGACCAAAGCCCTGAGGCTGGGAAGCAGCATTTGAATCTCAGACCCCAAGCACTGGTTGGGCGGATCTGGAGGCGAAGTGGGGGTGGAAAGAAAACTCAGAAGTCAAGTCACTGGCTGGGAAAATGCCCAGAAAAGGGGAAAAAATAAGACTATAGAAGGTTACTTTCTTGGTGAACAGATATTTCCTCCCTTCCTTTCTGATGAGGAAGAACAATGCTTACAATCAGGGAAAGACACAGAAGTCAAGGCTTCTGTATCCCAAACATCCAGAATAAATATTCCATGGGCTCAAGCCATGGAAGAGCTCAAAAAGGATTTTGAAAATCAAGTTAGAGAGGTGGAGGAAAAACTGGGAAGAGAAATGAGAGAGATGCAAGAAAAGCATGAAAAGCAGATCAACACCTTGCTAAAGGAGACCCAAAAAACTGCTGAAGAAAATAACACCTTGAAAAATAGGCTAACTCAATTGGCAAAAGAGGTTCAAAAAGCCAATGAGGAGAAGAATGCTTTCAAAAGCAGAATTAACCAAATAGAAAAGGAGGTTCAAAAGCTCACTGAAGAAAATAGTTCTTTCAAAATTAGAATGGAACAGATGGAGGCTAATGACTTTATGAGAAACCAAGAAATCACAAAACAAAACCAAAAGAATGAAAAAATGGAAGATAATGTGAAATATCTCACTGGAAAAACAACTGACCTGGAAAATAGATCCAGGAGAGACAATTTAAAAATTATGGGCCTACCTGAAAGCCATGATCAAAAAAAGAGCCTAGACATCATCTTTCATGAAATTATCAAGGAAAACTGCCCTGAGATTCTAGAACCAGAGGGCAAAATAAGTATTCAAGGAATCCACCTATCACCTCCTGAAAGAGATCCAAAAAGAGAAACTCCTAGGAACATTGTGGCCAAATTCCAGATTTCCCAGGTCAAGGAGAAAATATTGCAAGCAGCTAGAAAGAAACAATTCAAGTACTGTGGAAATACAATCAGGATAACACAAGATCTAGCAGCTTCTACATTAAGGGATCGAAGGGCATGGAATAGGATATTCCAGAAGTCAAAGGAACTAGGACTAAAACCAAGAATCACCTACCCAGCAACACTGAGTATAATACTTCAGGGGAAAAAAATGGTCTTTCAATGAAATTGGGGACTTTCAAGCATTCTTGATGAAAAGACCAGAGCTGAAAAGAAAATTTGATTTTCAAACACAAGAATCAAGAGAAGCATGAAAAGGTAAACAGCAAAGAGAAGTCATAAGGGACTTACTAAAGTTGAACTGTTTACATTCCTAAATGGAAAGACAATATTTGTAACTCTTGAAACTTTTCAGTATCTGGGTAGTGGGTGGGATTACACACACACACACACACACACACACACACACACACACACACACACACACATGCACACACACACGCACACACACACAGAGCACAGAGTGAATGGAATGGGATGGGATCATATTTTGGTATGAAAACCTATCTTACAATACAGGAAAGTGGGGGAGAAGGGGATAAGCAGGGTGGGGGGGATGATGGAAGGGAGGGCAATGGGAGGAGGGAGCAATTAGAAGTCAACACTCTTGGGGAGGGACAGGATCAAAAGAGAGAATAGAAGCAATGGGGGGCAGGATAGGATGGAGGGAAATATAGTTAGTCTTACACAACACGACTATTATGGAAGTCATTTGCAAAAGTACACAGATATGGCCTATATTGAATTGCTTGCCTTCCAAAGAGAATGGGTGGGGAGGGAGGGATGAAGAGAAGTTGGAACTCAAAGTTTTGGGAACAACTGTCAAGTACTGTTCTTGCTACTAGGAAATAAGAAATACAGGTAAAGGGGTATAGAAAGTTATCTGGCCCTACAGGACAAAAGAGAAGATGGGGACAAGGGAAGGGAGGCATGATAGAAGAGAGGGCAGATTGGTGATAGGGGCAATTAGAATGCTTGGTGTTTTGGGGTGGGGGGAGGGGACAAATAGGGAGAAAATTTGGAATCCAAAATTTTGTGAAAATGAATGTTACAAGTTAAATAAATAAATTAAAAATAAAAAAAAAAAAGATTCTATCAACTCAGAAAGTCTCACCTCCAAAGCTCCCACCCCTTGGCTGGAGCACTTCATCCTGCCCCCCTCCCTTTATGTGTGGTCTCCCCCATCAGACCAGGAGCTCCACGAGGGCAGGGACTGTCTTGTGCCTTTCTTTGTACCTCCCTCCTGCCCCACCCCTGAACTTAGCACAGGGCCTGGCACACAGTAGGTATTTAATATCTGTTTATTGACTCGACTCTGGGCCAGAGTTAATCAGTTCTGATGCTTGTTTGAGATGCTTGTGGGAAATCCAGGTAATACGTTCAGCAGCAGTTGGAAATGTCTTGAGAGCTCAGGAGAGAAGTGAGAATTAGATCACAGATGTGCGAATCATTAGCAAAGAGGTGGTAATTGGACCCTTGGGAACTGATGAAAAAGTGCAGGAGAGAGGGGAGAGGGCCCAGCATGGGCCCGAGGCCCAGAGCTTGTGGCCTCATGGAAAAGCTATGGAGAGGATGGTCTATTCTTTGTGATATCAGCCCGAGGAGGAGGCCCTGCCCTGCCTGAAGCACCAGAATTCAGGGAAATATTCTGTAGCCCCCAAACCCTTCCCACACTCAGCTCTTAACTTTAGACTTCTCTTTGCCTGAAATTGCAACCTCTACCTCCTCATCTGTGGAAACCAAGGCCAGCCTTCGAGCCCCCTCAAACACCTCCTCTTCCGGCGAGAAGTGGGCGAGTGCTGGAAGGAGTGCTGGACTGGGGGTACCCTGGCTCTGATGCAGACAGTCTGTGCTACCCTGGCCAAGTAAGGCCTCTCTAACCTGCTATCTCCTCCTCTGGAAATTGCGGGGGTACAAATCCCTGTGTTGTCAACCTCCAAGGCTTGTGGTAAGAAACTGTGGGAAGGTGAATTATGATGATGACTTCAGGACTTTATCCCCTTTCCTTAAAAGAAGGACCAGAAACAAGCATAGTTTGTCTTTGTTTTCCAAAAAAAGCCACTTGCAAGTGCTTAAGGAGGATTCTGTGAAATGAACTGATTCAAGAACTTCATTTTCCCTGTAATGCTGTGAAAAGTAAAGCATTTGTAGTCACAAGATCTGGGTTCAAATCCCATCTGCTTTGCTTGGACAAGTCCCCTCCCATCTCTGGGCTTCAGGACAAAGTACCTCTTAGATCATAGAACATTTTCTGAATATGAGATGTTCTATGACAGTTCTGACATTCCCTGTTCTAAGCTCCCTCTTACCTCTGACATCCCCTGTTCTAAGGCCCCGTCCCAGTTCTAACCACTCTGATCACCTCCGTGAAATGGGAATCCCCTCACAGAGCTGTAAGGACCATGTGAATGAAGTGTGGAACGTAAAGTATTCTGTAAACACTGACATATGTGCTGTCTAATCTCATCATGATGATTTGTTCATGGGTTGAATAGATTAAAAATGATCTTGACTTAAAAGACAGCCTCATGCCCTCCAGTTCTCCCAGTGGCATCCTTAGCATTTATTCTGTCTCCAGAATGAGGAGGGCTGGGCTGGGCAAGGCTGGGCCAGGCAGGGCTGGGCTGGACAGGGTGAGGCCAGCTGTGGGTTTGGTTTCCAGGGGCAAGTCCCCCGACGCCCTCACATGCTACGGCACCGAGGCCTACCCAGATGAAGACGGCCTTTGGGCTCCAGAAGCATGGACTAATTACATGCTGAGGGCATTCACACTGGGAAGCAGAGCCCAGAGATACACTTAGGATGATGAAGGAAACTTCCTCGGAACAGGCCAGACACTTGCTTAGCATCTCCCTCCCCCGTACTCCCCCTCCAAATTAAATACATTCTGGGCTCTTAGGTCTGAGTGCAGGCGCCAGCCAGACGGACTATCCTGGAGACCAAATACATGGATTTGCTAAGAGCAGAAGCCAGTGGAGGCCTGGCCACTGACTCACTGGGCTACAGACTGGCCCTGGCCCTGCAAGGCTGTGAGTGCGGCTCCAACAAAGCCTAGATTGCAAAGCCGTGAGTGCTAGTTTCCCCGTTTGGCTAAACTGAATAATGGACATTTTTCTAGACCCCTCCCAACATTTCACTGGATGCATCTGAGGAGAGAGAGAACACTACCAAGGGACAAGAAGATTCAGGAAGGTCTCCAGGTGGAAAGTGCTTGGGGATCCTGGGAGGATGTCAGGGGCCAGGACTCTCAGACAAGCCAGTCCACCCCCCCACTGAAGTGGCTGGGCGGTGGTGGTCAGCTGAGCTGGAGCTGGCCTGTGGTGATGCAGGAGGAGTCATGAGAAACAGGTACATTCTAGAACACAGGAGGATGAAGGAAGACCTGGATTTCATGCTAACATTGCTCCCTGGGAGCTGAGTGACCTGGATGGAAACGCTGTCTTGGAGCCTCCAGCTTCCTATTTGTAAAAAGGGAACCATAATACCTTTCCCCCCTACATCACTGTTATGTCATGGGGATAGGGCACTCTCAGAATGGGTAACTCCCTCTGTCAGTGTGGGTCAGGGTCTCAGCTCACTGCTTGGGGCCCTAGAGGTTCAGGGCTAGGAGGCTCAGAGATGGGACTTGAACCCAGAGCTTGGCTTTGAGACTGACTCCTTGTCCACTATGTAGCACTGCTTCTTACAGAGTAAGGCAAAGGTAAAATAGGAACTTTTCTTTAAGACACTTTGTCAGTTGTCTGGCAGCATGCAAACATTCAGGAAGACCCACGCAGGCCCACCCCAGTCCTCCTCTATAGTGACAGGAGCAGACTGACCTTTCCCTGGCATTTTAAGGCTGCAGAAGCTCTCCTCTGGGCTCACAAGCATCTGTGAGGCCTTGGCCACAACTGTCCCCATTTCACAGATGAGGAGCTAAAGTTCAGTGACCACCTCAGGGCAACAGAGTTAGCCTGGGGTCTCCTGAGTCTTCCCAATACACCCCAGAGGGTGCTTGGTTTGGAGGGATGAGGCCTGAACTGGGTGTCAGGAGGTCTAGATCTATACCTGGCTTAGTATCAATTCACCATGACCTGGAGCAAGTCATATCCCCTCTGGGAGTCTCAGTTTTCCCACTTCTTGTGTTTGTCCCTCATTTTCAAAAAGGACCATTGACATCACAGGGTTTCCATGAGTAAAGGGAAGCGTTAAACTTTAGGTTCATAATAATGGTTGCCTCACTTTTCTATAGAGCTTTGATGGTTTACAAAATGTTCTCCCCACAACATCCTTATAAGTTCAGCAGGCCACATGTTATCATCCCCATTCTATAGATAAAAAACTGAGGCTGGACCGGGGAAGTGAGCTAGCTCCTCAGGCTCCCACAAGTTGGAAGCATAGATGTGGATTCGAACACAGCTCTTCTGGCCCCAAGCCCAGCACTCTGTGCCTTCAGTGACACTTTTCTGATGTCCTCTGGTATCCATTCTGCAATGTCCTGGGCTCCCCAGCCTCTACCCAAGCCTGACTCTGCATGTGTCTCCCAGGATCCTCCATGTCCAGGGTCACCCTCACTCCAGAACCTCCCTTGGCCTGGATTTTGCCAATTTTGATGCTGCCATATTTCTCAAGGCAATCACTAGGTGTCACCATCACCAAGTGAAATTTTTGCTTCAGAAACTGAAAATTCTACTCTTCCTCCAACCCAATATTTCCACCTTATTGGTTAAGATATTCTGCAGCATGGCGGTTCAAAGGTGAAACTTTGTCTTCTTGTTCTTCCTCCCTGGCCCCTGTTGTCTGGCACCCCCTGACCTTTCTCTAGATGTCCCACATGTTCCTGCCCAGAATGTTTGTGCCCCACACTCTGGAGCTCCCAGGGATTTGGTCCCACTTTCTTTATGCTCAGGAGTCCCTCCCTTTTGCCTTTGAAAGCTATACTCCAGGTCATCCTCTCTGAGAAGCACAACCTTTACTCCCATGGCATTGAATCTCACACCTGTCTTGTGGCCACCCTGTGTCCTGTTGGGTTATCATTGATGTCCACTCACGCACTAGACTCCCAACTCTAGGAGGGCAAGAGCTATATCTATCTCTTACTTTCCCCAGTCATCCTCCTCGTCATCACTATTAAACCAAAGTCAACCACAGTGCACCTGGCTGGTCTAGGGTGGTGGGCTCCCCATGCATCACCTCTTGACGATATGGTTCTCCCTTACCTGCTGCACAGAGTGGTTGAACTGAGGCATCTTGGGCCCTTCTAGACCACATGTCTCAACTTCCTACCTCGTCCTCCCTTCAGTCATTAGGCCTTGTGGCCAGTTCCCTCTCCCCATGACATTGTTCCTGGGCATTGGCTTCTCTCTGTAATCTCAGGGCCCAACATTCACATCCTCTCAAAGTCATTGCATTTCAACCACAAGAATGACAATAACGATTTCCATATATGACTTTAAGATCGACAGAGAGTTTTCCATCATGATTTCCTCTAAACCTGACTACCAGGTGAAGGATGAATGACAGACAGTATGACCGCTTTTTACAGATGAGCACAGAGACACTTTCTCTGCATGAGGCCCTTAATTCAACATGGGATACAATGATAAAAATGGAGTAATCCCTGCCCTCAAATAGCTTCTATTCTACTTAGGAATCGTAGGGAATATGTACCTAGATAAATGGAATTCAAGGTAAGTTCAGATCAAGTCCCATCTGAAAATCTGCAGACTGAGAGTCTGCTTTGAACTGAGAGGATCAGCTTCAGGAGAAGGCGGTATCTAAGTGACCATTAAGGAACGTAATTGTGAATGACAGGAGCACATTTAGCATTAGAATCGGAGGGTCAGGGTTAGGTGGAGGAGGCGCTGGAGAGAACATCTGCACCAACCCCTCATTTGGCAGATGAGGAAACAAAGGCTTGCCCAAGGTCACACAGACAGAAAGTCGCAGAAGCAGGAAGTGAGTTCAAGTTCTCTGATTAAAAACCCATTGGTCTTTTAGTTTTAAGGGTTTCTTTTTTAACTTTCTATTATTTATTATTTTTAGCATTCTTTTCCTTTTAAATTTTGAGTTTTTTAAAATTCTAAAATTTTGAGTTCTTGATCCTCTCTTTCTTCCACCTCCCCCACTAAGAAGGCAAATAGTAGGATGTCAATTTTACGTGTGAAATCATGCAACACGTATTTCCATATTAACCATATCACAAAAAAAGAAAAGCGAGAAAATGATTTGCACTCATTTCTCCCTCTGGAGATGGGGAGCATTTGTACATCATGAGTCCTTTGGCACTGTCTTGGATCACTGTGCTGAGCAGAGTAGGCAAGTCTTTCACAGCTGGTCATCATTAGGCATTGCTGTTCCTGTGCACGATGATTTCTTGGATCTTCTCACTTTGGTCTTTTAGTTTTAATTAAAAAGCCTCTGCTCTGTATCATATATTGGGGAGGGGGAGACAAGCCACAAATGAACAAGATAGCCACTCACAATATGAGCTGAGCACAGAGGATTTGGGCAAAACCTCAGCAATCACACAAGATGGAGTCCAGGGTCACTGGACTCCACCTATTTTAAAATTGTTGCACTGGAAGATAAATCAGTGGTTCTCTATTTCGGTCATGCCCAGCAAGTATCTTTCCTAACAATAGCTAATCCTAGCAGTTCTCGAGTGTTTAAGGCTTGAAGTGTGCTTTACAAATGCTACATTTGAGCCCCACGGAGGGAAAGGGGAGTGCTATTATCATCCCCATCTTCCAGATGAGGTGCTGAAGCACAGAGGGGTTAAGTGACTTGTTCAGGGATGCTAGTCATTATCCGAAGCTGGATTTGCACTTCAGATCTTCCTGACTTGAGAGTCAGTAGTCTATCACTGCATATACTACTCGGTTCCATTTTCAGATACTCCAGTTTTTCCTTCTGTCAAACCTAAATGTGCCTTTCTGCTACTTCTGAATCCCCATCAGTGCTGCTAGTTACATCCTCTGGACCAAGCAGATCACTCTTCTCCACGTGAAGTGCTTTGAAATTGGAAGGCAGTTCTCAGGTCCCTCCTAAGGCTCCTCTTCCCTGAGCTAAATAAATTTTCCAAGGTCCGTCAGAGCATCCTTTCAGACCCTGCCAGCAGCCCATCTGCCCTCCTCTGTCTCTCACTCATCTTTTCAGTGCCCTTTCTCAAACACAGCATCAGGACTCCACCCGTACTCCAGATAATGCCTGACCAGCCAGAGTCCAATAGCCCTCCCATTTTCCCAGTCCTGGGCACTGCACCTGTCTTCATGTTGCCCACGAATGATCACCAGAATAGAAATGTGGAGGGAAAGAGTACAAGGTGATCTCAGGGCTTACATTGTTTGAAAGAATTAAGAAGGCAGGTGATTTTTCTGAAGTCTCATTAACACAAAAAGCCAAGCAGAAGCATGTTTAACTTGGCCTTTCTGGTTGTAATCCAACATTATCAGAATCCACAGGTACCCAATGGCCTACCCTCCTCATCAGCATAGGATCCCACAGTAGATACCAGGGCTAGAAAGGATCTTAAGAAATTTTAGACATGGAAGGAACGTTTAACAGAATGCTGACGCTAGAAGGAGCCTTAGAACCCAGAACCTCAGAACTGGAGAGGACTGACAGATGGTCAGTCAGCTCTGGAGGACATTTTTTGTCTTTGCATTTACAGTGCATATGGCAGTGCCTGGTACACAGCAGGAGTCTATTAAATGCTCAGTTGGTTAACTGATTAATGATTAACTTTAGAGGTCTGATCCAACCCCAATATGTTACAAGTAAGGCACTTGAGGGCCTGGAAGGGAAGGGAATTTGTTCTACATTGCACAATGCTCTAATTGGAGAGGAAACTAGAAGCTGAGTTTCCTAATGCTAGGTCCACAGTTCTAGAATTTCTGTGTTTAGTGTGTGGTTTTGTGCACCTGCTGGTTCTGCCTAGGGAACGGTGAAGACACAGCAGTGCATGGGTGGCCCAGGAAAGGGGAGGCAGTGCCAACTGGCCGCCCTCTCAACAAACAGGCCATTTTTAGTTTCAGACTGGCTGTCTAGTCATTCCACTGTTGGCTTGACCTTAAAGAGGTCAAATCTGGCCTCAGACATTTATGAGTTGTATGACTCTGGGCAACTCACTGAACCCTGTTTGCCTCAGTTTCCTCACCTACAAAATGAGTTGGAGAAGGAAATGGCAAGCCCCTCCAGTATCTTTATCAAGAAAACCCCAAAGGAGGCTCTGGAGAGTTGGACACAACTGAAAAATGACCAAATAACAAGAAGACAATTGCTCCTATTTCTGCTAGACTAAAAAATTGACATTGTGCAGTAGATGCTGAAAGAATTATTATCTCCATTCTACAGAGGAGGAAAGTGAGGCTTAGAATGGAAAAGTGATTTGTCTAAAGTCACGCTTTGTTTTTTGCTTAGTCTGCTTTTTAAAAAAAATAGTATTTTTTCCCAGTTACATGTGAAGAAAATTTTTACCATTCACTTTAACAAGATTTTGAGTTCCAAATTTTTCTCTCTGCCTGTCTCACCTCCCCTCTTCCTAAAATGTTAGGTAATTTAATGTAGGTTATACATGTGCTATTATGTAAAACATTTCCATTAGTCACCGTTTTCAAAGAAGAACAAACCAAAAGGAAAAAAACACAAAAAAGAATAAAGTAGGTGAAAAAAGTATGATTCAATGTGCATTCAGATCTATCAGTTCTTTATCTGAATGTGGACAGCATTTTCCTTCATGAGTCCTTTGTACTTGTCCAGGATCATTGTGTTGAGGAGAAGAACTGAGTCATTCATAGTTGACCATCACACGGTGCTGCTGGTACTGTGTACAATGTTTTCCTGGTTCTGATCATTTCATTTTGCATCAGTTCATGCAGGCCTTTCCAGGTTTTTCTGAAATCTGTTCATCAATTCTTATTGCACAATAGTACTATATTACATTCATATACCACAGTTGTTTAGCCATTCCCCCATTGATGGGCATCCCCTCAATTTTCAATATTTTGCCACCACAACAAGAGTTTCTATAAATATTTTTGCACATGTAGGTCCTTTTCCTTTTTTTATGATATATTTGGGATAAAAACCTAGTAGCGGTATTGCTAGATCAAAGAGTATGTGCAATTTCATTGCATTTTGGGCATAGTTCCAAATTGTTCTCCAGAATGGTTGGATCAGTTCACAACTTCGCATTAGTGTTCCAGTTTTCCCACCTCCTCTCCAACATTTATGATTTTTGTTTTTTGCCATATCAGCCAATCTGATAGGTGTGACGTGGTACCTCAGAGTTGTTTTAATTTGCATTCTTTAATCAAAAGTGATTTAGAGCACTTTTTCATATGCCTTTAGATAGCTTTGGTTTCTTCATCTGAAAACTGTCTGTTCATATTCTTTGACTATTTATCAATTGGGGAATTTAATGCAGTTCTCTAAATATTTGCAAAATGAGGCCTTTATCAGAGACGCTTGCTGTAAAGATTGTTTCCCAGCTTTTTGCTTTCCTTCTAATCTTGACTGCATTGGTTTTGTTTATACAAAAGCTTTTTAATTTAATAAAATCCAAATGATCTGTTTTACATTTTAGAATGCTCTTTATCTCCTGCTTGGCGATGAACTTGTAACTCACTTAACTTCCCTTCAAGAGTTGGGATGCTATACCATTTGATGCACACATGTTTAGTATTGATATTACTTCATTGTCTGTGGTACCTTTTAGGAAGATGTAGTTTTCTTCTTTCTCTCTTTTAATTGGGTCTCTTTTTGCTTTTGCTTAATCTGATATCAGGATTGCTATCCTTGTTTATTTGTTTTTTTTTTTACTTCAGCTGAAGCATAATAGATTCTGCTTCAGTCCCTTACATTTACTCTGTGTATCTCTCTGCTTCAAGTGTGTTTCTTGTCAACAACATATTGTAGGATTCTGTTTTTTGATCCACTCAGCTATCTGCTTCTGTTTTAGAGAAGAGTTCATCCCATTCACATTTACAGTTATGATTACTATGTATTTCCCCCATCCTATTTTTCCTCCTGTTTGTCCTCTCTCCCCTTTCATTCTTTCCCTCCTCAACAGTGTTTTGTTTCTGTCTACTGCTTCCCTCAGTCTACCCTCTCTTATGTCAGTCCCCACCACCACCACTTTTACTTACTCTCCTCCCCTCCTACTTTCCTGTCAGATAAGGTAGTTTTCTATATTCAATTGATTGTGCATATTATTCCCTCTTTGATGAGAGTAAGGTTCAAGCAATGTCCATTACCCACCCTCCTATCCTTTCCTCCACTGTAATAGGTTTTTTGTGCCTCTGTGCATAAACTATTTTACCCCATTTGACCTCTCCTTTCCTTCTGTACCCAGTGTACTCCTCTTTCTCAATCATTAACTACTTTTTATATAATTTCCTCAAGTCTACCTTATGTCTGCACCCTCTGTCTTTATATATTCCTTTTAGCTGTACTATTAGTGGTACAATTTTTAAGAATTACAAGTATCATCTTCCTATGTAGGTATGCAAATAGTTCAGCTTCATTGAATTCTTTATGTTTTCTTTTTCCTTTTCCCTCTTGTAGGCTTTTCTTGGATCTTGATACTGGAGATAACTTTTTTTCTATTTCTGGTCTTATCCTTATGAAAGCTTGAAATCCTTCTATTTCATTGAATGACCATTTTTTTCCCTTAAAGTATTATGCTTAATTTCACAGGGTAGGTGATTCTTGGTTGTAGACTTAGTTCCTTTGCCATCTGGAATATCATGTTCCATGACCTCTGATCCTTTAATGTTGCAGCTGCTAAATCCTGTATAATCCTGATATTAGCTCCTAGATATTTGAGTTGTTTCTTTCTGGCCAGTTGGAATATTTTTTCCTTGACCTTACAGTGTGGCTGTAAAGTTCCTTGGAGTTTTTATTTTGCGATCTCTCTCCTGAGGTAATCAATGGATTCATTCAATGCCCTATTTTTCCTCTGGTTCCAGGATATCAGGGCAGTTTTCCTTGATAATTTCTTGAAATATGCTGTTCAGTTGCTCCTTTAGATTATGGCTTTCAGGCAGTCCAGCGATTCTGACATTGTCTGTCCTGAAGCTACTTACCAGATCAGTTATTTTTCCAGTGAGATATTTTACATTTTCTTCTATTTTTTCATTCTTTTGAATTTGATTGATTCTTGATGTCTCCTTAGCTTTTACTTGCCTGATTTTAACTTTTAAGGAGTTGTTTTCCTCAGTTAGCTTTTGTACTTTCTTTTCCACTTGGCCAATTCTGCTGTTTTAGCAGTTGTTTTCTTTTACCAAGCTGTTGACTCTTTTTTCATAATTCTCTTACATCACTCTCATTTTTCCCCCATTTTTTCCTCTACCTTACTTATATGATTTTTAAGCTCCTTTTTGAGCTCTTCCATGAGTTCTTTCAGGGCTTGAAACCATTTCCTGTTTTTCTTTGGGGTTTTGCCCATAGGCTTTTTGACATTGATGACTTGGCAAAAAGAATAAGATTGTCCTATTCTAGTGGAAAACAGCATGCTGTAATGAAAAGTCTTGGAGAAATATAAAAAAATTAAATGATAAAAAAAAGAAAAGTCTTGGATTCAGAAGACTTTCATTCTGACTAGTTGTACGAGTCACTTCGCACCTTTGAGGCCCAGTTCCCTTATCTGTTATTAGGAAAATGCTTTGTAAACTTTTACTATGTGATTGAATTGGGAGCTGTTAGTGTAAGTATGAGCTTTGAATTCAGATTGTTCTCTATCAGGTGATGACCAGCTTTGGTTCCTCCTTTGTGCCAGGCTCTGTGCTTATAACTGTTGGAGAACTAAGAAGTAAGGGAGGATCTCTGCCCTCAAGGAGCAGTCTAGTGGTGAGAAAGTTGAATGACCAGATTTATTTTTGCATATTTGGTAAATGTTCATGTTTTCTTCTAGAGAATGCAAGCTCCTTGGGGGCAGAGACTGTTTCACTTTTGTAGTTGTCAGTGAGCCAGTCAACAGACACTTATTAAGGGCTTCCTGTGTGCTGGTGCCAAGGGTACAAAGATGGACAAAAACATGGGCCCTGCCCTCAGGGAGCTCATAGTCTGATGGGGGAGACAACATGTAAATAGCTATGTGCACACAAGATGCATGCACATAGTGTACATGATATGTGTGCATAATATACACATAATATATGCACATGCTATACACTGTGTGTGTATGAAATGGAAGGCAGTACCAGAAGGAAGGCCATTACAGGGGAAAAGGAAGAAGGAAAGAGGAAGAGAGACCAGGAATGACCCCATCATCTAGGACCATGTTCTAGACATAGTAAATTCTTAAGAAATGTTGATTGGTTGATTAGGGGAGACCTTGGGATTCAGATCATAGGACCCAGAATGACTGAGCTAGGAGGAGCCTTAGAGACTATGTGGCCCAACTGCTCACTTTATAGAGACAAAGAATGAGGCCCAGAGAAGAACAGGACGTTGTTCTAGATTAGATTCAGTTAGTGGTGGAGCCAGTCTAGCACCCAGGACTTCACATGATCATACAGGGACAAAGATTCTTCTTTGGATTAGTGACTTCTTTCAGAACTGGGTCAGCATGGGAGGAGGAGACAAAAGTTCTTTTATATACCAGGGAATTCCTGAGTGGCTTTCTAGAGCGTGACTTTAATTTGTAAACTTTAAAGTGCTATATAAATGTCCTCATAGTAGTGTCTTCCTTACCTGTCCGTGTACACTGGTTGGATTGGCATTTGTACGCTTCTCACGTTCCCAGGTAGAAAATGCAAGGTCACCTGAGATGAGATCACAGAATCTCAGAGCTGGAAGGAAGTTCAGAGGTCCTACCTAAACCTGGGATGGTGACCACCAGTTCTCTATCTTTGTATCATTGTGGTCCCCCTCCTTCGGATGCTCTCTAGCTTATCAAGATTCTTCCTAAAACGAGGTGGCCAGAAGTGAGGGCCCTCCTTGTGACACATGAAGACTACTTTCTCCCTCACTTGGGACATTTGGCCTCTCCAGCCACTTTCTTTCTAGGACATAATTTCTCACTGCTTTTACCTATTCATTCACTACTTTCCATTAAGAGATGAAGGCCCTGGCAATTTACAGCTTGAGCTTCATCCACTTTAAGATGGGCTTCAGCACTGCCCTACATTTTGGCATGGGAACCATCCAGGGAATCTCATACAATCATTATAGGCAATGAGGATCCTGCAGAAAGGTCACCCCCAAGAACTACCTAACGTACCTGGTGGAATTATATAGAACACCAATACTAGCAATCGTTCCACTGCCCCATGCATCCTTGAGAACAAGAGCCCCAATGTCTTTAGAGCTTTAAGAGAGACAAGACACTTGGCTCACAGTGAGGTAGGGACTACAAAGATTACCATTCCCATTTTCAGATGTGGAAGGTTGTAATGAAGCGAAATGAAGTGTTCAAGGTCACCCAGCTAGTTAAACATTAGAGCCAAGGTTTGAATGTAGGTGCTCTGATTTCCAGTCCAGCATGGTTTTTTCTGGGCCACAGCATAAAGTATCATGTGATGTCTAAGGAAGGAAAGATCCTTTCTGACTGGAGGATCATGGGAGGAGGAGGAGGAGGAGGCTCTGAGCCAGGCTTGAGGAAACTATAGAGGGCGTCCAGTCATGGATAGGTAGTTGTCTGATCCAAGACAAGGAGACAGCAAAGCATAGGGGGCTCTATGTGGGAGAGTGAGCCAGTCTACTCATGGACAAGCTGGCCCGAATCTTTGCTGCAGCAAAGCAAACCCGTTTCTGCAGCAGCACCTTTGTCTTCAGTTCAAAGTCTCAGATTCATCCTCGACCCTCCTGTGGGTCTCATCCATCACACTCAGTTGTTGCCAACCAGGCTAATTCTTCCTCTGAAGTATTTCTCACATGCATTTCTCCCTCTTTCTTCATTCGTGTGGACACCACCCTATTTCAAACCCTCATCTCTTGTTGCCTGGACTACCATGAAGGGATCCTAACTGTCTTCTCCATAGCTGCTGCCAGTCTTCCTCGAGCAGACGCTTGACCGTGTCATTCCTCAAATCAAAACCCCTCATAGCCTGAGGATAAAATACTCCCTAGGGTGTATTCCGGGCTCCCTGTAGCCTGTCCCCACCTGATCTTTCCAGCCTCATTTCACATTTCTGCCCTTTCCAGATGGGCTCCCAGTTGTTCCCTGCTCTCTGCCTGCCTAATTTACCTCCCTAGAGCTCGTCCTTCATTCCTGGAGTTCACTCCCTCATCTCTACCAGTCAACATCCTCCTCCTCCTCATCTCTTCCTGCTTTCCAGTTCTTACTCTGCCTTGAGTTACTCTGCACTTGTTTTGTATTTCCTTGTGTGTTTTTGTTATATATTCCAGAAAAATGTCGACTCTTTGAAGACAAGGGCCATTTAATTGTGATCTTTGTGTCCCTGGTCCCAAGCCCAGTATCTGCCACACTGGAAGGGCTGGAGAAACGCCTGTTGAAATGAAGGCCCAGCTCAGATACTGCAGCCTCCTGGAAGCCTTCTGGGATCTCTCCTCAGAGTCTCTGAATGTACGTGGAGAGGATTTATCCAGTAGTCCTCACATCATATCTCTTACTTTGGAAGCTCTGTGACAGTTAGGGCTGGCTTGTTTTTCATCTTAACTCCTCAGTGCCTAGAACTGGGTCTTGCCAGAGTGATCACTTAACAAGGCCTCTAGGAATAGATCTATCGCATTCCAAGAATGTGGCCACATTTGGTTTTAAAAAAGGAAGCACCAAGTCTAGGGAAGGCGGGGAGCAGAAGTCTTGCTTTCCCCTCTCTCTGGAATGCAAGCCAAAGCATATTTGAGACCCTCACCCCCTCCCAATGTTCCAATAGAGTGAACTCAGCTCACAGAGAAAATCTCTCCCGGCCCAGGTTCATAAATTAGCCAGGTGGGAGTCTCCAGCCCACTAAAAAGACTAGCCATTCAATAGGAAATTTCACCAATCAATTAATTCACATTTATTAAGCACTTATTGTATGCTCGGCACTGGGCTCAGTATCTGGAGATGGAGGTGATGGAGCCTTGTGTTGGAGGAATAGCACAGGTGGTGTCACAGAGGGGAGTGCGGAGAGGTGGGAGGGGGCTGTTCTGAAGGGCTTTGAATGCTGAGAGGATGACTTTGTATTTGATCCTGGCAGCGACAGGGAGCCTCTGGATGTAGAAAGGTGACTTGGTCACACCTACACTTTAGGAAGATGGTGGCAGAATGAAGGATGGACTGGAGGACAGAGGAACTCAAGGCAGGCAGGCCCCCCAGCAGCTATGAAAACCATCCAGACAATGAAGTGATAAGGGACCATATCCGAGGTGAGCAGCAGGGTCTAAGAAGGGATCTCTCAATTTCATCTCATCCCAAAGTGAGGCAGCTGAGGCCAAGTAAGGCTAGGCCCTGCTCATGACCCCATGGTGACCTAATTGGGAACTAGGATCCGGATAAGAGCATCACTAGGAGGCAAAGGAATGTAAAGACTGTGGGTCCAGCTCTGAGCTCTCCTGCTTCTTCCTGGGGTAGTCTTGGGCAAGTCAGTCCCATCTCTGGGGTCATATCTCCCTGTTCTATCATGAAGGTCTGGGGCGAGATGGTCCCTAAGGTCCCTTGCCATTCCAGCAGTATGGTCACTGGCTCCTTCAAACTCGGATATTCTGTGCCTTGGTTTCTGTTGTCCCTCTTGGTTCCTGACATCCTTAGTCCTGTCTTCTAAGATCCCTCAGTCCTAAAGACCCTCTTAGCTCTCATAGTCTGTGATGCCATGAAAGGCAGAAGGGTGAGCCATCTCTTCCTCACAAAGGAGAAAACTGTCTGCTTGGTTTAGCCTGGGCAAAGCAGCCTCCTTTGGAGCCAGCCCTCTTCTGTGGAAAAAGCCCAAACAGGACACCTGGGGACGCTTCTGGCGTGGGCTGGAAGGCCGCAGGGTGACCAACCCCATTAATTTGCTTCTGTGGTGACAGCGACATGGCTTCAGTCAGTAAATACTATGGGGGCTGACCGGCGATTATAGCTCCCAGAGTTGAGTTGACAATTACATGCTTTGTTTTGTTTTGTTTTTTTCCAGGGAGACCAGGCATCTTCCCAGTGGCTGGAAGGATGAAACAGTCCTGGGTTTGAAAGGCATTTATCTATTATTTATGCCACATGCAGTGTGACTCCTGTGGTCATCAGTTACCATATGTGTAGGGCCTGAGTCCCCCTGGGGGTCCCAATTGTCACCACCCCTTTTGCCTCTGACTCCTTCCTCTGGGCTGAGGCTAGAGATCGGAATGGCTGCTGCCCTGTTGGGTGAAACTCATTGGAGCGGGGATGGCCTAGGTCAGCAGAGCTGCAAAATCCTTCCTATGAAGAGAGCTTTCCCCAAGAGAGAAAGATCACAAGCAAAGAGTACGGACTACTCATTGTAGGGAGCGTTTTTCAATAATAATTTGCTTCCTGTAGTTCTTTAAAGTCTGCAAAATACTTTCTTCACAACAACTCTTCTAGGCAAGGAACATAACTGATTTTATCCCCATTTCCCAAAGGAGGAGACTGAGGCTTCCCATTAATCATCTCATGAGTGTTGGTCTGGGAGGCAAACGTAGACCCCAGGACAGGGGATAAGAGAAGGTGCTCTCTTGCCTCAACCCATGCCTCTGTCATTATGGTCCTAGCCTCTCTGGGCAGAGCCTCAATTTCTCCATTTATAAGATGCAAATAATAATAGTTCCTAGCTCACAAAGCTACCACAATGAAATGAATAATCTCTGTAGGGTACTTTGCAAACCTCAACATTTCAAATAAATATAAACCCTCATCATCATCATCATCATCATCATCACCATTATTTCAGCATTCACGATAACAAAGCCCCTTAGAGTCACAGTCATAGCATCATGGATTTTCTGAGCTGGAAGAATTGTTAGTGACCTTCTGGCCCAAGGGTCTGCCAATATAGCATAAACAGCACAAAGGCCAAATGGGGCCAAGCCATTGGCTCCCTATGACTGGCCAGCAAAGACAGGATTATACATTTTTAAATAAAGTTGTGTTGTATCTAAAAATATAGAAAACATCCTTGGCTCAGGCCACACAGAATCAGGTGGCTGACTAGACTTGGCCCTTGGGCACAGTTTGCCGCCTGCCCCCCACCCCCAAGCTCAGAGGAAGTGCTTCAACAATTGTCCCAGAGAAGTTAGTAGGAGAGGACAGCCTCATAGGTGTCACACTTGGTGTTTAACTAGACAGCCTCTGAGGTCCATGTTAGTTCCGATGAGCTGTGATCAGTCCCAGGTCCATTGGTGGTCGAATCACAGACTAGAGCTCTGCTGTAGCAAGGTCATCCTGACTCCTCCCATCTGATCTTCCTATTGCTTTTGTGAGGGCCACAGTCAAAGAATGATCCCCATTGGATAGACTCAGGAGGGCAAAGAGATTTGCCAGGGCAGGTGGCAGATGTGGGCTCACACTTGGCTTCCCTGATTGAGAGTCAGGATCATAAGATTCGTTCATTCATTCATTCATTCATTCATTTGGCAAACACTTACTGAGTGCCTGTTACACACATAGCAGGCTCGGTGCTGGGCACTGGGCACTGGGCACTGGGCAAACAGAGGGAATAAACAAAGCAGTCTCTTCCCTCCAGGACCTTATACCTTACACTCCTTCAGGAATATTAACATATACCAATATTAGTAAGTAGGAAACACACACTGATTACAAACAACGTAGTTTGTCAGAGCAGAACACCAGCAGCTGGGGAAGGGAGTCAGTAAAAGCCTCTCCTCTCAAAGGTTCCTCTTAGCCCTTAGTTTTCCAGGATGCAACTGGTCAAACCAGATAGAAGTTGTGGTTTTGGTCCTTAAACCATCCAATTTGCTTCACAAAAAGAAAAAAAACCATACTCCTGGTCCTGGATGGCAGCCCTAATTTCTTTCAGACGCTCTCCATGGGTGGATGAGGGTGGGGGTGGCTTAGGGTCTATGCAGCCCTTCTACTGGAGAAACAATTCTAGCCTGTTAGATCATAACTTTGGCTGGAAGGGACTTTGGAGACCACTGAGTCAAACGTCCTCACTTCACAGAATAGTGATTGTCTCCTTTATTATCTCCTGAGGGCCTGGCACACAGTAAGAGCTTGTCTGCTTGTAAACTGATCCATATCCTATTGAAATGCAAATTTGCAAAGCTCTTTGGATGACCCCAAACTTCCAAGACCCATCTTTTCAAATATCAACATTGCGCCAGTGTTGGCAAATGACTGTGAGGCCAGTAATGTAACAGTCTTCAGAGAATTAAAAATTCCCATTACTCAGTGGCCAATGGAAGGGTGCCTGGTGGGCAAGAGCAGACTGTAACATAGAACTAATGAGGAGTTGTGAAGAGACACACAAGTACAAGTTGTTATTAAGAAAATGTATGATAGAAAGAAGAAATTGCCTGAGCATGTGGTGAGGGCAAGGGATAAGAGGTAGACAGCCTGAAGGCTCCACAGTGCCCTCATAGAAGGCCTCCAGCACTGACTACTGGGCCCCTGTAGTAAAATACGGGGAGAGAATGGACACACACAGATGGGCACCATATGACAGGCATAAAGAGGCTGCAATCTGTATCACTGGAGAAACTTCCAAACAGGCGATGTCCCCAACCCCTGGAAGATTGAGATTCAGGGCCAGCTTCCTAACAGTTAGGCATCCCCCAAAGTGCCCAGTTGCCCCCAGGAGGCAGAGAGGGTTCCCCCTCCTTAGAGGCTTTCTCAAAGGCTTGTTGGTCATATATAGTATAGTGGGGACTCCTCTCGGGTATGGAGTGGATTGCATAATAATTGAAGTTGCTTCCAACTCCAGCACTTACATGTGATTCAATCATTATGACAAGTCCAGAATTCTTTTCTCTTACCATGTCATATTTTATTTTGGTACTTTACTTCACACCTAGGAGTTTTTGTTTCCTTTAATCCTTGCTCTAATTATTGTAGAATGATGGGACAGACATAGGAAGTCATCAGTTTATGAACTTTTTTTCTTAATATGTTTTTAAGTGTCTTTTAAGAGAAGCAGAGGTGAGTAGATTATGTCTGACATCCTGACTTCTCAGCCACATCTGATGAAATCCTCCCCACTGGGCTGCCCTCACAGGCACTCTTCATGGTAGCTACTTAAGGTATAAGCCCAGAACCCAGGGAGCTTAAACCCACATTCTTTACCCTACCACAGTTTAAGAAAAAAGAAAGAAAAGTGCCACAGAAGGATAGCTCTCTAACTGGGAGAAACAGAAGCTAGAGTTTGTTTAGAGAGGAGGATCTAATTTTGACATTATTGTCTGTATTCAGCTCTTTAGAACCATTAGCATGTCATCAGTTCACTTTGATTATCCATAGATTCTGAGTTGGCAGAAATTTCAGAAGTCCTCCAATTGAGCAGCTAGGTGATTCCGTGCACAGAGGACAGGGCCTCTTCATGGGTTCAAATCTAGCCTCAGACACTGCCTAGCTGTGTGACCCTGGACAAGTTGTTGAACCCTCTTTACCTCAGTTTCCTCATCTGTAAAATGAGCTGGAGAAGGAAATAACAAACCACTCCAGTAAACCCCAAAGAGAGTCACAAAGAGTCGGACATGACTGAAAAATGACCACACAGAGGAACTCCAACATTTCCTTATTGTGTGGGGGAGGAGAGCTTGTGACTTCCCCACATTACACAGGGAGTCAGTTACAAAACAAGGATTCAACCCTAAATACTCTTTCTATGACACCTCTCTGATGTACAGTCTCTAGACACCTGACTGAGTGGTCTCCTGAATGCCTGGCTGTAACTGTCCTCGGTATTGTGAGATCTCCAAGGGCAGTTTCTATATTAAAGAGATAGATCACTCCTCAGGTCCTATATTCATAAAAGATCGCATTTCTAAGGCTCTTTAGAGGTTTCTAATCCTTTGACCCACATTAGCTCATGTGATCCTTACCACACCACCACCTTGTGAGGTATAGTCACCCTCAGCCGATAGAAGAAGGAACTGAGGCACCAGATGCCACAGAGCTCAGAGCTCAAAGGAACCCAGAAAATGTCCAGTTCACACTCCTTGTTTTACAGGTGAGGTAACTAAAGCCCAGAATGGGCCCATCCCCTGCCAGAGCTCATGCCAAAAAATGGCAGAACCCCAGCCAGGCCCAGTTTTCATGCCACCGCAATGAGCATCCCTTCAAAGCTGGGATGTGCCTCCAAGAGAAAGAAATGATCAGTGAGGCTGCATCCAGGGAAAGGAGCAGACTTCTACCCTATGACCAAATCTGCCACAACCAACTTAGGGAGCAGCCCCCAAAGTCTCTCTATGACCCTGTTGGCTGCTTCCTGCCCAGTGGACAAAATCATTGAAGGGGCGTGATCCCCAATCATCACAGTTGTTTATGGGGTGGAATAATAATAAAAAATAATCAACCCCATTTTATGGACCATGTGTGGGAGTCTATTCAGCAAGAAATGGTCCTGCCGCAGTGGGACGCATTCTGCTTTATGAGCACATAAATCTTTTTCATTAAAAACCAAAAGCTATTTATCCTGCGGACTACCTGTGCTGGCTTTGAGCCTGAGGGGCCAGCCAAAAAACCTGCCAAGACCACAGGCAAAAGCTAGGCCTCCAGGGAGCCAACCTTACCACAAGGAGGGGCTTTCAAAAGCAGACCTTTGAAGCCAGCTCAGGAGACTCTTTTTTTTTTTTCTTTTTGAAGACAGGCAAAAAACCCCAAAGCCCAATCCCTGTCAGAGATCTCTTCATGGAAACTTTCTCCTCTCTAGGCTTCTGTAATGCTGCTCTTTTCTGATTCTCCTCATCCAGGTCCCACCCACTAACCTCAGGATGCCCCCCAAGCCTCTGCTTGGGACTCGTCCGTCTTCACTCTAGACTCTCTCACATGGTGAGCTCATCCACTCCCATGGCTTGTTGTATCAGCTCTGTACAGATGATTCCCAGACCTACGTATCTAGCCCTGTTTTCTTTTCCGAGTTCCAGGTATGAATTGCCAACTGCCTTTTGGATGTCTTGTGCTGGATGTCCCATAGGCATCTTAGTCTGTCTAAGGCAATACTCATTAGCTCCCCCCTACCCCCAACTCTCCCTGTTTCACATCTCTCTGGTATGATCAAGGACACCATAATCCTTTGGGTCACCCAGGCCCACAACTCAGTGTCATCTTCCACTGTTGATTCTCATTGCTCCTTCATTTTCAGTCCATTTCCAAATTGTGTGGGTTCTGTGTGGCTTGTCAGTGTTCTTTATCTCCCCTCAGACAGCCATCCTTCCAGTTCAGGCCCTTCTCAGCTTTCACCTGGACTACTGCAATGACCCCCTAACTGGTCAGTCAGACTCAGTGGGGCCTCTTCATACTTGAGCCTCAGGACATTTCTAATGTGAGGTCCACCAGCTCCCTATTCTCTCCAGAATCAAATATAAGATCCTCCCTTTGGCTTTGAACCCAGCACCTTCTTACCTGTCTTGCCTGCTTATGTTGAGGCCTTGCACTGGTAGTCACTCATCCCCAGAATGCTCTGCCCCCTCCCCTCTGCCTCTGAGTTTTCCTGGCTTATTGAAGATGTCCTTCAAATCCTGCCTTCTATAGGAGATGAGTGCCTTCCCCTCAAAGTTTGCCTTCCATCTGCCCTGTATGGATCCTACATGTGGCCAGTCACTTTCACCACTTATCTCCCCTATTAGAATATGAACTCCCTGAGGGAAGAGACTTGGCCTTTGACTTTCTGTCAAAGCCTGACACATAGTAAGTAATTATTAAATGTTTCTTGACAACCAACAACCAAACAGGAGATCAGAGAACCTCTGTCAGAGTCAGATGCACATAGAAATGTAGAATGTCAAATCTGGAAAAGGCTTGAGAGCATTTCATGTTAGATCAAGGAGAGACTTTGGAATGTGGACTGTCAGAGTTGGGAGAGACCTCAGAGTAGGTCTGAACCAGAAGGGGCTGTAGAATGCTCAGGGGTAGGGGCTGTGGGACTTTCAGAACATCCACTCCAACTCCTCCTTTTAGAAAGGAGGAAACAGGGCCCAGGGACTTGCCCAAGGTCACACAGCACTCTTGTCCTTGGCAAGCGGAGGCATGTTGTGGGTCCAGAAGCACGGGTTTGGCCAATGCTCAATCCGGGTCCTGCTCTGAGAGAACCTTGTTCTCTTAGCGTGATACAATGGGAGACATTGACAGGGGGGTACATTTATAGAATTCTAAGCAAATATTTGTGTTCACTGGGGCTAAGGAGTTGGCCATCCAGGAAACTGTAGCTCTCTCTGTGTCCCCAGGCTCATTTCCATTCAGGCAGCCAGTGTGGAAGCTTCCCAACACTTTGGCCTGTGGGTTTTTCAACTCTGCTCCAATGGGACTCTCTCCCGAGAGGCAAAGGAGAATGCCCTCTTTGTGTCTCCCTTGCCACTGTGGGCACTTCCCAGTCAGCACTGCTGATTGGATGGATCCTGTACCCTGTGGTTGGAGCACGCAGACACTCGTTGTCTGGGCCCTGATCTCATAGTGCCCAAGTCACTCCAGGAAGTTGGCCCATTGTAGCTGACTCAGGCCAAGGCAGTGAAGGGTTGTTATCCCTTTGGCTATTTCAGCATGTTTAGGTCATAGAATCATAGACTTGCTGACTGAGAGAAGAAGAATTATTGTAGATTGAGTGCTAGGTTTGGAGTTAGAAGAGTGGGGTTCAAATCTTTCCTCTCCTACTTGTTATCTGACTTCAGACAAGTCCCCTCAACAATGTCTGTCACTTCAGTCAAATGGAAGGGTTGTCATAGATCTTTTCTGCACACCTGTACAGTTCTGCGATTCTCTGTATTAAAGAACATCCCATCCCTCACCTTCTCTGACTTTATGGTCAGATATCTACGAATGGGAACATTTACTGCCACAAAGTCTGGAGGAACTAACACTCTCAGCCTTTTCTCTGAATCCCTCATAGTTGCTACACGTTTCTGTCCTTCAGATTTCTTCCTAGCATCTAATTCTACTCCTGGCACATCTATACTCCAAAACCTTTGGTGGATCCAAATTGCCTGTGAATTAAAGGATAAGGTCCTAATTCTGACATTCATTTTTTCAGTCTCACCCAAACCCAACTTTCCAGATATATCCCATAATTCTCCCTTCCACATCCTCCTCTTTTCAGTCAAAGCATCTCATGCTCTCATCTGCCCGCATGTGCTTTGGCGGCTTTGCTCATACTATTCCTTAGACCTGGAACAATCTCCCTGCCCTTATCTCCAACTCCAAGTTCCTTCTTTCCCTCGTGGCCCAGGTGTTCCATCACATTTCCCTTGGCTCCTTGATTCTTTCCTCAAAGATAAAAGGAACGGTTTCCTCCTCAGATTTCTCTCTCATTTTTGTCTGCCCTTTTGCTTTGCCGACATCGTATTCTTCTTTGAGCCATCATCACTTGGGCACATGTTATTCTCCCCATGTTGGACTCTGCCTTGCCCCTGCTACTGTCACTACAGAAATGGCTGACAGCATCTGTCCTTTGGACCACACTTGAAGTCTTCCTAGCACAGTCGAACCTGCCAGAAATGCTATAAAGGATTTCCTCCAGGAAATATATGATTGCACAAGAAATCGTGGCCAATCACATTAGGGTCTGAATGTTGCTCTGTTCTGCATCAGAAGACCTCACGGAGGACCTCCAGCACGTTGGTTCAATTCCCTGGGGAGAAATAATGAAAGGACGCAGGGGGAGAAGGCGAGAATGGCCAGAGCACCCACATCAATGAGAAAGAGACGCCATCCTTTGTGGGGATCCTGTAAATAAAGGGCTTTGTGCATGCTGTGTGCATGCAAGGCCTTTACATCGTTAACAAAAATAACAACCAAGTCCCATGAAGCAGATGTCACAGACTTACAGGCAAAGGCATCTTCCTCTGTGAAAAGAGATTAGTCCTCTTTGTAATTGGTCTCAGGGGTGCTCCCTGCAAAGTCCATTCCATGAGCCCAAGTCCTAGAATCATGGATTCTGTTACTCTGCATGAGGGAGGGAGGGAGCTAGTGAAGGAGCGTGTGTGCTACTGCTTTGGGATTCAGCTGACTGGAATCAAATCTAGACCCTGATATTTTCTCTCTCTCTCTCTCTCTCTCTCTCTCTCTCTCTCTCTCTCTCTCTCTCTCTCCATCCATCCTTGATCTCTTTAAGTCCTAATTTATACATCCATGAAATGGAGATAATTTAGCACCACCTCCCTCCCAGGGTTATTTTGAGAAAGGTGCTTTGTAAACCTTAATGCACTAGGAAAACTAGAGCAATGAAATGTTTAAAAAAAAAAAACACAAGTAGTTCAGACTGGAAATTCTCTAGGAGATCAGACAGTGGGGACTTCAGTAAGAGATGTGTTGTCTGAGATGAGGAGTGGGACATCCTTCTCTGTCCTGCCACCCTTTCCTAGGATAGCAATGGGTGTCGTTGCTCCGAAATAGGTCTCACTTTATTTTCTGGAAGCTGAGACCAAAACAGAAGCCAATCTGTGGGACCTGCTGGGCCTCTGGACTGCCTCTCTCTAGGGCTTTCTCCACTATGAAGTGCAGGCCTCAAAGGAGGAATGGTACAATGGGCAAGAGTGACTTAGACACAGGCTTCAGCTCATTAAGCAGAAGAACTTCAGAATAAGAGAATGTGAGCTCCCTGAGGCCAAGGACTTTCCTTTTTGATTTGTATGCTGGGTGCCTAGCCCAGTGCCTGACACATAGTAGATGATTAATAAACACTATTAGATGAATGAATGAATGAACTAGGAAAAATGGGGGAATGAATGAAAGAAAGGCAGATTTCCACTCAACGACAAGGACAACCTCCTCTCCCGCAAGCCCCCAAATGGGCAGGGAGCTCCACATCATGAGTATCCCCAAAGCAAAGGCCACAACCGCTCATGGGACAATGCTGAAGGGAAGATTAATTCTTGGGGTGGCAGGCTGGAGGGTTGGGCAAGAGAGTAGGAATGTATCCCTCCAGCTCAGGAAGGTGAGGTTCCATTGTACTAACTAACCCTGACCAATCACAGGCACAGTGCTGAAAGTTAAACAAGAGATGCCTTGGGGCCCTGAAGGCTTTATAATCCCATCACATGAAAAAGCTGCAGTGTGGGCTTCCTCCTGGGTAATGTAGTCTAGGAAAGACAGGACATGCCAGGAGGAGCCCAGAGGAGGGCCATGGGCAGGAAGGGCCTTAGTCCATGTCCTGTAAACATCAGGGAAAGGAACTGAAGATTTTTACCAGAAAGTAGCATCTTCTAAGAGAAAAATGTAGGCTTCTTGTCAGAAAAACTTTCCTAGCGATTAAAATTGTGCAGAAGGGAAACGTGATGCCTCCAGGATTAGTAAATGCATTGCTCCACTCTGAAGGTCTTCCCAGAGCTTGTCACCAGTGGCGTAGTAGGGACTTCTGGGTGTGGGATGGACTACATGATCTTGGAGGGCCTTTCTAATGTGGATATTTTGTGATTCTGTAGTGAACTCTGGGGATTCATGAAGGCTTCTTTGGCTAAGATCCCTCCTGGTGAAAGTGACCTTCCCCTTCCCTCAGAGATGTCCTAGCAGACTCCTAGACTGCTCCCAGGGTGCCCAGCCCCTGGGGACTCGTCGTCTGCCACATGAGAGTGTCGGGACCTTGACAGCAGGGTCTAGGGAAGAGCAGCAGAGTCTGGTGGAAATCACACTCAGTTTGGTATCACCACTTATAAGTGAAGTCTCAGTCAATGACCAAGCATTTATTAAGTGCCTATTATGTGCCAGTCATTGCTGAATTTTAGGAATACAGAGAGAGGTGAAAGATAGTCCCTATTCTCAGGAAGTCACAGTCTAATAGGAGAGGTGTGGTGGCAAAGAGTTCAGTCTAGAAAGTGTACATTGGCAGTTACCTGGGGGAGGCCCAAGGAGGGCCAAGAAAGGTTTCCTTTAGAAAGGAGTATTTTAGCTGGGACCTGAAGAAAGCCAGGGAGGCCGGGAGGCAGAGACAAGGAAGGAGAGCATTCCAGAGCTAGAGTAGAGCCTGGGGAAAGGCCCCAAGTTGGGTGATAAGGTCTCTAGCTTGTGAGGCATCAAGGTGGTCTGGTGCATTGAGTGCTGGGCTGGGAGGCAGCAACTGAGTTTGCATCCTGTCAAAGACACTGAGCAGCTCTATGAGTAGCATCTACCTCACAGAGTTGTGAGACTTAGATGAGATAACCTGAGTAAACTGCTTTGCAAATCTTAAAGTGGAATAAAAACGTTGTTATCATTGTTGGCCAGTCACTTTATCTTTCTGCCGCTCAGTTTTCTTAGCTCTAAAATGGGGATAATAGTACCATTACTATTACTGTCATCAGTACCCAATAGAGGACTCCAAAGAATCAACATCTGCAAAGTTTTGTAAACCTGAAAAGCACTGAGCATGTGCCTGGGAAACCTTGGCTTGGCCCTCACCAAGCGAGGACCCTACCCACAGAAGAGGCCTAGTGTGGGCTGGGATGTGGCTCGAGAAGGTCCGGAGAGCCCACAGGAGGAAGTTCCCCTCGTGACCCTTCTGAGTCCTCTGCCTCTATGATGTCATCCCCCTCTCTCTGAATGACTGTGCCAGCATCCCAAGATATGACTTTTCCCTTCCTCCCCTTCACTCTCACAAGAACCTGGGACATTCCTTAGTTCAGGGTGTGGCATGTATCTCAAAGAAGGGGCCAGAGCAGAGGAGAAGAGACCCTGAGTTTGGAGGCAGGGCCCCAGATTCCAAGCCCTCCCTGACACTCTATGGCCTTGGGCCATCCCTTCCGCTGGAGGAATGGACATGAAACTGCTTTGTAATCATAAAGTGCTTTAATACAGGAGCTAATGATAATGATGATTAGAATTGATATGCCTGAGCTCACAGGCTTTTAGCTCTGACTTCATCAAGGTGACCAGGAAACAGTGAATTTCCCTGAAGGGGGAGAGAGGATTTCTAAGCTCCCTTCCCTCCCTGCTTCCATGATTGTGTGATCCCTCCCATGTGCTACCCCTACAGAAGTGCTTTCAAAGGTCCCCAGTACTAGGCTGCTAGCTGGAAAATCTGGGTTGAAGTTCCAGTTTTGTCGCTTGTTAGCTGTGAGATCTGCTCAGGCCACTTCCACTCTTGGGGCCTCGGTTTGTCAGTGAAGGGAGTGGGTCAGGAAGCCTCAGAGGAGACTGAGGACTGTCCTCATGGTCCTGAAGGCTGGAGAGGATTAGCTGCTCTGCTGAGATCCAGAAGGCAGGGATGAGAAGCAGACCCACCTTGATGTGAGCAAAAGCTTCCTAACGATCCGACCCCCCAAAGCTGAGAAAAGTTTCATGAAAGTGGCACTTCCTGCTCCCCCTCCTCCTCTCCTTTCTCCTCCTCCCCGCTTGGCCAGTGTCAGGGACTCTGACCCTTGAGGTCCCTTAGTCCCAATCGGTGCAGGGCTTCCTCAAAGTCACCCTGGGGAGTGGGCAGGTGAGAATGCATCACTATCCCTATTCTACAGAATGGGAAGCTGAGGAAGGCCAGAGCTGGCAGGCACCTCTCTTAAAGTCTCACTGTTATGAAGAGTGCCAGCCTAGGCACTTGTGGTGGCTATTGTTTTCCCTTCGTTTTCAGACACCCCCTCCCCACACCCACACCCCCCCCACACCCACATACACACAGCAGCAGCAGCAGCAGCATTCCTACACCAGAGGCAGCCTGGTAGAGAGGCTGGGGGCTAGCCTTGGAGGCAGGAGAGACCTGAGGTAAGGTCCAGCACCGACACACACCAGCTGATTGACCCCAGGCACGTGCCTTCACCTCTCAGTACCCCCAGCTACTCCCTAAGACTCTGAAGGTAGAGTGGAGATGCTACTGAGTCTTCAGGAGAGCATGTTTCCTCATGGGGCTTTCTTACAATCTGCAAATCTGGACAAATAAAAGTCACTACTTCCCAG
Source organism: Notamacropus eugenii (assembly GCF_028372415.1). Classification (NCBI taxonomy): domain Eukaryota; kingdom Metazoa; phylum Chordata; class Mammalia; order Diprotodontia; family Macropodidae; genus Notamacropus; species Notamacropus eugenii. The sequence goes on along the minus strand of NC_092874.1, from coordinate 302,497,607 downwards.
GGTTCTTTGAGGGTCTATTGGGATAATGTCTGTAGAGGACCTAACCTCAGAGTGCTTCAGAATGGCAGCAAGGATGACTGATCCTGGGCCTTGTCCAAGTTGTGCAGTGAGGAGACAGCAGAGCTGGGACCTTCCAGAGGCCTTCTCCATGAGGGGTTGATTTCCACTGGACAAGTCAGTTCTTTGGGGAGCCCCTTTGCCTCCCCATCCTTGGCCAGGTCTCTCAGAAGTGCAGGCTCATATAGGACCAGCTGCTGCCCAAGCCTGGGTCTAACGAGCTGGAGAATCCTCAGCCTGGCCCGGCCCCTGCTTTCCACTGAAGCCTCAGCCAGAACACAGGCCACCTTGTTTGAAGTCAGACCCTCCTCTGAAGTATTCCTCATCTAAGTGAGAATTCCAGATCCTCCCCAAGGAGTCAGCTCTCCAAGTGACTCACTGAGAGCCTGGCTCTAGTTTAGAGCTCTGAGCTGGACTCAAGAAACTGACTTCATTAGAGGTGTGATCAAAGCCAGACCTCACCTCTCTTCTGGGTTATAGCCCTGAGTATACAGCATTAGCAAGTGACAATCTGTGGAAAGACTGATGGCCTTGGAGCCAGGAGTCCGGCATGCAGACATAGCCCAGTGCAATGCTTAACCCTCATCACGCTCTCTAAGGGCATCTCAGAGAGTCTGATGGGCAGTAGCAGAACCTCACAGCTGACAGGTATTTCAGAGGGAGCCCCCTCTGGCCCTGTCTGAACAGAAAGCCCCTCATAGCATCTCTGTCTAGTGGTGACGTAGCATGGCCCTGGAAAGGGGAACCCAGCACTGCTGGGAGTGGCCTGCTCCACTTCTGAATGCTCCCTACTATAGGGAAGGGGCAGAGAGGGGAAGCAGGGCAGTGGGAGGTAACCATTTGTATGTACCTGCCATGTTCCAAGCTCTCTGCTAAGTACTTTACAAATACTATCTCTCATTTGCTCCTCACAGAAACCCCAGTTTGTAGTGGAGGAAACTGAAACAGAGAGAGATTAAGTGACTTGCCCAGGGTCACCCAGCTTTAAGTGTCTGAGGTCAGATTTGAATTCAGGGCATCCTGATTCCAGGCCCAGCCCTTGATTTGCCCCCTACATCAATCAATCAAAAACCACTTATTAAGTACCCGCTGTTTCAGCTAAGTGCTGGGGATACCAAAAGAGGCTAAAGACAGTCCCTGCTCTCAAGGAACTCATGATCTAATGTGTGTGGAGGGGAGGGGGACAACATGCAAATAGATATCCAAACAAGCAACACACAGGATAAATAGGAAATAATTAAGAAAGAGAAGGCATTGAGTTTAGGAGGGGTTGAGAAGGCTTCCAGTAAAAGGTGGGACTTTAGTTGGGGCTTAGGTTGAGGAGGGAGATTGTTCCAGCCATGGGGGATGGCCAAAGGAAATGCCCAGAGCTAAGGGATGGATAGTCTTGTTCATGGAACAGCCAGGAGGGGAGAGTATGTGTTGGGATATAAGATGTAAGAAGACTGGGAGGGTAGGAGGGGGCTACCCCATGAAAGGCTTTGAATGCTCAAGAGAAGGGCTTGAATTTGATCCTGGAGGTGATAGAAAGCCACTGGAGGTTATTGAGTAGGGGGTGACATGACCAGACCTTTGTTTTAGGAAAATCACTCTAGTGGCTGAATGGAGGATGGATAGGAATGGGAGAGACTTGAGGCAGGAAGGTGTGCTATTGTAAAAGTCCAGAGGTGAGGTGATGAGGGGTAGTCTCAGAAGAGAGAAGAGGGAGAATTGGAGAGATGTTGCAAAGATGAAATTAGCAGGTCTTGGATGCTGGGGCTGGTGCAGTGAGAGACAATGAGGAATCCAGGCAGACTTCTGGGTTGGGAGCTTGAAGGACCAGGAAGATGGTGGTGCTCTCTCCATTAACAGGGGAGAAATAATGAGCTCCATTTTGTACATATTGAATTTAAGATGTTGGACATCCCATTCGAGGTGTCAGAAAGGTAGCTGGAGATGTAAGATTGGAGGTCAGCAGAGAGTTCAGGGAAGGATGATTTGAGAATCATCAGCATAGAAACAGTCATTAAATCCAGGGGGGTTGATGAGATGACCAAGTGAAGTAGTCTAGAGGGAGAAGCGAGGAGGGCCCAGGACAGAATCCTGGGGGATACCTCTGGTCAGAAGGCATGATCTGGAGGAGAGTCCAGCAAAGGAAGCAGAGGAGAGATCAGGGAGGTAGGGGGAGAACCAGGAGACCTGAGGTGTGGGGCGGGGGTGGATCCTGAAGAGAGAAGAGAGTATTGGGGAGGAGTGACCAACAGTGTCCAAGGCTTCCGAGAAGTCAAGGAGAGTGAGAACCAAGGAAAGGCCACAGGACTTGGCAACTAAGAAATCACTGATCACTTTAAGGAGAATGTGTTCATGGAATGGTGAGGTAGGAAGCCAGATTGTAAGGGGTTAAGAAGAGACTGAGAAGAGAGAAAATGGAGGCCCCTCTTATAGATGACATTTCAAGGACTTTAGCTCCCTACATAGAGCCAGACTGGGCTTTTCCCCTTGGCCTCTAATTCTGCCCTCTCAGGCCAAGAAGAATTTAGGGTTCCCCTGACTCTTCTGTGGTCCAGCTAGCCATTTTCCTCCCCAATAGGGCGCTAAGCTGAATCTGCTAGACACATCACCACCTCTTAAATCCTCTCATCCATGTCCACCAGATTGGCTAGGAAAAGTCATAGAATGGGCTATAACACCCACAGAGCAGCCTGAGATGGACAAGATGATCAACAGGGCTAATGCCTGGCAGCAAACAATATCAGGTCAAGTGTCATAACAGAGACTGCTAGGTAGCATATTGAGACAATACTGGACTTGAGCCCCAACTCACTAGCTGTGTGACCCTGGACAAGTCACTTAATCTCTATCTGCCTCAACTTTCTTCTCTCTAAACAGGAATAATAATGGCACCTATATCATGGGATTTGAGGATCAAATGAAAGAACACAGAGCATCCCAAAAATCTCGGTGCAATCTTAAGCTACTAAAGCACTAAGACTTTTGGGACACCTTGTATATGGTGTTTTGCAAACCTTAAAATACTAAACAAATGTCTGCTATTATATCATTGGATAACAATAAGAGGAAAGTGCCAGAAGCAGGAGGCATGTGCATGGTTTTAAATTTGAAAGTCCGCAACATGGGACCAGTAAAATGCAAGGATTTAAGCATCAGTCCAAGGAACTAAATTTCCAAGTCAGTTTAAACTCAAACAAATATTGAATTTTCCCATTTTACTCACTCTTTGGAAAGTATTAGTATTTGGGACTGACCCTGCTTCCCTTCTTCTTTCCTTCCTTCCTTCCTTCTTTCCTTCCTTCCTTCCTTCCCTTCTTTCTTTCTTTCTTTTTTCTTTTTTTTTGATAAAATGCTGGGCATGGAGTCAGGAAGACCTGAATTCAAATCCAGCCTCAGACACTTTATATCTGTGTGACCCTGGGCAAGTCACTTAATCTCTAACTGTTTCACTATTCTTATCTGAAAAATGGAGATAAAAATGGCACTTGTCTCCTAGGACTACTGTGAGGATCAAATGAGATAAAAATTGTGACTTACTGGCACACTACCTGGCACATAGGAATGCTATATAAACCTTAGCTATTATTGGTAAACACTCACAAAGTCGAACATTTCCATATACAAAGAGCCGTAAAGGAGAACTGTATCGAAATCACAAATATTGGTTACATGTGCTTTGTGTTTTTAAAAGTATATAACAAATTCAACGTTAGTTTCAGAGTTCTCCTTGTCTGTCTCTCTCTTTTGTATATTAAAAATGCTTCAGCGACCCACTTTTTCTTCCTTTTTGGTATCACTGTCACTTCCATTTCTTTACAAAGTCCCCTAAACATTTTTAAACCCCTTGCTTCTACTCTCTTCTAGCAAATAAGCAGAGTCAGACAAAACAAATCTGCACACTGACTGGCTCTAGAAATGGACGTCCCCTTCTCTGCCCTCCTCTCTCACCTCTGGATCACGGGCAGCACACTGCTTCACCTTGGTCCTTTGGAGTCACAGTTGTTCATGTCATTGGTCAGTGCGCTTGCATCTGCTGAAGCCGTTTTTCTTTACAATGTTGTAGCTTTTCAATAAATGATTCTCCTGATCCTGCTTATTACTTCATACCAGTCTTTTCAAGTTTCTCTGAATCCATCCCTTTCATCGTTTCTTATGGCACCATCATATCTGATTATATTAATAGACTGTTCCTCTACTGATAAGCACCCACTTTATTTCCAGTTCTTTGTCAGGACAGAAAGCACTGCTATCAATGTTGTTGTACATATGGGTCTTTTCCTCATTTCTTTTATGCATCTGGTCTCATTGGGTCAAAAGGAATACACAGCTTTAGTGGCCTTTGGTGTAGAATCCCAAATTACTCTCCACACCTCTATTCTGTAACATATTAGTGTGCCTGGCTTCCTCCATCCTAACTGATAACTATCATTTTCCTTGTTATGAGGGTGAAGTATAATCTCAGAGTTATAACTTGAATTTTTTGCTATTATGACTAATTTGGAGCATCTTTTAACATGTTTATTGATAGTTTGGATTTCTTCCCTTGAAAAATGCCTATTCGTATAGGCACCTGCCTTTTGGGGAATGGCTCTTATTCTTACATATTTGAATCATTCTTTTCTGTATCTTGATAGCAGACCTTTACCAGAGAAACTTAATGCAAAGATTTTTTTTATCCCAGTTAACTGTTATCTCTCCAAGTTTAACTGTATTATGTCTTGCTTGTTCCAAAGATTTTAGTGTTATGTAATTAAAGCGATCCCATTTATTTCCTGCGATCCTTTGCATCCCTTGTTTTGCCAAGAATGTTTCCCCTCTTCATGACTATGAAGGTGTTCGGTCTTCTGCTCAACTGATTTATTTAGGTGTCCTTTTACATCTAGGGCTTGCATCTGTTTGGAGACAGTTCTGGCACATGGTTTAGGAGCTAATTCTGGCAAACAGTTTTCTAGCTTGCCTGGCTGTTTTTCTTGACTACTTGGCACAGCAGATGGGGCCTTTGACTTTATTGAACACTATGCTACTGTGTTCATTTGCTATATCCCCTCCATGCTCTTGGTCCTGTTTGGTCCTGACCTCCTTTAGCTGTCTTAGAGTCCTTTCTCTAATTTCCTCCCCTGAAAGGTCTCTTCCAGATCTCTATGACTATGATCAGGTGGTGGGGCTGGCATTTAAACTCAGGTCTTCTCACTTGTTAAACTCCAAAGTTCTTTTGCCTATACCCCATGGCCTTAAACAAAACCTCCAAAACACTAGTTCACATTTCTGTGGCTGTCTGAAGCTTACCTAGTGCTCAGCTCACAGCCATCCTACACAGGGTGCCCCATTTCACAGCTGAGGGGCTGAAATGTGAAATGCCTTGCTCAGAGTCATAGAGAGGTGAGCCCCCAAGCTGACACTTGAACCCAGGCCACCATCTCTTAATTCCTTTGGGACATATTCTGTACAAATGTCATTAATCCCACTTTTCCCATGACGGTATGAGGTTTATGGCGGTGGGAACAGCTGCCAGAGCATCACAAAGCCAGAAAAGAGTGGCACTCCCACATGAATCTAGGTCTTTCATCTTTCTGTTCAGAGCACATCCTGATATGCCATCCCCATCTTTTTTGGGGGTGTTCCATTGAAGAACTAATAATGATGGTTTCTCTGGGTCTGGGGTCAGCACAAAGATATGTCTTCTCTGAAGCAGTCTTTGCCAACTCCTAGCTCCTTCTGGCCTATGAGGCCTTCCTCTCCCCACAATGTAACTGAAATTGATCCATCACTTCCACTTTCCAGGCCTAAAACAGGTCCAACTCTACATTTCAGTTAGGGCTTTGAACAAATATATTTGGGGGACCATCCTTGTCTGGTTCCATACCTCTCCATTTCATTTTATTCCATTCCATACTCTTCAGAGTCACAGAAGGACCATTTAATAACCATTGTAGATAGTGGCATTCTTCACATGATAAGAAGAGCCCTCAATAACAATGAGGTCAGCCACTTAGGGACAGGACATTTCTTATTTATCAAATGCTTACTCTTCAAAATCTGCTTCAGGGAAGAAAGATGACTCCTTGTTTCCCATATCTGACCAGGAGCATGAAGTACAGCCACCTCTTTGGTTCTCAGGACTATACCCCACTGGAGTCCTAGAAGCAGCCGGGGAAGGCCCTCACAGGTCATCTAGTTCTTATTCTTAGAATAGAAAATGCAAACTGCAGGAGGTTGGGTGACTTCCGAAGGGTCTCAAAGAGCCAGGACCCCATTGCTGCTCCTCTGACTCCAAATCTCTCTCTCTCTCCACCATTATTCTGTAGAATGGCATGGAATGTAGAGGGAAGAGCAGGTCAGTTTTCTGGGAACAGGAACAGCCAAGACCAGGGATTTGAGAATGGTATGCATGTCAAGAGGTCTGGGTCAGACCAGGTTATCCACTGGCCCTAGGGTAGGGGATTCATTGTTAAAGGAGGCAGGGCACTGCACATCTAAAGTCTAGAAACCTGTTCTCCTAGTGACTCATAGGACATTTGGAAAAGTCTCTTGCCTTGCCCTACATGTACTCTGCAGTGCAGAGACAATCCTTCTTGCTATGGAGGCACTCCATCTCCCAACTTGGTGCATTTTCACTGGCTATGCCTTTGCCAAAGTCCCACCTTCTGTAAGAAGTCTTTTCCATCCATCTTCATGCTAGGGACCTCCCTCTAAGATCATCTCTAATTCATCTTGTATTTCTCTCATTTATACATAATTGTTTGCATGTCTCTTCCTCATTACCATGGTGAGCTCACCGAGGGAGACTGCTTTTGTCTTTCTTTGTATCCCTGGTCCTTAGCACAATGCCTGCCATTGAACAGATGTTTAGCGACAGCTTGAATTGCTCTCTGAACGTCCTTTTATTCCCACTATAACACAGGGGAACTGGACTGACTGGTCTCAAAGAGTCATTCAGGTTCTTATATCTTATGAAGTCGATGCTCTCTTTCCTGTGAGAGAACCTTCAGACACCGACCGGCTTCCTCGCCCTGTTCTCTAAGCTTCAGGTTAGGAATTCCTGGTTTTTCCAGCCATTCCTTGTATGACCTTCAGCACCTTCACAAGCCTTTTCTAAGTCTATTGATCCTAGTGACCCTCTCCCTATGCAGGCTCTTGTCCGTTAATGTCATAAGTATTGAGATTTCCGAGAAATATGAATACAAAGATGATAGAATTGTAGATTCTCATAGTTGAAAAGACATCAGAGGTCAACTAGTCCAGTTTCCCCTGCATAAGAATCAGCCTCACAGTCTGTTTAACTAACACCTTCGGTGAGGAAGAGCTCATTAAATCGGACAGGCAGTCTAGAACTCCATTTCTGGACAACATTCGCTGTTGGGAAATATTTCCACTTACTGGATTAAAGTCTGCCTCTCTGTAACTTCTCTCCATTTTTGGTACCTCTCTCTGGGGTCAAGCAAAACAAGTAGGATCCCTCTTCCTCATGGAAGCCTGTCAGCTATTCTAAGACAGCAACATTCTATCAGGCTTGTCATTGGACCCAAGACAGAGTTGTCACTGGGCCTGCACCATACGCCTGGCCAGGCTCATGGCCATCCCAAGAGCAGATGGAGGAGAAGGTCCGGGGCATTTGGACTCAAAACGCCAATTATGCAAGTGAAGAAGGGTCAAGTCATGGTTAGAAGACATGTCCAGATTAAGAAGATCTGAGAGGCTGAGTGAATTGCAAGCTCAGGAGAAGTCAATAATATGTTTAACCAGAAAAAATAAAATAAAAGGAAAAATATAAAACCTGGTTGAGAGAGTCCAGACCAGGCTGCTGGCTTTTTCCCTGCTCAGAGCAAGCCTGGAGTATTATGGGTGGGCACCACAATGTAGGAAGGTCATTGATAAACTGGAGTGTATATGGAGGAAGCTGCCCAAGATGGTGAGGGGAAATGAAGACCATGCTGGGTATGTTCAGTCTAGAGTAGAGAAGATTGGTGGAGTGCAAGGAGATTGTGATCATCAAGTATCCAAAGGGTTGGTCCAGGGAAGAGGGATCACACTTGTTTGGCTTGGTCCCAAAAGGCAGAACTAGGCAGATTTGTACCCTGTGAAGGGAAGAATTTCCTTACAATGAGACCCATCTGACAGGAAGCTGCCTTGGAAGGTAGAGAGTTCTTCATCCCTGGAAGTGTTCAAGCTCAGATAGGCTCTCAGACAAGATTTTTACCAGTACTAAGACTAGGATTATGAAGTTGTCATTAGGGGTTAGAAAATCCCATGGTTTGCCTTTTCAATCCACAAGCGTACAAGACAAGAAATCCATTCCTTGGCTCCATTTGCCCCAGCTCAAAGTTCATCTTTTGTTTTATTTCTGCTAATAAGGATGCAGTGTAGGCCCAGGGGACGTTTGGGAGTGCTCTATCCTCAGAATTTAGAGAAACTAGTCCCACTAGCCTAGTATATATTGTGAACGTTTAGCCACTGGGGCTCAAAGGTCACTTCTTTTGAAATTATAGCCTGCCTGAGGAGCTGTTTATCACTTGCCAGGGCCAGAGAGGCCTGGGCGCAGAAGCTGAGTAGCTGCATTTGTCTTGGGGCCAAAACTATAAAGGAGAAATGAAGCCGTCCAAATGGAGCAGGACAATCAATCACAGAGCACAACAAGGCCTTTTTTTTTTTTAAAGTCAGCTTAAATTCTCTGCATGTGTGGTAAAGTTAAGTAACTGCTTTCATCCTGTAAAGTCATTGTGGTAAAATGAAAAGAGCTCTAGACTGGGAGTCAGGAGAACTGGGTTCTCCTGGGTGATGGATTTTGGGCAAAACATTAATTAACCTTTTCTGAATCTGTTTCCTTATTTGGAAAATAGGGAGGGGGGGCTGGACTTCGTAGCTTCATTTATGCTTTAATATTCCCTGTTCTAAGACCCCTTCCATCTCTGAAACTCTGGGTTCGAGAGCCTCTCCCAACTCTGACATTCTGGGTTCTAAGGTCCCCCCCCATCCCTGACATTCCCTGTTCTAAGGCCCCTCTGATATTACATGATTCTGGGTGGATTTCTGGACACCTTAGGAACCAACTGCTGTTTCCAAACACTGGACAGTCTATTGTGTTCCCTCCTTCTGTAGCAGTGCTGGAGAGGGGCCCAGACTCATTGATTTTCTCCATTTCTTCAGCTTAGTGACACCCACCAGAGAAACAGCAGTAAGTGCTTTCAGATGTTTCAAAGGCTGCTCTCCTCCACACCCGGCTCTCCCACTTCTGCTCAATCTCATCAGAAGAAGGACAAGAAGAATTCAATTAGCAGCCCTGACCCCAGGGAGGTTACGTCCCAGCACTCAGTGTTTGGAGCCACTATCAGACCCCTTTTCAGAGCTAAACAAGCCTCTCTCATCAAGATAGGGTAACAAACGAACAGCAAAATCAGTCTTTGGCAAACCCATGAGTTCTTCTGGGTAATGATCCCTAGGAGACATTAATAAGCTATCAGGGGAGGGGCAGCTTTTGCACATGAACTGTATTATAAAACCTTCACTCTAAAGCTGTCTCCTCATGAGGTGACTAGTGGTACAGTCCACAGAGTGCCAGGCCAGGAATCAGGAAGACTCATCTTCGTGAGTTCAAATCTGACCTCAGATATTTTCTATTTGGGTGATTCTGGACCAGTCACTTACCCCTGTTTGCCTCAGTTTCCTCATCTGTAAAATGAACTGGAGAAGGAAATGGCCAACCATTCCAGTATCTTTGCCAACAAAACCCCAAATGGGTCATGACTAAACAAGTTGTCTTCTCAACTTCAGTCTCCCCTCCCCCAGTCCATTCTGGAGGCCCTACCAGAATCCTGGTTATCCTTAATGCCTGGTTCAGATCCCACTACTCCTCAAAGTATGTCAGCAGCTCCTCATTTTCCACCCAGATAAAGGACAAACTCCTGGCAATAAAGACCCTCTATATACACCAAATGATCTTTTGTCATTTCTCTCACTGTTCTCTTCCACATATGCTAAGCTTTAGCCAAACTGGTCTGCTCTCTGCCCTCCATTCCTAGACATCTACCCCGCTTTCCCACCACTTTGTTCATGCAGTACCCTATGCCCAAATGTCCTCCTCTTCCTCAGTCTTCTTTCTGGAACCCTCATCTGTGGGATGCTTGTAAACAGCTAAGCCATCCTTTAAGACCTGTGTCAAATTTCCACCTCTTCTACAAAGCCTTTCTGGACCCTCAGAGAGAAAGGATTTTTCCTGGTTCTGAACTCAATACTTTGTGCCTCTCTGGTACATATTTCATGTCTCATTCTGCATTATAGTTGCCTGTGTTTGCTTCATATCCTGCTATCAGAGTAAACATGATGGCACCTATAGTACATACTTAGATGTTAGATAAATGTTGGTTGGATATATGAATGACAGAGAGAAAAAAAGGAGGGAAATACTCATCCTTCAGTCAATCAGCAAGCATTTACTAACCACCTTCCAGGGGCCAGGCACTGGGCAGAGGCATTATGGCATGCCAGTACAATAAAGGGAATAATCCCCCTCTCAAAGAGCTTTCGTTGGAAAAGGGGGCTACAAAGACAAACTAAGCAGAACTGGAATAAATACGATGTCATTACACACCAAAACAGGTTGGGGGGGGGGGGGTGAAGCATGGAGGGTAGGGGAGAAGCAAGCAAGCAAGGCCTCAAGGATGAGTATAAGACCTACTATGTGTTGAGTTGCCGGGCTAAGTGCTGGGGGAGAGCAGTACAAAGACAAATGCAAAACACTCCCTATCCACAAGAAGCTGACTTGCTAATGGAGAAAACATGTATTTATATGGGAATATAAAAGCTACAAGGTCTATACCAGATAACCTTGGAGAAGATATTAGATACCAGCCACAGGAAGGTCTAAGGAAGGCCTTTTGAGAAAGATGGTGTCTTAGCTGAGTTTTGAATGAAACCAGGTATTCTGAGAGGAAAAGGGGAAGAGGGAGACAATTCCAGGCCAGAGCAAAGGAAGAGTGATGGGAATGGGAATGAGCAGGCCAGTGGGGATAGACTGTACATGTATGGAAAGGAGTCTTGTATAAAAGACCAGGGAGGGGGCCATGAAGAGCTCTGAACTTCAGTTATGTCTGATCTTCTAGGTAACAGCTAGTGGAGTTTATTGACTCTAGTGGGGTCGCTATCGTCTACCTTGCACTTAGGGAAAATTATGTTGGCAGCTTCTGGAGAATGGATTAGAATGGTAAGAAATCGAGGCAGGTGGTCTGGGTGAAAGCTGTCCTCAGCTGGGCCTGCACTGGGATGGTGTCTGTAGGGGGCCCTGGAGAGGTCTGACATGAATCTGGTATCCGGCACCCGTGGCTGGTGATCTGCTTGGTTAAGTAGATGAATTCACTTGAGTTAAGAGGCAAGCAGGTTGACTGTCACACAATTCTCTTTCAGATAAGGCTATTTTACTTTGATAAAGATGTTTGGACTCTTTAACCTAAAGTTTAGAGGTAGAAAATGGTGAGAATTTCAGGCTTGGTGGCAGGAACTATGGTGGAGAAGCTATTTCTGGAGGCAATGTATAGGGGTAGTATGGTGTAATGGGGAAACTGTGGGGCTTGTAGTTAGAAGAGCCAGGTTCCCTACTGGCTTCAGCCATTGATTAGCTGCAGGCTGGGGGCTTCTGGACTTTGGACAAATCACTGCCCTTCTGGTCCCTTTCTGCAAAGGGAGGAGGCAAAGTGAAGCAGATGAGGCACTGGGCTTGGAGGCAGGAAGTGCTGGGTTCAGATCCTACCTCTGACAGCTTACTATGTGATAGGGGGCAAGTCACTGTATCTTTCTGGTTCTCAACTTCCTCATTATAAAATGAGTGGGTTGGACTCAGTGGCTCTGAAATCTGTCCTCTTATGATTCTTTGATTCTCTAGGCATCAATTTGCTCATCTATAAAATGGGGATAAGAATTCTCACATTGCTCAGGTCCAAGGACTTTATTGTGCAGATTAGGAGATGTGCTTTGTAAACCCCAAAGAGTTTTATAATCATCGGTTACTCTCATTACTGTGGTGCCAAGGGCCTTGCCCAGGCTCCCTGTTCATAAGGAACAGCTAGGACTGAACACAGCACCTTTACAGACAGCCACACGTATCATTTGCTCCTTATCTTTGTGCTTGGCTCAACTCCAAAAGCAGATCTTACCCCCACAAATGTGATGCCTCACATGCATCTGTCAGCCTTCTCCACCCCTGCCTATGGCTGCCAAATGGGGCTACTCTTGCCATAAACATCCTCTTCCTCTTTTCTTCATCAATCTGCTCTGGCCCCATGAAATCCAGTCTAGGTCTGGAACATCGTACTGGCCTTCCCTCGGCTCCCTCTTGGACAGTGCCAAGGCCTTCCCTTATAGTGGGGGAACTTTTATAATGTGCAACTGAGATCCGGATGGCACTGGCAGCTCAGTCAAGTGGTTTCCATTAAGGCCCCCGCCACCATTCGCCAAATAGGCCCAGAATGGGAACAATTTATCTGGAGTGAAATGACTGGCAGGCCTTGGAGATAATGACCTTTAAGTACACCATTCCCAGGAAAGGCTCTGTCTCTACCCAGGCCAAGGAATTGGGTTTCTCAGCTTTGGATTCAGCTGGAAAAAGGAAAAGGGGGGGCCACAGTATGAGGTTCCCAGAAATTTGATTTCAAGCAAATCTCTTTCATTTCTGAACTTTTCTAAACAAACCCTTAGAAACTTAGAACTAGCTTTAGTGGTGCTAATGGAGTGATTTCTGCCACATTAACAAAGTTGATTAATTTTAAGTAGATTATTGTGGCCCTATGGCCAGGTGAACACTGGGTTTGGGATGAGGAGAACTGGCTTTGATATATCCTTGGCTGTCTTAGGCCAGGCCCTTCCCCCTCAGCTTCTCATACTGGTCAAATGAGGAGGCTGGACCAGACGTCCACACAATCTCCTTATGCTAAGATTCTTATAATCTTCTTCATCGTCATCATTTTTAATGACTGTAACGATCTGACTTTTTCTATAGCATTTTAAAATTTGTGAAATATTTTATAGATCTCATCTCATTTGATCCTCAGCTCCCTGTGAGGTAGCTGCTACAGGAATTATTACCCCCATTTTACAGATGTGGGAACTGAGATTCACTGAAACTAAATGACTTGCTCAGGCCAGAATTGGAACATTGGATCTTTGGCGTGCCTTCCATCTCTAAGAGTGCACAGTCCATGATTGGTGAGTGGCCACCCAGCCAGTGAAAAGCAGTCTCTGGCCATGGACTGGAAGGATTTCCTTTTGGGAGAAGAGTCAATGTCCCAAAGTCAATGCTAAGATGCTACAGCATTTCTGAGCCTAGAAGACAAAGGGAATAGGGTCCCTGCCCAGAGAGCTTTGGGGACAGACCATCCTAAGTCACTCTCAAACAAGTATTATAGACTTGCCCCTCTACCCCCTTCATACATTCACCCATTAGAGTCAGTTAAGCACTGAGCCCAAAGTCAGGAAGACCTGAGTTCAGATTAGACTCAGACACTTACTGGCTGGGTGACAGTCACTTAACCTCTGTCTCCCTCAGTTTCCTCAATTGTAAAATGGGGATCATAATAGCATCTCTCTCCCAGGGATGTTATGAGGATCAAATGAGCTATTAGTAAAGTACCTTAGCAGAGTGCCTGGCACATAGGCACCTAATACATTTTTATTTCCTTCCTTCCCATTTTATTCTACCTTAGATAAGGGGGCAGCTAGGTGGTGCAGTGGATAGAGCACCAGTGCAGGACTCAGGAGGGCCTGAGTTCAAATCTCACCTCAGACACCTGACACTCACTAGCTGCATGACCTTGTGCAAGTCACTTAACCCCAATTGCCTCATCCTGGGTCATCTCCAGTCATCCTGATGAATATCTGGTCACTGGATTCAAACAAAGACATGTAAGTCATGTCATCATTTCTCTGATGGCATGGTCTTCTTTGGCAATGAAGGACGAACACATACCTTAGATAATGCAATGGTCGTTGTCCTGCTATGACCTTCAAACGTAGATCTCTAGTCTCGAGCCTCAGACCTACACTTCCATCTGGTCTGCCCATAACATGTCTATCTCCATCTGGGCATCCTATTCAGCCTGCCTCAAACTCATTCCCCTCAACGTACTCCTTCCTCTGACTTTCCTCATTCTTCTCAAGGTAACAGCATTCACCTGAATTTCATGATCATAACCTTGAGGCTAGCTTCCCTTTTGCTTACCTCCAAAATTTAATGTCATAAGTCAATCAATCATCAAGGGTTACTTATCATTAGCAGGTTGATGGTAGGAGGGTTGACTTGCTTGTTCACAGCCAAAAAATATTTTGGCTTGAGAATCCAAACCAAAGAAGATACTGTGATCTGTATGGGTAGAGGAAGCAGCCAGATGGACAAAATCAGAGACCCCTCAAATCCTGAAGTCTTTGCATCTTCTTGTCTAGCTGCCAGCACTGGGGTCTGTTCATGGTTAGATATTTAATAAATGTTTTTGGATTAGACTTGATAGGATTAAACCCTGCCCACAGAGAGTGACTTTAACACATTAGATATCTCCTGGGCACCTACTGTGCATGGGACCCTGTACCAGGCACTGAGGAAGCAAAAGAGCATCTGACATGGTCCCTGCCACCAAGGATCCTACAGTCCATCTGAGGAGAAGGAGCAAAACAGATACATGTAAACACAACTCACAGTGTGAGGCAAGGTGCTAAGGACCAATGAACAGTGCAGGCATCAGCGGAGGGAGGGAAGGAGGGAGAGGGAGAGGGCACCAAAAGCTGGGCCGGTCAGAGAAGGCTTCATAGAGCAGGCTTTATACAAACTGGACTCCATGTCTGTGCTGTCAGCACATGAGAGGATCTCCAAGTTGGGAAAGGCTGTGGAGGTTACCTCTTCTAACACTCTCATTGAACAGAAAGGGAACTGAGGCAAAAGAGGAGGATTTGTCCTAATCTTCCAAGTCCTCATTCTTTGCTCTTTCCATTCCGGGAGGCTTCCCAGGATCTGAGGATTCTGCCAGGATTTGTTCTTGTCCCATGGCCCTTCCACTGGGACCTAAGTCTAGGTCAAGAACACAGCCAACCATGAGTTCAATGACCAAGGATTGTCTGAATCAGAGCATGTGTGCTCTTGGGTCAGTCCCAGGAGCCCTCCAACCCTGAGAACTAACAGGGGCAAGTTGTCCTCTAACACTTCCCTAAAATATTTAGCCTTCCTTTCTGTTGACTCCTCTCCTGCCTTTTGGGGCGCATGAGTACCAGGTGCCTAGGAAACTGCTCCAAGGAGATCAGAGAAACAAAGCACATCCAGAACCACTTTTAAAAACCAGTCAGAGGTAAAAGCCCCTCTTCCCTCTTTTACTTTGGATTGGACAGAGTAAATGTCATAGGATAAATAGGCATGATTGGTCATGATCTTCATCAAAGGTCTCATTACTTTCTTTTCCCCCAAGCCATGTCTTCCAGCTTCCCTGTCACTGTTGAGGGCACCATTATACTTGAGCTATTTGGATTCCCAACCTCCTGGTCATCTTTGCTAACTCTCCCTTTACCCCACCATCAATCGCCAAATCTTGTTGCTCTCTCCACAACACCCATTGTACCTATTCCTTTCTCTCCACCGACAATGGTGTCCTCCCCTACTCTCATGCCAGTCAGGGCCAGGGGCACGTCCATACAGGGCTTCAGTCAGTCCAGGATGCACACCCAGCTACAAACCCCAACAAGATAACTTGTTTAGGAGAGAAAGTTTCATTTGGTTTTCTCCCCGAATTCCCTCCAGAGCCCTAAAGAGTAAAGCATGGGACAGAGGCATTTCCCCACCAGGGCTGTGCACCCTGAGGCCAGCTCCCTCCCTGAGCTCTCAAGGTCCTCTACCAGCACTTCTCCAAAGAAGCTTTCTGCCACCAGTAAACCCAGGTACAGGGGAAGGGGACAGCAGACAAAGATGGCAGACTCAGACTGGATTCAATGCCCCCTCACTTTCTGTTTCTTGTCTCACATCCCCCACATCCCCAGTCTTAAGATTTGAAGGAGAGACAATGAGGAGGTGCAGGAGGTAGCTTTCCTCCTGGGCACTTACCATTGGAGCGGTGAATGCAGGTGTGTTGGTTATCACTCAGGAAAAAGCCCTCTCGGCACTGGCACTCATAGCTGCCCATAGTGTTCACACAGATCTGCTGGCACCCGCCATTGTTATCCAAGCATTCATCCACATCTAAGCCCAAGAAAAGAAGACAAAAAGAAGTAAAACCTTGACCCCCTTGAGACATATGAGCTATGCAGAAAATCATAGGTTTCAGAGCTCCAAGGGAGCTTCGAGGTGATTCAGCCCAGCCCTTTCATTTTATAATCAAAGAGAGAGGCCCAGGGCAGGAGGGGGTGACTTACCCAAGGGTACACAAAGGACAGAGCTAGGATTTGAAGTCAGGCCCTCTGATCTTTGTCAGTGGAAGGAGCATCTACACTCCAGAAACCAAGGAGTCTGGAAGTAACAATCCCTTACTTGGGGCCATAGTTCATGGCCAATACATGAGCGTTGAATGACTAAATTTATTTGTATTAGTGCTTTACCATCTTTACATCTGTAGTTTGATCTGAGCCTCAGAATTACCCCATGAAATAACTGAGGCATAAATGAGTCCGCCCTTAAGTTAGTCACATGGGCTATCCTGATAGCCCTGAAAGGGATTGGAATGCCTGAGCTGAGAGGGCCCTTTTGGCTCCAAGATCCAGTCCCTGGGATTCCTGAGTTCTGCTCTAAACCCAAAGTGGGAGGTTGGCATAGGTCAATTGCCAAGCCCTTCTAGCACATAGACCTCATGGACCTGAGATCTTGTGACCTCCATGCTCTCTTCTAACTCTGATTGATTTGACAGTAGGTCATCATCTGAGTTTTACAGAATTCATATCACTGGCCCTGTAACCCAATTAGTCAGTGACAGAACCAAGTTTAGAAGCCAGGTCTTCTATCCCCTAGTGCAGGATATTAGGTCAAACAGTCCACTGACAAGGATTAATAAAACACTTTCTTTGTACCAGGGACTGTGCTAGGTACTGAGGATATAAATACAAAGAATGAGATGTTCTTTACTGACAAAGAACTGACAATCTAATGAGAGAGACCACAAGTATATAAGCATAAATACAAAATGAATAATAACAAATGCATACAAAGTGATAAAATACAAAATAGTCAGAGAGGGAGTTGAGGAGACCAAGAAAGACTTGCATTTGGTCAAAATTATAATAGCAACTAAGAGTCAGACAGAGCCACAAGGAGAGGGAGGGAGACAGAGAGACAAAGCAAGAGGGAAGAGGAAAGGAAAAGAGAGGAAGAGAGAGAGGTGGGGGCTACTGTGGTGCACCGGGTAGAGGGACCAACTTGATAGTTAGGAAGACCTGGGTTCAAGTCCTGCATTGGACACATCCCAGCTGTTGGATCCTAGATAAGTCCCAAGTCACCTCAAAATTTCCCCCGGCAATGAAATTTGGGATCAAGAGCCCACCAAGAGGTGAGTATGGAGCTTCAAGCTCATAGAGCCTGTTCACATCCATTCTTACAGCAGCCTACCAATGGAAGTAAAGCATGTGTTATTGTCCTCATTCCTCAGGCAATGAAACTGAGACCATCGGAGTTATTCATTGATTCAGGAGCTCTAAACCAGCAGAACCATGTGGGATAGAAGCCATGACTTTGGACTCTCTCCAGGTCATGTTCTTCTACCCATGCTGTCTCCCATTAACATGAGGACATATTTGTGAGTTTGGGGTGGAGGGGAAGAGGGAAGGAGCCCTGGTCTCAGAGCTAGAAGACTTGGGTCTGCATTTCCATTCTGCCACATTCTGCCAACAACTCACATTGGGAGGGTACTCCAAGGTCTGCAAAGCACTTTCTTCCCACCCAAACTGAGAGGCAGAAAGACTGAACCTTGTTCCTCCTATCAGGAGGTCAAGAGAATAAGGAATTTACCCAGGATGGCAGAGCTGGCAAAGATGTGAGCTGAGAATTTAAACCCAGGTCTTCCTGACTCCATGTTCAGCACTATCCACAGTGCCAAACTGTTTCTCACATAATATAGCACAGTGTGGAGGTCAAGAATACCTTAGTTCATAGCCCACCTGTGACACTGACCAGCTTTGTGAACTTGGGCAAGTCACTTCACCTCTGTCTGCCTCAGTTTCCCCATCTGTGAAGTCAGGGGAATAATTTCTGCAGGCTTTATATCACAGAATTATTGTGAGGCTTAAAAGAAATGATGGATATAAGGCATTAGTCAAACCTTAAATTACTAAAGAAATTTATCCTACTGTTACTAATTTTTAAAAATCTAGATGGACCTATGATTTCTTCAGCATTAGATACCTCTAGTGAGAAAGCCACTGTAACTTATTCAGATCAGAAACTGTTTCACAATTTGTGGTCTTGGAGAATAGTTGTGAAATGCTGAAAAGTCAGGTAATTTGCTCAGGCTCACAGAGACAATATGTGTCAGGAGGTGGAATTTGAACTCAGGTCTTCCTGATTCCAAGGCCAACTCTTTATCTACTACACTATGCTGTTGTTCAGTTGTTTCAGTCATTTCTTACACTTTATGGCCTCATTTGGGGTTTTCTTGGCAAAGATACTGAATTGGTTTGCCATTTTCTTCTCCAGCTCATTTTACAGATGAGGTAACTGAGATAAATAGGGTTAAGGGACTTGTCCAGGGTTACACAGCTAGTGTCAGAGGCCAGAATTGAACTCAGGAAGATGAGTCTTCCTGACTCCAAGTCCAGTGGTCTATCCACTGTGCTACCTAACTGCCCCAATATTATACCATACTGTGTTGTATTACTGTTACTATCATTATCATCACCACCACCACCACTATCACCATTATGATCATCACCATGACCATCATCATAATCACCACCATCACCATCACCATGATCATCACTACCATCCTCATCATCATCACTACCATCATCACCATCACCATCCTAATCACCATCACCATCACCATCATCATCGCTATCATAATCATCACCACCATCACCATCTTGTATAGAAACATCTCATAAAAGGTGCTGTCCTGCTGTTATTCCTTATGTTTAATGTTCTATGGAATTTTTTCACAAGAGATAAAATAAGTGCCTTTTGTAGTTGAATAAAAATATAAGATGTAAGAGCATCTTCTTTACACTCAGTGAAAATATCCTCAGTGCAACACCTGTTATACAACAGACAGGACACCAGGGATGATGTATGTGCCCTTCATCTTGTTACCACATGGTTTTGATCTCCTCCACCAGATCTTTGAAATTCTTTAAAAACTTTTCCTTCCATGTAGCTTGGATGTAATGGGCTATTGGCATCTATCAAAACCATTGTTATTAAATTTTTATAAATCAATGTTATACTTAGGAGATTATGGGCAACAACTCTGACTGTAATAATGGTCCACTTGTAATATAGTTCATTGGTTGTGTGTGATTGGTATCTATAGTAAGGAATTGTTATCTTTAAGGCCATGAGAAATAGCTATCTTCTGATATATAATATCATGTCTGATATATAATAACCATGTCTTGTTAAGTATTTGGTAGGTGCTAAATTTACTCCTCCATTCAGATGTTGGCACCATCCCATCCATTTCTGTGGATAATCTTCATTGATCACTGAGTGTAGGCTCTATAAGGATAGCTCTTCTTTAGTTCATGGTATCAATGACCTGGTCCTGAGGTACCCATATGAACCCCTTTGTTTCCCCAAAGAAATCTGCCCAACTCAGACATGGGTTTCTTGATTCTTTTTGGACATCGGGTTGCCAAGTCCATGCACACATTATCTGTGGAGGCCTTTTGGATTCCATTCTTGGCCTTCAGCACATTCAGTTACATTTGACAAACCTAGCATCTTATGATAAGTCTCGGCTATTGCTCACTGGAGTGACGTCTGCTTATTCCAAAAGTTTTTGACCTGTTTATCACATGCTCGAAGTCAGCCTTTCAATCCTTTTCCTTCTTTTTGTCATGGAATTGTTCATCTTTCTTCAGCTGCCTTGGGGTGATGATATCTATCTTTTGTTAATACTGTAAAGATTTTTGTTAGGGTACTTTCCAAATCTGCCATGTTCCATGTTGCATTTCAGAAAGCATGTATCATCATGTACATGTTAATCATAATAATTATACAAATTAGCATTAATTTTAAGGTTTCAAAGTGCTTTACATTTGATCCTCAGAACAAGCCTGTGAGCTAAGTGCTATTCTTATTATCCCCATTTTACAAATGGGGAAGCTAAAGGTGAGGAAGATTAAATGACTTAGCCAGCATCAGTGCCAGAGGCAAGATTTGAAGTCAACACGTCTTGATTCCAAGCCCAGCATCCTTTCTGCTGCACAGTCTCACTGCCTGAGTCAACTGCTTTGACTTTAAAATACCCATAAGTCTCTGAATGAATGTGGTCATAGGCTCCTCTATGATATCTTTATGATTTATATGTTTATCTTTATGATTTCTTTATGATTTATGGGTCTTGACCAAGGTATTTGGAAGTATTGCCTTCATCTTTTGGTTCAAAGTGAAACTATCAGTCTCTAACTTTGCATTACATATGTTAGAAAATTTGCACTTCGGGAGTTCAAATGATACTTTTATATCATTGGGAAAAGATTCTACAAGTTAAAGGAATTATTTGTTTTCTAGGGAAGCCATATAGCTTAATGTCACCTGTTTATATACATTAAGTTATTAATAAAATATTTTGGATCAATTTATTCTTTAATTTAGAAACCATAGTTCTATTTAAGAGAGATCATAATATTTTTAAGGTGAGGTAGAACTCTAATCAGCTTAAACAATATTATTAAATTCCGCTTGGTATATAATTGTTCTTGACATTATTTTGTGCGTGGCATATTTTAAATAAAGAATAGTTTTCCATGGGGACATCAAATACTCTAGCATTCTTATTACACTTGAGTTCATTTTGTGTACTTGCAGTTTGTGAGGAAGGCATGAGTGCTGAAATGAGTCAAAGGCTTTGCAATAATCAACAAAAGAAGTCTCTATGTTGTGGTGCATTCAGTAATTACTGAAGCAACAATAAGTTGCTCTTTTTCCCTGTGGGACGTTTTAGCAAATCCTTTTTATTTCTTAGTCAAATATTTGGGTTTTAAAAAAATGTTTAGACCAAAGGGGGGTAGAGCCAAGATGGCAGAGTAGAAAGATGTACATATTCTAGCTCTTTTCCCCCGACCCATAAAATACCTGTAAAAAATGACTCTCAACAAATTCTAGAGCAGCAGAAGCTGCAGAACAACAGAGTAAAAGAGATTTCCAGCCAAAGGTAACCTGGAAGGCTGACAGGAAAGGTTTATTTCATGAGATGTGGAGCAGAGCCCAGCCCTGGCTGTGGCATTGGGAGGAACAGGACCAGAACAGGCCTCGGGGGCAGAATTTCCAGCAGTAGTGGAGGGTCTCAGATCCCTCAACCCTCAAGCACCAAAGAAAGCTTCAAAGGTCAGTGAGAGGGCTTTCTCAGCTGGACAAGGGGGAACAGGGTCCCCCCCAGCACTGGTCCCAGGCAGTGGTGGTAGTGGCAGTGGCGGCAGCAGTGGTGGTAGCAGCTGCAGCATTCATTTGTGAAGCACTCCACCTAGAGCCCCTTGGAGGAATTGAGCAGCTGATCTGAATTTCAGCCCTGAGCACAGTCCTGGGGTGAGGAGGAGCACTAGGACCCTCTTCTTGACAAGGGATTCAAAAGTCAAGTAACTGGCTGGGAAAATGCCCCAAAAAAGGAAAAAAAAAATAAGACCATAGAAGGTTACTTTCTTGGTGAATATATATTTCCTTTTGAATGAGGAAGAACAATGCATACTGACAGAAGAAGTCAAGGCTTCTGCATCCAGTACCTCCAAAATAAACATGCAATGGTCTCAGGCCATGGAAAGGCTTGAAGAGCGAGTCAACAGCTTGCTAAGGGAGACCCAAACAAATGCTGAAGAAAATAACATCTTTAAAAATAGGCTAACTCAATTGGAAAAAGAGGTCCAAAAAGGCAATGAGGAGAAGGCTTTAAAAAGCAGAATTAGCCAAATGAAAAGGAGGTTCAAAAGCTCACTGAAGAAAATAGTTCTTTCAAAATGAGAGTGGAGTAGATGGAAGCTAATGACTTTATGAAAAACCAAGAAATTACAAAACAAAACCAAAAGAATGGAAAAATAGAAAATAATGTGAAATATCTCATCAGAAAAACAACTGACCTGGAAAATAGATCCAGGAGAGATAATTTAAAAATTATGGGACTACTTGAAAATCATGATCAAAAAAAAGAGCCTAGACATCATCTTTCATGAAATTATCATGGAAAACTGCCCTGATGTTCTAGAACCAGAGGGCAAAATAAATATTGAAAGAATCCACCTATCACCTCCTGAAAGAGACCTGAAGAGAGAAACTCATAGGAATATTGTGGCCAAATTTCAGAGTCCCCAGGTCAAGGAGAAAATATGGCAAGCAGCTAGAAAGAAACAATTCAATATTGAGGAAATACAATCAGGATAACACAGGTTATGGCAGATTCTACATTAAGGGACTGAAGGGCTTGGAATAGGATATTCTAGAAGTCAAAGGAACTAGGACTAAAACCAAGAATCACCTACCCAGCAAAACTGAGTATAATACTTCAGGGGGAAAAATGGTCATTCAATGCAATAGAGGACTTTCAAGCATTCTTGATGAAAACAGCAGAACTGAATAGAAAATTTGACTTTCAAACACAAGAATCAAGAGAAGCGTGAAAAGGTAAACAGCAAAGAGAAATCAGAAAGGACTTTCTAAAGCTGAACTGTTTACATTCCGACATGGAAAGATAATATTTGTAACTCTTGAGACTTTTCTCAGTAGGGAAGGTAGGTGGAGGGATTATACACACACACACACACACACACACACTCACATCTAGATAGAGAGCACAAGTTGAGTTGAATCAGAAGGGATGATATCTGTGAAAAATAAAATTAAGGGGTGAGAGAGGAATATAATGGGAGGAGAAAGGGAGAAATGGAATGGGGCAAATTATCACTCACAAAAGAGATAAGAAAAATCTTTTTCAATGGAGGAGAAAAGGAAGGAGGTGAGAGGGGAAAAGTGAAGCTTACTCTCTTCATATATGGCTGAAGGAGGAAAGAACATGTTCACTAAATCTGGTATGAAAATCTATCTTACACTACAGGACAGTAGGGGAAAAGGGGATAAACCAGGGGTGAAGGGGATGATAGAAGGGAAAGCAGTGGGAGGAGGGAGTAACTAGAAGTAAACACTTTTGGTAAGGGACAAGATCAAGTGAGAGAATAGAATCAAGGGGGGATAGGGTAGGATGGAGGGAAATATAGTTTTTGTTCTGTCTTAGTTATAGTTCTGTCTTACCCCTTGCTGATTTCATAACTTGTAAAGTTTTTGATCAGTGTTGAATTATTTATTTTGTTATCTGTGGTGCTTTGACCCCTTATGTCACCTTGGCCTTTGGCCTTCAATTGTGGATTTAGGGAAACTTAAATTTTTGATATGCTTTAATTTCCTTGATTGTTTTACATGCCTCTTTTCTGTTGCCTTTAATTGGCCAATATGGTATTCATGTTTTCTACTGAGTGTATCAGCTAGGCCTAATGTCATCAGTGGATCTCTCAAGTCATTCCTTGATCGTTCCACCTCTTCTCCTACTGTTCTTATCATGGCAGCAGCTTCCATATGTGCTGTACTTATTCTGGCCTGATGCAGTTTTTTTCTTTCTGTCAAATATTATGGACAGTGTGTTCATTCTTGATGGTTATTGCAGATATCAGCTTTTAAATGACTATTTTATTATAATTTTGTCTGCTAGTTTGATTCGTGCAATCAAATTCTAAAAGAACTTTTTGGAATTCCAGTCTAAGTATGTGCATCTCTTCTTTAGAATTATTTGAGAATTTTTTTCATCATTTGTTGTTGCTATTATTCTCATCCCTTTTTTGATGGAGTTCAGATAGAAATGATCCAGGGCTAAATCACTGTTCTGCAATTATCTTTTTAAATTTCTTGTTCTGAACACGGTTGCACCAGTGGACAAAATGACTACATTTTTTAATTCAATAAGAGCACTGGGTTGTGAATCCCTCTCTTCCTTAGGCTGGCTGGCAGGTCTTCAGGATGACTTCAGGAGTGCCGAATGAGGGGCAGCAGCGAAATGGACCTCAGCTGGTTATTGCTTTGGCTCTGTCTCTTTGGAAAGCATTTCATTCCATGTGATTTGGAGATTAGGAGTACTTGGGTTGGCAACATGGCTGTTAAAAACCACATTCTTTGAGGTTTTGATGGATCAGTGCTAGGTAGTACCACAATGGGTTCAAACTATCTTCCTGGAAAATGTCATATTGTATATGAACTGTTCTTGGCACTATTTTGTTGGGGGCATTTTTTAAATAAAGTTTTTCATGTGGACATCGGATATTCTAGTTTCCTCACTATAATCAGGTACAGTTCATATTCCCCAAAGTCTTAGCGAAATTTTATATTAAAGCTATTAAAGTTTACAGCTGCACTAAGACTTTGGGGACACCTGGTTTTGTCCATCTGTGAATATACCTGGCATGCCAACCAGAACCCAGGGCTTTGCAATGACTCGATACAGCAGCGGACATGACTTTTAGGCCTCAGTTCAGGAATGAGGAAATCAAAGATGTTACTCTTTTTACTTTCAGTACATCAGTTTTTGCTCCTTAGCCAACAGACTTCTTGTCTTCTTTAAAGTGGTTATTGGTTCTTTACAACTTTTCAACAAGTTGTTGTTATTATTACTGCCAAAGAACCTTGGGCAACTTAGGTCTCCTCTCAGAGCCTTCATTTCATCCTTCATAAGATGGAAGAGGAGGGGAATTCGACTGTCTCTATCCCAGGTTCTGAGTTTAAATCCTATAATCCTGTAAAATGCATGATTGATTTTAGTTGCAGCTCTGACTCATTATTCAACCTTAGGGAAGTCTCTTCTGCCCTCTGGGTCTCTTATTTCCTGGCTTGTGAAATGAGGACATGGTTCTGAATAATCCTAGACCCCCCTGAGCTCCAGGATAATGCCCCTCATGCTGGCTCTGCCTTTAGAGCTGCTGCCACATGGTTTCCAACACATGAAGGGAGGAGGTTTTTGAAAAGGTTAGAGTCCCAGGCCCTGTCGCACCCCCCACCCCCAGCCCATATTGCCTGGGGTAGGCAGTGTGGGCTCTGCCATGCTCCCTCTGAGCCTCCACAGACAGAGTGCTGAGGTGGAAATGCAGAGGCAGTAGACACAAAGGGTGTTATTGGTGGATCCCTGGGCTCAGAGAACACATCGTGTTTCAATTAGAGCCCTCGTATCCTTCTCTCTTCCCCGCCTCCTTTCTCTGGCTAGCATTTGCTTAATGCCATTTAATGAAAGGAGGGCTTCTTCAGTCCCACTGTTCCATGTCTGTGCTGTCATTTGAACAGGCAGCCTGACCACAAAGCACTCTCTGCTTCTGCCCCCCACCCCATGCCCCCATGCCGTTAAACATTTTATGAAGTTCTTTTTCACAGAGGTATGTATTTCACCCCTGGAACCCAGCAGGCATTACAAAGGTTGAAGGAACTAGGCCAGGCTTTAAGACCCACTTTCAACCTGCCAGGGTCCCAGAAAGGTGTCTGCAGTGCTCAGAGCCGGTCCCGAGCCAGGCTGTCGCTAGGTCACCAGCACAGATGTCCTCTGTTACTTCACAGAAGGACGGTGAGTTAGCAAACAGCAGATACAGGCCAGGAGCCAGGGCACTGTCCTCGTTAATGCTGTCACTTAAGGGAAGGTAGATTGGGTAGGGGATATTAAAGGTCACTGAGTCTAACCTTCAAGGCTCTTGAAGGGGCAGTAACTTCTCCAAGGCCACGCAGGTAATAAATTCCAAAGGCAGGATCTGACTCCCAAACCACTGGGCTTCCCATTGTCTGGTGCTCCCAGCACTGTTCAATGCATGGGGTGTACAGTCTATTTCATTGCACTGTGAGCAGGGGCCTCCAAGGTTGGCAGCGGCTTCTTCTGCCGAATTGGCATTTCTCAAACACCATTTCATGGATGGCAAGTGCTTCCTCTTCAGCTCTTCAGCTTTTCAGCTCCTCACTTTGATAGATGTATTTCAACGGAATTGATTTCCTTTGTAATCCTGTGCATTTTATCTTATGCACTTAAAACAAGGTCCTGAGAAGAAGCCCATTGGCTTTCCCAGACTGCTGGCCCAAGGGATTCAGAAAACACCAAAAGGTAAGGACCCCTGGTTGTTTGCATTCTTTCCCTCTTAAAACCATTTAGGATTTGCTTCTCCCCCCATGTTAGGCTTTTGTTTTGAGTGAATTATGAAATAATACAGGATTCCCCCCCCCCCCCCGCCAAATCAGCCTGTTATTCAAGGCCAGTCATCCTTTCACAGTGCAATGGAATAGACTATAGCAGTTTTTGTGGAGCTCAGTAGTCATTGCAAATCGCTCTTCGAGACACAGTGGCTCCTACATCTCAGTAGACAGACTATGACTAAAACTGTAATTGTCCCAACAACATTTTTATATCTGTGCAGAGGAGGTGTTGACTTGCATAGAAGAGGGAATTTCCGCACTTAGGAGTTCCCTATGTTAACCATTGAAATCTGTCAATCACTAAATAAACATTTATTAGTCACCTACTGTATGCCAGGCACTCTGCTAAAATACTGGGGATATAGAGAAAGGCAAAAGAGTCTCTGATCTCTAAAGCACCAGTGATAGAGTCAGGAGGACCTGAGTTCAAGTTCAGGGCCTCAGACACTTAATAACTGTGTGACCCTGGGCAAGTCACTTAACCCCCACTGCCTCTAAAAAAGTCTCTTTCTCAAAGAGTTCACAATCTAATTAGAGAAACTACTTACAAACCACTATGTACAAACCAACTCTGGCCAGGATAAATTGGAGATAGTCAGCAGAGGAAAGGCTTCCTGTACATTGTAGGATTTAATCTGGGACTTGACAGAAGCCAGGGAAGCCAGGAGGCAGAAATGAGGAGGAAGCGCGTTCCCAGCAATGGCACAATGAGGGAAAGTTCCCTGAGTCTGGAGATGTAGAATCCTGTCTGAAAGACAGCAAAGAGGCCAGTGTCACAGGGACACAGACAACATGGCTTAATGGTGGTTTAAGAAGACTGGAGGGTAGGGAGGGGGAATGTGCAGGTTTTGAAGGGCTTTAAATGCCAAAGGAATTTCTGTTTGGACCTGAGGTGATAGGGAGCTGTGGGTGTTTCCTATGTTTTAGGAAGATCATTTTGACACCTGGGTAAAAGATGACTAGGGTGGGGAATCAGGAAGAGAGGAGGGTTTGGGGGGAAGATCATGAGTTCAGTTTGGGACACACTGAGTTTAAGATCTCAGTTTGAGATATCCAATAGGCACTTGGAGATGGGGGACTGGGATCAGCAGAGAGGTTAGGACTAATTAAACACATATGAGGACCATAAGCATAGAGATGGTAATTGAATCCATGGGAGTTGATGAAATCTCCAAGTAAAACAGCATAGAGGCCAAGATGGTGGTATAGAAAGATACACATACGCTAGCTCCGAAACCCGCAGCTCATAAAATACCTGTAAAGAAGAACTCCCAACAAATTCTGGAGCAGCAGAAGCCAAAGAACAATGGAGCCGAGGAGATTTCTGTTCCAGAGAGCCCTGAAAAACTGACCCGAAAGGTCCATCGTGCACCCAGACCTGGAGCAGAGCCCAGCCCTGCCTTGGCAGCGCGGCACTGAGAGGAGCAGATCCGAACAGGCTTCAGGGATGGGATCTCCAGCGGCTGCGCGGGTCCCTCCACCCACAGGCCCCAAAGGTCAGTGAGAGAGTCTTTTTGGCTCTCTGAGAAGGGAATGGGGGGTCCCCATAACTCAGGCCCCCTCAGGGGGCAGCAGCGGAGGCGGCAGCAGACCAGGGCTCTCAAAGCAGGCAGGAGCTCGGATCCATGGTTGAAGGTCTCCACATAAACCCCCTGATGGAACTAAGCCCCGTGAGGTGGCCCTGCCCCCACCTGAGCACCTGAACTTAATCTCACACTGAATAGCAGCCCCACCCCCACCCAAAGCCCTAAGGCTGGGAATCAGCATTTGAATCTCAGACCCCAAGCACTGGCTGGGAGGATCTGGAGGCGAGGTGGGGGTGGAGAGGACACTCAGAAGTCAAGTCACTGGCTGGGAAAATGCCCAGAAAAGGGGAAAAAAATAAGACTATAGAAGGTTACTTTCTTGGTGATCAGGCATTTCCTCCCTTCCTTTCTGATGAGGAAGAACAATGCTTACCATCAGGGAAAGACATAGAAATCAAGGCTTCTGTATCCCAGCCCATCCAATGGGCTCAGGCCACAGAAGAGCTCAAAAAGGACTTTGAAAATCAAGTTAGAGAGGTGGAGGAAAAACTGGGAAGAGAAATGAGAGAGATGCAAGAAAAGCATGAAAAGCAGATCAACACCCTGCTAAAGGAGACCCAAAAAAATGCTGAAGAAAATAACACCTTGAAAAATAGGCTAACTCAACTGACAAAAGAGGTTCAAAAAGCCAGTGAGGAGAAGAATGCTTTCAAAAGCAGAATTAGCCAAATGGAAAAGGAGATTCAAAAGCTCACTGAAGAAAATAGTTCTTTCAAAATTAGAATGGAACAGATGGAGGCTAATGACTTTATGAGAAACCAAGAAATCACAAAACAAAACCAAAAGAATGAAAAAATGGAAGATAATGTGAAGTATCTCACTGGAAAAACAACTGACCTGGAAAATAGATCCAGGAGAGACAATTTAAAAATTATGGGCCTACCTGAAAGCCATGATCAAAAAAAGAGCCTAGACATCATCTTTCATGAAATTATCAAGGAAAACTGCCCTGAGATTCTAGAACCAGAGGGCAAAATAAGTATTCAAGGAATCCACCTATCACCTCCTGAAAGAGATCCAAAAAGAGAAACTCCTAGGAACATTGTGGCCAAATTCCAGAGTTCCCTGGTCAAGGAGAAAATATTGCAAGCAGCTAGAAAGAAACAATTCAAGTATTGTGGAAATACAGCAGGATAACACAAGACCTAGCAGCTTCTACATTAAGGGATCGAAGGGCGTGGAATAGGATATTCCAGAAGTCAAAGGAACTAGGACTAAAACCAAGAATCACCAACCCAGCAAAACTGAGTATAAAACCTCAGGGGGAAAAATGGTCTTTCAATGAAATTGGGGACTTTCAAGCATTCTTGATGAAAAGACCAGAGCTGAAAAGAAAATTTGATTTTCAAACACAAGAATCAAGAGAAGCATGAAAAGGTAAACAGCAAAGAGAAGTCACAAGGGACTTACTAAAGTTGAACTGTTTACATTCCTAAATGGAAAGACAATATTTGTAACTCTTGAAACATTTCAGTATCTGGGTAGTGGGTGGGATTACACACACACACACACACATACACACAGAGACAGAGAGCACAGAGTGAATTGAATAGGATGGGATCATATCTTTAAAAAATGAAATTAAGTGGTGAGAGAGAAATATATCAGGAGGAGAAAGGGAGAAACAGAATGGGGCAAATTATCTCTCATAAAAGAGGCAAGCAAAAGACTTTAGTGGAGGGAGAAAGAGGGGAGGTGAGAGAAAAACATGAAGTTTACTCTCATCACATTCCACTAAAGGAAGGAATAAAATGCACACTCATTTTGGTATGAATACCTATCTTACAATACAGGAAAGTGGGGGATAAGGGGATAAGCAGGGTGGGGGGGATGATGGAAGGGAGGGCAATGGGAGGAGGGAGCAATTTGAAGTCAACACTCTGGGGGAGGAACAGGATCCAATGAGAGAATAGAAGCAATGGGGGGCAGGATAGGATGGAGGGAAATATAGTTAGTCTTACACAACACGACTATTATGGAAGTCATTTGCAAAACTACACAGATATGGCCTATATTGAATTGCTTGTCTTCCCAAAGGGAATGGGTGGGGAGGGAGGGATGAAGAGAAGTTGGAACTCAAAGTTTTAGGAACAACTGTCAAGTTCTGTTCTCGCTACTAGGAAATAAGAAATACAGGTAATGGGGTATAGAAAGTTATCTGGCCCTACAGGACAAAAGAGAAGATGGGGACAAGGGAAGGGAGGGATGATAGAAGAGAGGGCAGATTGGTGATAGGGGCAATTAGAATGCTCGGTGTTTTGGTGTGGGGGAGGGGACAAATGGGGAGAAAATTTGGAATCCAAAATTTTGTGAAAATGAATGTTAAAAGTTAAATAAATAAATTTTTAAAAAACAGCATAGAGAGAGAAGAGATGAGAAGATAGCCCAGGACAGAGCTCTGTGAGACTCTCATCTTCGATGAGCGTGACCTTGATGGAGATCCAGCAAAGGAGACTGAGAAGGTGTGGTTGGTTGGATAGGAAGACATCGAAGGGAAAGAGGTGTTACCAAAATGGAGAAGATAAAATACAGGAGAAGAGGGTGATCTACAGTGTCAAAGACTGAAGAGAGGTCAAGGAGGATGAGAATTGAGAGACGGTCATTGGTTTGGCAACTAAGAGATCACTGATAAATTCGGAAACAGTGGCTTAGGTGGGATGATAAAGCAAGAATCCAGGCTGTGAAAGTGAAGAAGACAAGAGAGCAGAAAAGTGGAAGTATCTGTTGTAGACAGCCTCATCAAGGAGTCTAGCCACAAATGGGAGGAGGGATGTAGCATGTTGGCTGTCAGGGATGGACGGACCAAAGACTGGGGGAGACAGTTGTAGGCAGTGGGGAAGCCATTAGTAGACTACTCCAGTCCTAAATTCCAGTTCTTAACCTGTATTCACTTTTGTATGTGAGTTCCCTGTATGTTGTATGCTTGTATGTAAGTTCTCTAAGGGCAGGGGTTGTTTGGTTTTTGTACTGGTATCCTCAGTGCCTAGCGCAGTTCTTGGAACACAGTAGGTACTTAATATTTGTTGATTTGAATGACCAGTCTCCAACACTTTTAGTACCAAAGATGGTGGTATAGTGGAAAGACTGCTGGAGCTGGGGTCAGCAGAAATTTGCACTGAAATCCTATTTCTGGCACTAGCTAGGTGACCCGAGGCAAACACTTCACCTGGAGAATCAGAGACTTAGAGCCAAGGTTCCTACCATAGAGGCCATCAAGTTCAGACTCCTTGCTTTACAGATCAGGAACCTAATGCTGAGATTGGTTCAGCTCAGAGTCTTATATCCAGGAGCGTCTGAGGTCTTCCTGGTTCTAAGCCCTGTGCTCTGTCCTTTGAACCACCTTTCTCTGCAAAATGCTTGTGAGACTTGCAAACAGCTACTTCACAGAGCAGTTGGGAAGTTGGAAGGGCAGGACTGTAAAATGCCCTCTAGTCCTCAAAGTACTGGAGAAATGTGAGCTCTGGCTTCTTCTGAGACCTAAGAATCTTCACAAAAACTCTGAGTTGCCTTTTTCCCTTCCTTGTTCTCTGGTCTTGCTCTTTCCATGCATGACTCCCTCCTAGTATCTGTGTTTCAGGGGCCTCTGCTCCTTATTATCCTTGATGCTTTTTCACCAAGCTGTGCCTCTTCATTGCAGGGATTTCCACACATCTTAGAAGAGATTCCATTTGGTGAAAGGTCCAGGAAAGAGAGTAGGTGAAACAGTAGTGCAGAGGATTTGAAGCCAAAGAGGTTATAGGAAAAGTTATTACAGCATTAAAACCTTATTCTTTATATTGGTGGTTGCTTTGATATGTGTGAATATCAGTTGCACAGGGATGGCTGGATATCCCTTTTTGAGATGTTTTAGAAAGGATTTGTGTGTTGGGAGGGTTCTGGCCTAGACCTAACGTCTCGCCCAACACTGAGATTCCAGGATTCTGTGTCTCTTCGTCTATATACTGTGAGTCATGCTAAAGCTGTAGCAGCAGACAGATCCCAGGCAGATAATTTCACTGCTTTTCCAGTCTTCACGAGAGTGGAAACTCTGCCATACAACCATTCTGCCTCATCAGTTAGCTTAGTTATTAGGATTGAGATTGGCTAGTCTTGACATTCCTAAAAGATTGATGAACTGAATTTGTTGAATTAGGCAAAATGTCAACTTTAGCCTTATCATGGTGAAGTGAAATGATTGAGACAGCTAAGTGGTATAAGCATAGAGCCCTGGGCTTGGAGTGAGGAAGACCTGAGTTCAAATTCAGCCTCAGACACTAGCTGTGTGATCCTGGACAAGTCATTTAACCCCTATTTGCCTCAGTTCCTCATCTGTAAAATGGGGTGTACACTGGAGAATTGGTAAGCCATTCCAGTATTTTTGCCAAGAAAACCCCAAACAAAAACTCAACGAATTGTACACAACTGAAAATGACTGAACAACAAAGCATTACTAAACGATTTTGTTGACTTAGTCAAAGTTTCAACTTTAGTTTTATCATGATGTAGTGAAATGATTGGGGCGGCTAGATGGTACAGTGGATAGAGCATGGAGTCAAGAAACACACTGGAGAAGGAATTGGCAGGCTACTCCAGTATCTTTGCCAAGAAAACCCCAAATGGGGTCATGAAGAGTTGGACCTGACAGAAACAACTGAACGACAAAACCTTTATGAATGTGAGCTCTTTTCATGACTGTGCTGCTCCACTTCATGACACAAAATGGGCACTTAATAATGCTTGCTGACTGACTGAGGGATACCCTATTCTCCATGAGCTTACAAAGCAAGAAGGAGGGAGAAGGAGCCACATACTCAGTGATAAAGGGGAGAACGACAAGGACAATGAGAGATCCAGGCAATGTTAAATTAAAAAATTTAAGGAGGGAAAGATTGGCTTTCACCTGGAAGGAGAGGGAGGGATGAGGCAAGGTTGTATGAAGGAGAGCTTGAGTTCCTTCCACTAAACATAAATTGAGCCCCTGCAAGGTGAAAGCTGGTTCTACACTCTGGAAACCGTGACATCCAATCCCACCTTCAGCATTTCTAGGCCAGTCATTTCATCTCTCAATGTCCCAAGCTGCTTCCTAAGATTTTCCATTGTTTTCAGTAGTGCTGCTGATCTGTATTGGTGGAGGGAATTCATACCCTGGGAATGGAATTTGCTACAGTGATGAAATCATACGAAGAACATGTGCAAAGCATTAAATTGAGCCTAGAAGGGAGAGATGTTACCAGGTGGAGGAGGGGGAGCACAAAGGATCTGGATGAAAGGGAGGGCTGGATCTTATCTGTTTTCTCCAATACTAAGCATAGAACTCAACACATAGTATGC
Source organism: Notamacropus eugenii (assembly GCF_028372415.1). NCBI lineage: Eukaryota > Metazoa > Chordata > Mammalia > Diprotodontia > Macropodidae > Notamacropus > Notamacropus eugenii. The sequence continues at coordinate 302,464,310 of NC_092874.1, read as the reverse complement.
TCTTAATAAGTCATTGTTGTTGAACCAGGGCCCAAATGCCATTGTTTGAAAACTGGGCACCAGCCCACCTTCTGCAAATTCCATCATTGATTTCTAACTTATCTCTCCCAAATTTGAAATAGATTTAAGTAGAAATAAAAAGAAAATCAATACGCATCACACACCCACAACATCAGTTTCTTGCAGGACCAATGCCTGGCCTTCCAAGTGTTAGTGTTTACATTAGCACAGAACAACTCGACCCATCGCTTTCCAGTTCAGATGAATAATTTGAAACAAATGCAAGGTCTTGTAAACATTATTTTTTAGGCTCCCAAACAGCAAATCCCCAAGATTTCCCACTTGCATTATGGGACCATGCCTTTCTGCGCCCCTTCCCCACCAGCAGGGAGGGTCATCCGTTCAGCTGCTCTGGGGCAGACTAATTTGGCTGGGGACAGAAAAGATCTTAGGATATTTTTGACTCTATTCAGTTTACAATCATGAACTTAAGAGCTGGGAGGGAGTTTGAAGATTGTTGAATCTGACTCTTAGTAAGAAGGAACCTGGGCTTCAGTGGGGGAGTCGCTGGCCCAAGGTCAGCGTCTAAAGGGCCTTGGGTAAATTGTTTTGCCTCTGAGCCTCAATTTCCTCATGTTTAAAATAAGAAGTGTGGACTAAGTCGTCTCTAAGGGTCCTCCATCACAAGGCTCTCGAATTTCAGGGTGTTTTTTGTCCGTAACCAAGAAAGAAAACTTTTAAGTGCTGAGTTAACTCTCCTGATGCATTCAAACTAGACAAAGGAAGCAATCTGAAAATAGACCAAAGAAGACTATAATCGGTAGATTAACCAGATAGAAGACTGGTGCCCTGCTGTTAGAAGCTGGATCTCCCTGTTTTTAAAGTGGGGCAGGCATTTATGAAGTGGTTACTATGTGCCAGGCCCTGGGCTGAGCACAGAATACAGATACAAGCAAAAAAAAGTGTCTGCCCTCAAGAAGCTTATATTCTAAGAAGGGACCTGAAAAGTTGGAGGAGGAATAGTGGTCTAGATACCATCAGGGGCTGGGGCAAGGCAGCTGGGAGGAGGATGAAGCACTGCACAATGGAAGCCTCAGGAGACCCTCCCTAGGGGGAGAAGGAAGAAGGGGGCTGGCCTAACCAAGGGATGTTTTGGGGCCTGGAGACTGGCACAGCTAAATAAAGGGAGGCTTGTGGCTAGAAGCTTGACCCAGACAAGGTGAATGATTTAGCCTCAGTGAATGGTAAAAACCACCTGGTGAAGTCAGACATGGCCCACGTCAGTGAAGGCCTCCCAATTCCAAGTCATTCGATGTTCACAAGCACTGCTCCCAAAGTGCTTCCTCAGTCAGAGCCCCTCTGGCTCCCCCATGGCCTCCTAAGTGTCCTGGGGTTCTTTGGGCATGTGGTGACCCACGGACTCCCACTTTCTTTCACCTCATAGTTAGTGTGAAGGAAGCTGCTCTTCCTGGCCTTATCTACTGGTACTGGGATTTCTATATAGAAATGCTGGTGCTTTTGGAGATTTATTTTCTTTCCTTACTATTTTACTGAAGCTATCAACCATTCAGCTAGGTGGCTCAGTGGATAGAGTGCTGGGTCATGGAGTTCAGAATCCCTGAGTTCTAATCCTGTCCTCGTCATTTATGATGTGACCCTGAGCAAGTCATTTCACCTCTGTCTGCTTCAGTTTCTTCAACTAGAAAGTGAAGATCATAATCACACACCCCTCCCAAGGTCGTTGTGAGAATCAAATGAGAGAAATTTGTAAAGTATAGTGCCTGGTACAGAGTAGGCAATTAATAAAGCCGCATTCCCTTCACACACACCCCCCCCCAATATTTCTGTGCAATGCCTATTTTCTTCAGTTTTCTAAGGAAACCATTGTGTATCTGCAAATAGGGATAAGATTGTTATCTCTTTGCCAGTTTATGCACAATATTCTCCCGGTTGTAAGTGTCCTTCTCCTTCCAAATGGTTTTCTCTTCACTCTGTATACATGGCAGACAGATTTATTTCTCTGTATGTTTCCTCCCATAGAATGGGCACTGGCAGGGAACATTTCCTTTTTGCCTTTACATGCCAAGTACTCAGTGCAGAGCCTGGCACACAGTAGGCACCTAAGAAATACTTCTAGATTAAGCTAACTTTCAATAATATTGGTGAAAATCCAAGAAGAAAATGTGTGCAAAACACTTTTTAACATATTGAACTATATAAATGTTTACTATTGTTGTTGCAAAAAACAATAGCATTTCTATAGGACTTTGAAAGCCCTTTACGTGCATGATCTCCTTTGATCATCACAATAGCCCTATGAGGTAGGTAGGATTGCTATTCGTATCCCACTTTACAGATGATAAAACTGAGGCTCAAAAGACCAAAATCATTTAAGATGACCCAGTCATGAAATAGCAGAAATGGAATGAAAGAAGTCAGTGGTAGATTTTTACATCATTTGCTATTTGTTGAGGCCTACGTTGGCCTCTCTGTGGAACAAGGTCCTTACAACAGGGCTTAGGGTATATGGGAGATGTTGAGGGTTGGGAGAGACAAGGTCCCTCTGGACATTAAATACATATAACCTGTGGGATCTTGTGCCAGACGCTGCCCTTCTCAGGCTCTCATTTTCAACTTTAATAAAATGCGTTCATTCATTCCACAAATATCTATTCAGTGCCAACTGTGTGCCAGGAACTGGGAGAAAGGATACAACGGTAACATGACACACTCCTTGGCCTTGTGGAATCCCATTCTATTACAGAAGACACTATGTGCACAGATACATAACTACCAATCACACACACAAATTACTAGAAAGACTACTAGCCGCTGGGGGCATCAACAGCAGCCTTGGGTAGGAGGAAGAACTGTAGGAAGCTGTGAAGGAAGCTAAGGATGCCAGGAGAGGGAGGGCATTCTATGCATGGGAAAAGGCATGGAGGTGGGAGATGAAGTCTCACATATAACCAAGAATCCAGTCTGGCAGGAGCATGAAGTATGTGAAGGAGAGACTGAAAGAGAGATTAGAGCCAGGCCCGGAGAGGTGTCAGACTGCAAATGGAAGAGTTTGTATTTGGTCCTAGAGGCTACAGAAAGTCACAGGCAGTTCTGGAATAAGGTAGTAAGTGATAATGGGTCATTTGGTCCGATTTGTGCTTCTTGGGGGTGTTGTAGCAGTGATGATAACACTGAGTATAAAGTAGGACCTTAAAGATGCTTCTAGCTCAGAGATTCCTTGGTTCTAGGATCTAGAACATCTTGAACCCCCTCCCAGGAATCTGGAATGTGATTGGCGCATATGTTCCCTGCCAGGGTGCCTGGACACCCTGTGTGACTCCTGTCCAGGTTCTAAGGGAACCACAGGGAGTCTGCCCTGAATGCTGGCATCCTTCCTTCATTTCTCCCCATCTCATGAGTGTCCTTGGGCTGGGCTGTAGTTATCCCTCATTCTTGTCATGTGACCGGCCCATCTGCTTTTTTGCTCATACATTTTCATCATTTGAAAACTTCCTCTTCCTATTCCTTAGCCACTTACATGCCAAGGAATGGCTCCCAGATTTATCCCATCCACTCCCTGCAAACCCTGGACATCAGAGATTTGCTACAAACACTTCCCCCCACCCCCACCCCTGCTAACTCTGCCTCTTATAATTCTGGGTTCCTTTGGCCTGTACAAAAGCATTTCCACTTCATGTCATTGAAATTATCTTTTCTGTCTTCTCTGCCAGCCTCTCTCTCTGGTGATGAGTGATGAGTTCTCCTCCAGCCAGTCATGAAAGGTCACTCCTTTGCCTCATCTATTTTCCAGAAAACATCCCTTGTTTGTCACACATGGCAGCCATGATGTCTGTCTCCCCACAGCCCCCCACACCACTGAGGGGATGCCCAGCCTCTTGTTCCAGGGAGGAGCTGCATAAGTCCCCAAAGGGAGCCCAGACCACTTCCCTCTTTCTGTTGAATTCTAGATCCAAACTGTTGTCTGTTTTTACAGTCTGTCCCAGAGTGTGGGTGCCGGTTAAGCACTCTCGAAGTCCTTGTCAACAAACCTTCCTCATCCACTGGGCTTTTCCTTTGTGGATGGGCTGGGCCACACTGGTCTGAGCATGAGGCTGCTCTTTCAGGAGGTTCTGCAATGTTCCAGGATTTATTGCAACCACTGTGATGCCATCTGAAAACAGAAATGCCTGGAAGACCTCACCATCCACAGGCAAGGCTTTCTTAATTGCTGGATATCCTCCGCAGTAGTGGTGAATGCCTCTGGTGATCATACAGCTGGTGGATGCCTTCTCCAGTCATTGTGATCAGGTCTATGTTGTGGCCAACCCACTCTGGGTAAACTCGCATGCTTGAGCTATGCTGTTCATGTTGCAAGTACCGACCCTCCCTATGGCTCCAGTTTCTAAGATTCTCTGATTGTGGAATCTGATGAGCAAGAAGCCAGCTCGCAGCCAAGAGGCCTGAAAACAAGGAGGAAGGGAAGCCAAGGAGCTGGACACTCCACAGACCTGACAACAGACTTGGCTGCTGCCCCCCCGCACATGACTGCTGGGGCTGATCGCTTCCCGCCCCATCATGTCAGGAGCTGCGCCTGACGCCGGCCAGTCCCACAGCAGCACTGCATTTTGTACATCACAGGGCCTGATCTCCTTTCTATCCAGGAGGGAGCCATCTGCAACTGGAAAAAGCAGAGATTTTTAAGGCCCCCGACCCCAGGACATCTACAAAGTTCAGTGCAGGCACAGATAGTGAGTGAGTGCTAGGATCTTTGGAAAGAAAGATGCGCCCAAAGCAGGAGACAGTAACACGTATGGAACCCAGGGAGGCAGGATGCAAGGGGAAGGACAGAAGAGAACAAGCTTCCATCCCAATCAATCCCAATCAGCATGACCCTGTGCAAGTCTCTTCCCTTCTCAGACTTAAGTTCCCTCCTCTCTAAAATGAGGGTGTTGAACTAAATGACCTTGAATGTCCTTTCCACCACTAAATGGATGATCTGGGGATTTATTTCCAGAATCCAGCATGGCCTGGAAGGATTGTCACCCAGCACACCAGAGGTTTGGACACATAAAAGCCACAAGTCCCCATCAGTGGAAGAGAGATAAATAATTCCTACTTTGCTAGTTTGGTGGGAGGACCTAAGGAAAGAATGGAAGCAAAAGCTCTTTGTAAACAAAAACGCTTGGTAACGTGTAAAATACTTGGTAAGACGTGAAAGCTTTGTTGGAAGGGTGTTGTAAAATGAAACACTTTATCATTTGTAAAGCACTTTCTAAAACACAAAATGGTTCAATACTCTGCTGTAGATCGTAAAATGTCTTGAAAACTATAAGGCACTTTGGAACCTGCCAAAGACTTCATAAACCACACAGCATCACACATATGGGACACTGTCACCTTCGATGGCTGGCTGATCCAGGTGGAGACTGAGGCAAAAGGCATTGTGTGGAAATGTAGGATCAGAGGATGAGGAAAAGCCAGACCATCCCTCATGCTAGTTTGCATTGCCTAACCACAGATGAGTTAGGTGGAAGTTGGGAGGGAAGACAGACAGCCTTTGACTTCTTTGGGGACCCTCCACCCAGGGCCCTATCAGTGTTGCCCGCTGGATGCAGGCTGGTTGGCCTCCTGGCCCTCCTACTGCTTGGCACGAGCAAGTTTCTCCCTCCCTAAGCCAAGGAGTGGCTTAGGGAGAAAAGCTTCTTGGACATCAAACAGCTCTGGCAAAATTGCATCTGATGAGTTAAGTGTAAATAAATGAGAAACAGATGGACCCAATCTCTTATAAAATACACATGAGCTTTAAGGCTTCAGGGACTCTGCACTTGGCAAAGCTCACATTGGGTTTGGCCAGGTCCAAAATGCTCAAGGGATTGTCTGTGGGGGCCAAGTATGTGGCCCATCCTCCACCCCCAAGCACTGGCCTTAGCTGCTCCTCCAGGACTCACTGACCCTCCAGATGGACTAGGCTAGGATCATGGGACTGACTCCAAGACAGGTGGCTGCAGGGGCCTCCAGGTGCTGAGGAGAGCCTGTCCTGGGTGGGATGCATGGGGTAGCTCTCAGCTTCTCTGTCCTGCTCTTGTTTGGAGGACCCAGGGAATCGCTTCAGCCCAGAGGGTAGTGGAAAGAACTGCATTAGAAAGGCTAGGTCCTTGTACTGACACTTCTAGGCCTTTCTCCTTCAGTACATGGCCATCATTTCCTTGGCTGACCTAATCTGGCCCCTGAAGGCAACTTGCTGAGGGAGCCTCTTCAGCCTTGGCCCTGATGATCCTATCCCGACACATACTCACAAACACAGTCTTCCCCAAGCCTTTACAGCTAGGTAGGATTTCCTAGAGCTTGGGGCCCTTGGTAGAGCCTTTCAAGAATCCAAGGTTAGCCCACACCCCCAGGGTTCACCTCACAGGCCTAGTGGTTGCGAATACCAACCTCCTTTGGTGCTGCTGGGAGTCCTCCCCTCCTGAGAGAGCCCATACTCTTGCCTGCTTGTGAGCCACAACAGAATGATCACAGTCCCTTCCATGTCCAGAATGTTTTACACTTTCTAAAGCACTTTCACACACACTGACCAAAGGAGGGAGGCTGAACAGTATTGTGATTTCCCTTTGACAAATGAGAACTAGGTTAGAAGGGTAGTGATTTGCCCAGGGTCACACAGAGAATGTCAGAACCAGGACCTTAGTTTTTTTAGGATTAGCCCTGGTGCTGCCCAAGAGTAGGGCATGGAGGCTGGGGAGTTTGGCCTTGCTCATCCTAAGTCTCCAAGGTCTGCCAGCAGGAATCCCTTTCCCTAGGGAATGTGATATGGGCTGATCTTCCAGGAATAGGGAGGTGAGAGCCTTCCTGTTCTCTGTCCCAACAGACCCACTATCCTGGGCACCACAGTTGAAAAAACATATTGATAAGCTGGCAAGTGTCCAGAGGAGGATAACCAAGATGGTAGGTTAATCAATCCACAAGCATTTATGAAGGACTTACTGTACGCCTAGTACTGCACTAAGGGCCGGGGAAAGACCTTGCTTCTGTCATAGGAAGGATCGCTTGAAGAAACTGGGTATGTTTAGTTGGGAAAAGAGAAGACTTGTTGGTGGGTGGGGCAGGGAAACATGTTCCCTGTCTCCAAGTACTTGAAGGGTCCTCGGATGAAAGAAGGATCTGCCTGGCTTTGATGGCAGATGAGCAGTAAGGATAAGTTGCAAAGAGACAAATTGATACCTGATGTCAGGAAATTCTTCTTAACAATTCAAGCTGTCCAACATGAAAAAGGGTGGCTCAAGAGGCAGTGGGCTCTCCTCCCTGAAGGTCTTCAAGCAAAGGCCTGTCAACCCTCAGGCCACCATGTTGGTTACAAGGGCTTGACCAGGCCTGCTATCCAGTTTTCTGGTCCTGCTACTAAGACCTCAGTGTTGTGCCAAGTACTGGGTGACTAGACCAGGGATGGGACCTGGGATGAACTTCCAGGGAGTATCTTCCTCTGTCTGAGGAGATGAGGCCCTCCTTGGCCATTTCTAATCTTTAAGAGTTGCCTAGAGCACAATTATCAAACTCACAGCCTACAGCCTCAAACTGCCTGCTGTGGGAACCAGATTAGAATGTAATTGGGAAATGTTTAACAAAATAAATAAAAATATAGTACTGCAGAGATAATGTCAATGTGTAGTTTTCTGGGTCAATGTGCAGCTCCAGGGATCTATGTCTGTTAGAGTCTGAAACCACTGGCCTAGAGGACCAAGATATTAAGTCATTGTTAGGATCATAGGCCAGTAAAGTCTAAGGCAGGACTTGAATCCAGGTTCTAAGGCCAGCTCTCTCTTCACATTGACATGCAGTTTCTACAATGCCAAGTGCCCCAGGAGAAGTTGGGAGGTGAAGGAGATAAAAACATGACCAACTCAGTGGTCCCTTGATCAAGAAGTTGCAGGCTACCTGGACATCAAACAGACCCCAAAATAACTATAATATGAGAAAAGGGTAGATAAATGCCCAAGAGAACCTATACTGATAAAATGTGGGAATTGGGAAGGAGGAGAGTTTCCTGGCAGAGAGACCAGAGTGGGATGATGAAAATAGACCAATGGGGGTGGCAGAAGGGTCCAAAAGGGAACGTAATAAACACAGCCCAGGAGAGGGTGATGTGATTGAGGATTGACGAAGAGTCCAGTGTAGCTCAGGCAAAGGGGACAGAACAGGGGATATTGGGCTGTGGGTTTGGAAATAGATCCTAGAGCTTGATGTGCATGACCAGGAAGGCTACACCACAACAGCTGGGCCTTCTTCATCAATGCTCAGGATTGGGAGAAACTTCAGAGGGCATCTAGTCCAGCTCTTACAAGAACAAGAGTCTTCTCCATAATATACACCCTAAGTGGCCATTTAGCCTCTGCTTGAACATTTCCATTGATGGGGAACTCATTACCTCTCAAGGGAGTCCATACCCTTTCTGAGCAGTTTTGATTAGCACAATTATTTTTCATTATTTTAAGTCTTACTCTGCTTGCCTGCCCTAGTTTTGTCCTCCACGGAAAAGAATAAAACCATAAATTCGGAATTTGATTTGCTAAGCAAAGACCTTTCCACCCAACTCAAGAATACAAAACCTGCGTATGGAGAGGAGGTAGATTTAGGTGGGGGGAAGGGTTAGAGAGGGATTGGATGTGTTTGCTACCTTGTGTGTTTGATGGGTCATGTCTTCTAGGAGGAATCTGGGTGTTCTGCTTGGCCCCCGAGGCCAAAACAAGGAAGAGAGGGTGGAATTTATGGAGATTCAGCTTGATAGAAAGAGTAACTTTCTAATAGAGTTCTCTAGAAATGAAACAGACTGGGGGTAGGGGGAACTGGCATGTTTCCATTATTAGATGGCTTCAAGGAAGAGAACCACTGGCCAGGAATGTGGCATAGAATGAATTCTTTTTTCTAGCATGGGCTAGACTAAATAATCACTGACCTCCCATCTAGTTCTCAGATTTTGTGGCACTTGATAGGATAGGAAGGGGCAGCAGCATCCGTGGGAAACCAGAGGAAACTGCAGAGAAGACAGCTTCTGAGTCCTCTTGTTTCTCAGCAGTCAGCTTGACTTTTCTTGGACGGGCCTGTGGCTCCACCAGTGAAGTTTCATAGGCAGGTCCCTAGCTTGTCCTCAGCCAACCAGACTCCACCAGGACCAAGAGCAGGGAGAAGAGAGGTCAGTGGCTACTTCAGCTCTGCAGGAGAAAGACCCCATCACTTTCTTCTCTTCTCTTCCTCTGTCACAGATTGTAAATAGAAATACCTCTTTCAAACATCAGAAGTGATTTATCCCCATGGTGGCTTCCAGGCGGCTGACAAGGAGGAATTGATGGGAAAGGCAAACAAGCAATTTCACTTAAGTTGAGATGAATCATAGACGTAGAGAGGCAAGTGAGGAAATGAAATGCCACCCAGGACCTGCCCAGGAGCCACAAGGCACATCCTCTCTCCAAATCTCTACTTTTTCCCATGTAAAATAGGGAAGGACAGCATGATGCTTGCACTAGCTACCTTACAGGGCTGTTGTGAGGAAAATACTTTGTAAACGTGAAAATACTAGAGAAATGTGAACTGTAGCTGTAATTCCAATCAAATAATGGAGGTGAATTTAGATGAGGCACTGTACCCTTCAATCCAATTCAGCAAATGTTTATTAAGTACCTACTGTATGCAGGGCCCTGTTCTGGGATATAAGGTTGAAAATACTCTTAAGGATCTTACATTTGACAGGGGACACATCCCACGAAGCTTCAGTGTGAAAATTGAGACCATGGTGCTGTCCTTTGTTAGCACTGCAGGTCACAAGCCTTCAATGCCCATCCTTCTATCTCAGGCAATCCACTGCATGTGCTGGGGACCTTCTACATCTTGTGGGGGTGAGCAGTGGAGCATACCCTGAGTTACCCTTCCCCTGCCCCAGCTGTCCCTGAGTGACAACATTTAATGCTCCCTACTTCCTGAAGTCCTTCCTCATCTGGTTAGTGGTACTCTCTCCTTCCTCTGATGACCTTGTCTTCACTTATCTGAGGTGGATGGGGATGGATAGGTAGGTAAGTAAAGACAAGGTGGAGAGAGAGAGTTCAACAGGAGGAAGGTGAGACAGGATGCCCTTTGGAGGTAGGATCTGTGCCCAAGCTTGAAGGAAGAGAAGGAGGCTGAAAGGTGGAGGTGATGACAGAGAATATTCTAGGCAGGAAACGTAGACTGTGGGAAGAGCCAGGGGCCAGATATGCAATACTGGGCTCTGGAGAACAAAGAGGCCAGTTGGACTGGACCATGGAGTGGTCCAGTCCAACATCAAGCCCTCTTCTTTCAAATGGGGAAAGTGCCCCCTGCCCTGATACAGAGAAGAGTGTCTGCAAAAATGGTTTGCAAAGCAGAAAGCATTCTATCTGTGCAGCTGTTACTATTACAGTTAGCCATTGGGAAGGGCATCAGTTCAACCACATTCAGCTTTGGTTCAGTCTCCTCTTTGGAGACATTCATTGCTTCCCAGGGTGCCCTGGCACAAGCCCTTCCTTCTCAGCTGGGCTTCCTCCTCTAGAGAATGAAGAGACTGGACCAGATGATCCACCTCAAAGGTCCTTCAACCCTAAGTGCATAATTAATTCTTTGATTCCAGAACTCTGGGTGCCACTGGGAATACAAAGACAAAGTGAACAGGAGCCAGAAGTGAGAGAGAGAGACCCTCCCTTCCCTCATAAAGGGCATCCTGACAGAGGTTTGGAGGAGGCATTCATGGTTTCAGAGGCAAGGGGAGGGTTATGGGGGTGATGCAAGAGTGTGAGGAGATGATTACTAGAGGAAGAAAAAGAAAGAAACAAATTAGATGAAACCAAAGCAAGAAGAGATTTTAAATTAAGGGGAAAATTTGCTGTAATTCCTTCGGAGCACCCTGAGAAATGCAACAGGGCTCCACCTGGTTCTGATTACTTTAAGGACAAGAATATGGGGAAATGACTGGTTCTCCAGCTTTCTAAGAACCCAGGCCCAGTACACCCAGATAACATAATTATTCTGCGAGGGTCCTTCCTAATTAGAATCATTTCTTACCAACTGGAGCATCCTGGGTGTACAAGTGTTCCTTCGTTCCCTTGGAGCTCCCCTCTCAGCTAAGAAGCTGCATAGCCTAGCCTGGGGCCTGTTCTCTGCAAAAAGTCACCTCCCCTCCTAAAGTGCCAAGCCAGTCACCAATATTGCTGTCGCCAAGCCAGTCATCAATATTGCTGTCACCAAGTCTTGGCTCATTCCATTCCCAAAATTCTTGCCTCAGCCATGTTCGAACTTCTACCCTAGCTCATGTTCAAGCCTCATCTCCTCTTACCTGAACCTACTTTCATTGCCTCCTGTTTGGTCTCCCTGTTTCCATGCTCTCCTCCCTTCCCATGGTCCACACAAGTCTACTCTTCTCTAGACCAGTCAGATCCAAGAAGGGGCAAAGTTGGATCACAAGACCCCCAATAAAAATGCTGGAAGCACTGTTGGAGAGGGAACACCAGAATGGATGAACACTTGTCAAGAATGTTGTAGAAGTGTCTTCAACAGTGGGGAGGGCTTGGAAGTCAGAATCTAGGTGGCCATTTCTTAGGTCTCCCTGTTTGGACTGCTGTGTAGTACTCCTACCCGGACTACCTGGATCTAGTCCTTTCCTTCTCCAATACATCACCACACAGCCTACAATTGATATTTCAAGAGGACAGAGCCTGCCACATCATTTCTATTTCCCTAAAGAAGGTTCCCCCTTGCCTCTTGGATGACATTAGGCATATAATGCACTTCACAATCTGGTTCTGATTTCTGTTTCCAGACTGATTTCAGATCACTCCTACCATATACTCTGCAATCCAGCCAAATTTCCCTCCTCCCCTTCTCTACCCACCCCCTTCTGCTCCCCCTCCCCCACAGATGACCTTCTATCTCCTTTCTTCACTCCTCTGCACATTCTGTCCTCTGGGGTCCCCTGGACTGCCCTCTGTCCTCTGACACACTCAGCTCCCTTTAAGGCTCATCTCCCACAAGAGGCCAATCCTGATTCTGCCTTACTCCCATCTTAAAACAGGTTGTGGCTACCAGGGCACCCCTTGAGATTTCTTGTAGGATGATAAGTAAACAAATCATGAGAGGCAGGGAGTACGATGGAAGGAACTGAGTTTAGGTCCAGAAACTTGGGTTCAAATCTATCTTGTATTCAACAACTTTACTTGTAAATGTTCTTGCTGCCTCCCCACCTAGAGTATGACCTTTCTGTGAACAAGGGTTGTTTTATCTATTTTATTCTCTACATGGGGCCATGTGGGCAGAGGGAAGAGCTGTGAGCAAAACCTGTAGAGGAGGTAGAAATGGTATACTTCAACAGCTGTGTCAGTGGGAGAGGGAAGAGGTAAGGATAACACCATGACTGCAAAAGGAAGAGGCCCAGAGTGGGAGTCTGGGCAGGGTTGCCATCATGATTCTGTTATAAAAGTAACTTCCCCACACTGAGCCTGTCTTGTGTGAAATGAGGATCATGACCCCTTCACTCTGCACAAGGTTGTGGGAAGGGACATCAACTAAGCAATCCCTTTGTGCCAGACACAGCACTGGGTGTAAAGTAAGAAATGAAACCATCTGTCTTCTCTGAATGAGGGATGACAACATGTGGACAGAGAAGTCAGTACCAAATACAAAGTCAATACCAAGGAATTTGGGGGAGTTGGGAGCGAGGGAGTAAAACACTAATGCTGGAGGATCTAGGAAGTCCCCTTGTAGAGCTGAGTCTTGAAAAGAACTTGAGGTTCCAAATGGTGATGATATGGAGGCAGAGTGTGCCGAGCACGGGGTACAGACCATGCAGAGGCCCAGAAATGGGAGGGAATGGAACAACCAAGCTAACAACAGCAAAGGCCCAGTACTTTGGCCATAGTTAGCCTGGAGTGACTAACTGGGGCCTGAGGGGGAGGGGCTTTAAATATCAAAGACTGTAGAGGAGCCCAAATTTTATCCTAGAAGCAAGAAAGGGCATTGGAGCTTTGTAAACTGTGAAGTGCTATACAAACCAATTCCTCAAATTACAGGCATCAAAGGAAATACAGAAATAATATCTGCAATTGATGAGGGTGGGGGTCTGCCTTAAGGATGTGTACCATCTCACAAAGCTGCTGGAGCCCCCACCCTGTGAGTGAAACAATCCAGAAATATTCGTTTCCACCAACCACAAGCTCTTCACCGAGGATAAGTTTTAACTGAGTACTCATTTTCAGCTCAGAAATGAAGAGCCCATTTTCCACACTGGGTAGATGTGAAACCAACAATTTCACTTGAGCACTGGCTTCTCTGCCAGGTGGAATAGATGGCATTAACTGCGAAGTCATTGGCCTTGCTCAGCTCCTGGAGATCCTGGCACTCAGACCTCGAAGGGCCTTCCAGGGTGCACAGTCTGGCTCCCTCTTTGTACAGAGGAGACTGAGGTCTAGAGTGGTGAGGGAACTCGTTCCATGCCACACAGCCAGAACTCATTGATTTTTAGAGGGAAAGAGGACTTCCCCCAAATAAATCAGGGAATGGAAGGGGCTTTGGACACCCCTTCAAACGCTTTGCTAAAGAAAGCGGGCATTAGGAAAATAACATTCCTCTTCCCCTTCTCAGATCTAAGAAGATAATATTTATAGATATTTTCTCACCAAATGAGACATTTGCATGGTTTTTTTAAGAGCACTTACATCATATGGTAGGCACTTTATAAAATGGTTCTTCCCTATGCTCTCCCTGGCTCCAGCTTCTCCTTCCTTGGGAAGCTATGTAGATACTGATAACAACTGCCTAAAGAAAAGCCTGGAGACAGTGTTTTCCAGTTGTGGGGGGCCTTGAAGGATGGCCTTAGGAACACTTCGGAGGAAGATAAGAAAGGGGAGATCCCAGCTTCCTGTCCTGCCCACCATTCTTTTGCAACCCAGCAGCTCCCATCTTGTATAGAGCTTTCTAGTTCACAAAGCATTTCCCCAGCATAGCCCTCATGATCCCCCTCATGAAAATGGGACTCCAAGAGATGAGCTGACCAGCTTCAGGTCACAGTGCTAATGTCCGCCAGAGCCAGCATTCATGGGATCCCCTTCTTTTACTGAGGCCTGAGGTGACTGGCCCATGGTCACACAGGCAGGGAGTAAGCAAATAGCAGCCTTCTCTAAACTCAGGTTTTTCAAGTCCATTAAGCCTTGCATGACACTTTTTAGGAGGTAAAGGCAGAATGATTGTTGCCTTCACTTTATAGCTGAAGATACTGAGGCTCAGAAGGGGCAGTGACTTATCCATGGGGGAACATCTGGTAAACACTAAAGCTGCAGTCCAAGCCTTGGTCTCCAGGACTCCAGGCTCCTCCTATTGAGCCACACTACCTCCCCAACATAAAAGTGATGTCATCACTTTTGTGGGCATATGGGAAGTCAGACTTGCAAGCCCCTCAGAGCCGTCCCTTGGCCAATCCAGCCCATCTAAGGGCTAAGGGCCAGTGGGGAAGGCCTGGTGCCACCGTTCTTCAAAGGGTGGGGCATCAGGATAACCAGCCCTGCTTTCCACCATTCATTCCCTTTAACAGACATTGACTGTTTTGCTGTGTGCAGACTCCTATGCTAAATCTAGATAAGACACAGTCTCGCCCTCATGAATGGGGGGGATGAGATACCAACATGGATGACTTTAATGTATGATGTGTAATGTCATCACGTAAGTCATTCTCCTGTGAACTGTGAACCTAAAGGTAGCAGAGAGGGGCAAAGAGACATCAGCATGAGTCCTGGAGGGCAGGTGGCTAGCAGCAAGGCATCAGGGAGGGCTTCCTGGAGGGGATGGCATGTGAGCAGAGTTATTCAACAAGGGGATGGGGAGGAGGGAACTCCCAAGCAGAGAGAGCAGCATGCGTCAGGCCTGGAGTCAGGAACATGTTGGACCCATTAGAGAGAAGACATCGATTCCTTAGCAGCACACATAGGAGCGCTAGGAACAATGGAGGATCCTTGGTATTATGATTTTTCACCAGTGCCTGGATCTCTGTGAACCAGAAAGATTTGTTTTGTGATGTTGTTGTGGGTCTGAGAGATCTTGGAGAAGTCACCCAACCTCCCAACCTCATCTGTGCCATAATGAATGGTATTGTATTCTATGTGTTGTATTCTAGCTCTGCCTATGAATCTACAAACCTGTATGTTACTGCAGTTCATGGAGAAAGGTCTGTTGAATGAATGGATGAATAACTGACAAGCAGTCTCAAGAAAGACAACCCAGTGTAGTAGAAATAGCATAAAACTTGAAGTCAAGAGGAGCCTGGCTTTAAATCAGATTCTCCATGTGAGTAAATCATGTCTTCCTGAGTTTCAGTCTATTCATCTGTAAAATGGAGCTAATAAGACTGGTCCGTCCCTCTCAGGATGTTGTGTGGATCAAATGAGAAAATGGCAGACTAGAGCTTTGCAAACTTTCAGCTATTTAGAATGACCAGCTCTTGCTACCATTTTCCTCCTAAAGATCTGAGATCTGAGGATTCTGGGAGGGAGGCTGCCTTGTCCCATATCCATTAAGCCCTGGTAGGCTTTCGGGGGGACATCCTAGGCCCAGCTTTGGGGCAGGCTGGGATGAGGATTAGTGGAAGGGTAGGCAGCAAGCCCAGCTGGGAAAAGAGGAATGTCCTGCCAGTCCCTAGCATCATTCAGCCCTCAGATGTCAACACTGCCGCTTGGGCTCATAAACAGCTGGGCACTGACAGCTGTCCTTTGTGACCCCAGACTAGGCACTTCCAAAGCAAACAGGCCTGCTGACTCAGACGATATCTGTCACCCCATCTCCAGCCCTGGTTTCCCTTAAAACTTCCCTGTGTGGGACACTCCACCCACTTTGTTGTTTTTCTTTTAATAATAAAAAAAACCCTTTTACCAGATACATATTTTCCTTGTCGTTCTAAAAATTATGACCTTGCCTCTGCAGGACAACCCTAAAGCCCTGAATGAAGGTGTCTCACTGTCCTTTCTTCCTCTGCCCCTCCTACTCCAAATAATCATCCATATTTTTCCTCCATGTTTACTAACACAGCTGAATCTGCCTGGGCAAATAGTGAGATATTTATTTTCCCCTCATCACTGAATCATAGCTTTTCATCAGGCCACACTCTGTCGGGGTCCTATTGGGACACGTCCAGGGGCGTGGCCAAACAGGAGCATCCAGGGGCATGGTCCAGTGGGTGTTCTGACTCCAAGTCTGGCACTCTCTTCAAGACACCACCCAAACTGGGGATCACTTTCTCTCTCCCTATTTCCCCCAAGGGAGGAGCAAGACCAGGATGGAGAAGGGACCAGAGCCCAGGCCACATGAGGACCAGTTGAAGGAAGCAGGGACGTTTGGCCTGCAGAAAAGAAGTCTTAGCACTGAGACATGTCAGCTCTCTCCCAGCATTTGTTGAAGAGGAATTAGCTTTATTTTGTGTAGCCAGAGGGCAGCATGAGTGATAGGGAGAAGTCATAAGGAAGTAGATTTTAGCTTCTTCATGTAAGGAATCACTGGACAGCTAGTGGCACAGTGGATAGAGCACCTGGCCTTCAGTCAGGAAGACCTGAGTTCATATCTGACCTCAGACTAAGCAAGCCACTTAATCCTGTTTGCCTCAGTTTCCTCATCTGAAAAATAAGCAGGAGAAGGAAATAGCAAACCTCTCCAAAATCTCTGCCAAGAAAACCCCAAATGGGGTCATAAAGAATCGATCAAGACTCAAACGACTGACTGAACATCAACAAGGAATACCTTCCTAACAACAAACATTGTCAAAATATGGCCACTCCAGAAGTAGTGAACTCCCCATTCCTGAGGATGCTTCAGAGGAGGCTGGCTGACCACCTGTCAGGGAGGTCCTAAAGGGGATTCCTACTCAGACAGGCCTTTCTAGTTCAGAGATTCTATTATGCAAGAGGTGACAAGGTGATGCAGCCACCTACACAGCTTCTTGAGGGCCCCATCCTGCTCTGAGCCAGCATGTGCACATCAGCAGGGCAGAATCCTTGGTGGTTGTCCTTGTCTGTCTTCTAGTATTGAACCAGAAAAGAGGTGGCAGAGGAGATTTGGTTCCTGGCACCACTTCTTCTCTATCACTGGCTGGCTGAGCTGTCAGTCCACGTAGGATGGCCAGCACATAGATAATAGTCAATTAAAACTATAGCCTAGGCAGCCAGATTTCTCCTACATTGGTGGGAAGACAGGATGGTTTCTTTCCCCAACAGCTGTATGGGCTCCATGGCTACTTGTGGCACCCCACTGGTACAGAATGGTATGTTTGGCTTTATGGAGTAGCTTGCTCTCTGTTCTTCCCAATTTATCTCCATCCTACCTGCCCTCAACTCCCCATCACACTCTCTGCACTGACGCCATACTGAAATAACAATGTTACTGGTGTTATGTTGATTTTTGTTATTAATATCACTTGTCCCTGAAGTCTTTTTATGGTGTTCATCTGAAGGTTGAGGCCGCCCTGAGTTTCCAATGGCTTTGACAGTGGACCAGTAGGTATGGCAGGCCCTGCCAACCAATGATGGATTGACTAGGGGCCATCCTTGGGCCAGCCTCAAATGAGGCTTATTTGAGCCTAGTTACAGGTCAGCTCATTTTCTAACCAAGGAAATTCTTGTTAATCATAGAGAGAGTTATGGGGGGACTGTGCTCTGCATCATGGCAGCAGAAGTAGGGATGAGCTAATCCCCACCCTGGTAAGATCATGGGTCCTTGAAGTAGAGAAGGTAATAATAACTCATACTGATAACATAGTTTATAATTTAGGAAGCATATTTTCCAATCTAATAATCCTAAGCTCACCTGCCTATATGTGTTGGTGGTGTGCTGCAAGACTGGAAGGTGGTCTTCATTACAATCCATCCCTTTCTTCAAGGCCCAGCCCAAGGGCCACCTCTTGCAGGAAGCTTTCCTTGATACACACCTTCTCACTGTCCCCCAGCTGAAAGTGATCCTCCTCAATTTCCATGGAGCACCTGGGGCATCTTGTTTGAATCTCCACCATCCTTTAACTTGTATCACAGTTATTGGTGTATGGGTCCAACCTCCCTCAGCTAGGACATTGTTCATTTTTGTACCCCCAGAGCTGTGCACCAGATCTTAATCAATGGCTAAGGAACTGGCCTGCTCCTATCAGCAGGAAATGAACCAAACAAGATGTGCAGGCAATCAGGCACCCAGACCAAGGATAGCTCTTGGGAAAAGCAGCACCCAGGGGAAGCAGGAATAACTGTGAGCTCACCTGAAGCGGAGAAAGAGGAGACTTGCATTCTAATTTGGACCCCCATGAGCTCAATGGGTTGGACCTTAAAGGTTCAACTGGACTCTGAAAAGGTTGGACTGGACAACCCTTCCAACTCTAACAATCAGAGTTTTTTTAAATGGTCCTTGACACCTGCAGGAGGGAAAATGCACCAACAAGGCATCCTACTAACACTGCTCACATCACTTATGCCTCGGCTACATGCCAATGGAAGAATTCCTCTTTAATCCTTGAACTCCCAGTGAGATATGCCAGAAGTCCGAGTTCTACCCAGATGGCTTTAATTAGCAAGCTAATTAGTAAGTGAGATTGGAGTGTGGTTTCTCAGGGATATTCTGAAAAAACCTGGTGCCAGGGGCACTAGAGAAGTGGGAAGCCTTCTTCCCTGGTCTGCCCATCTTCATCAGATAAAGATGTCAAGAAATAGCTGCTTTTTCCTTCCTCTCTTCACTTTCTCCATGAGTGTGTGTGTGGTGGATAGCGTTGGGCGTAGAATCAGGAAGACCTGGGTTCAGATCCTGCTTAGTAGCTGTGTGACCATGGGCAAATCACTTCATCTCTGTCTCGGTTTCCTGAGATCTGTAAAATGGGGATAACAACACCTGCCTCCCAGGATCATTGTAAGGACTGAATCAGACATTTGTAAAGTCCTCATCACAGGGCCTGGCACACAGTAGGTGCTTAATAAGTGCTCATTCCCTTCCATCCTCCTATATGCATGATCCTATAAGTCTGCTCCCACCCCAAAGAATTTCCCTTTGTTCACAATTCTGGGATGATTTCTAAGACAGAAGCCCAAGATGGTGCTGCTGCATGAAGGGTAGGGGGGGGGGGGGGAACAGTGATATGGCTTCTTCATTACTCTAGCGCTCTGTGGGTATCTTTCCCATGGCACAGATCCCAGCCCATCCAGACCTCTTTGTTTGTTTCACCCAAACCCCATCCTCCAATGAGCTCTCCCCCAAAAGAGGGGAGTCAAGGTAAGCAGGGGTTGGATGTTCTCTAGTCTGGCCAGGTGAGGCACACAAGGACACCTTTTCAGGCTGGGGTTGGACTAGGATACCTTCTGAAGAACCTTCTATTCAGTGTCTGGAATTCTGGTACAAAACATCAGCTGGAGCTCACTCATTTGAGGTGAGGTAGAGCTCACCTCACCTCTCATTTGCCGCCACCCCCCCAAACACCTCCTCTGATAAACACTAAAAAGATCCAAGATCAGGCGTCTGTAGATTTGGTTGGTGAAGGCTGAGGCCCAGCTCCCTTTTTTCATTTTTATCCTAGGGAGTCAAGGGATTGGTTCTCTGGAACCAGATCGGAATTCTGCGGGTTTGTAAAGGTTGTGGTCCACTCCACATTCTGCTACCAGAACAGCCAGGTCTGAGGTGCAGAAGCATCCATCATCCCTTCCTCTCCCCAGAGCCTAAGGCCAAGCTTCCCTCCCCACTGCTCCAGCACAAAATGTTCTAAGATGTGCTCAGTGCAATGAAAGCTGGTGTTGGCCACATGTTGGTTTGAAGAAGGCACCACACATACCCCCCAAGGAAGTCAGAGACAGGTAGGAAGTTCCCATTCATACCAACATTGTCGGGGCTCCTTTTGTGATAGCAAAGAACTGGAAACAAAGTGGGTGCCCGTCATTGGGGGAATGGCGAAACAAACTACAGTATAAAATGCTGCTGTGCCATAAGAAATGACAGAGATAGAGTCAGAAACATCTGAAGACTTAAATGAATCAATGAAAAATCAGAAAAACAGTATGCACAATAACTGACGTTATAACTGAAAGAAGGAAAAAGAAACGATATGGTGTAATTATAATAATTATAATGATGAAACTTGACCCTAGAGAAGAGTTCAGAAAAATGCACCTCTCTCTATTTCAGAGATGGGGGACTAGGGGTGAAGAAAGGGGGAAATGCTATCAAACACAGTTAATGTGTTGGTAAATTTATTTAGCTTTTTCCTCTTTCTTTTTACAACTCTTTTTAAGAGATTACCTATTGGGTAGAGAAAGAGGAAGAATCTATTTGGACGTGAAAATGTAAAAACAAAAGACATAAAAGTGAGATAATTTTCAAGTATCATACTGTGGTGTAGATGAAAGGCTATGCTACAGACAAAAGCCTATAAGCCACAATTCCAGTGGACTGCTTGTGTCCCCTACTGGGGTCTGCATTTTCTTGTATGAGGGTAGGAATTGGAGAGGAAAGAAAAACTGTGAGACAGTCTCTAAAATCATTGAAGAAGAAGGAGAGTGTCTGAGAGGTCTGTAAACAAGAATCACCAAAAACTAGATTAGGTGATAAATCTGGACTAAATAAAGCTCAGAGGAGCGGAACTTGCCAAGTATTGGTGGCAAGAGGAGAGCCATGGGGCAATGGTGAGCATGAAGTCATCATCCACACGACCACCAGTGTGCGTGAGTGCAGCCAGTGTGGGAAGTTCTGTCATCAGAAAGAAGCCAGAAGATGGAGAGATGGAGAAATGAAAAGGCTTAGGGGAAAGCTAGCTTGATTCTATGCAGGACACTGTGCTAGCACCTACAGATACAAAGACCAAAACAAAGAACAAGCCCTACCTTCCAGAAGCTCGTATTCTGTTGAGGGACATGACATGGTAACAGATAACTAAACAGAAGATAAATTTGTGGTGAAGAGGAAATAGTCATGATTAGGGGACTGAGAAAAGGCTTCCTGCAGCCTTGAGGAGAGCTGGGGACACTTACAGAGGGAGGGCATTCCCAGCATGTGGGACATGCAGTTCAAAGACACAGAGTCAGGAAATGGAATCCTGAGTCTATGATGGCAAATGAATTCTCCATTTGTACAGAGATATTTCCATCTTGTCTCCCTCATGAGAGTGGGCACTGTCTTTTGCCTTTATTTCTCCAGCACATAGGACAGGGAGGCACAGGGGTAAGAAGGACAGAAATGGAGTCAGAGAACCTGAATTTGAATTCCACTTCCACTTCCAAAGGGGCTGTGGGCAATATGCTTCCCTGGTCTAGGCTTCAGTTTCCTTCTCTATAAAAGGAGTTGTACTAGATGACCTCCAAGGTCCTTTCCAGCTCTCAAATGTTATGTTCTAAGTTAATTCCAGCTTAGAGATTCTATGTTCCAAGTCCCTTCTAAGTTTTGACATTTTAGAATAGCTAGGACCAAATGTCCCATTGATTCACAGTTATTATTCTTAAAGGTTCAGAGTCCTTATTTTACAGAAGAATCCAAAGCCCAAGAAAGTTAATCAACCTGCCTAGATCTGCAGTGAGTAGCGACAGATCCCAGAATCCTAAGTTTATGTTTAGATGGGATTTTAGAAGTCACCTAGTCCAACCCCTTTCATTTAACACATAAGGAAACTAAGGTCTAATGAAGGGAAGGGACTAGCCCAAGGTCACTCAGAAGTCAAGTGACAGAGTCTTGATTGGAATCTGGGTCAGTAACCCAGCAAGCATTTATCAGACGCTTCCTTTGTGCCCTGGTGCCGAGCTCTGGAGATACAAAGACAACATTTATTAAATATTTACTATGTGCAGCACACCATGCTAAGCCCTGTTGAGAAGAACGTCCCTACCCTCAAAGAGCTTATGTTCTATCAAGGGAGACAACTTATACATATAAAGATGAATAAAAATAAATCCAAAATAAACACATAACTGAGGTGGAGGAGGGGCTGGCCGCAGTGAGAATGAGGACCTAAGAGAGGGCTGGCTTCCAGGAACAGGAAAGTGGGAGATCTGCTGTCCTCACCCTTTGTCAGACCTCATTTGGGGAATGGCTGAGCTCCGTGTGCTCAGTGTGAGGACCCTGAGTGGCTAGAGAGCATCCTGAGAGGACCACCAGGACGGGGAAGCACCACAAGTCCCTGTCATATAAGGATTAGATGGAGCAACTGGGAGTGGCTAGATTGGAGAAGCCAAGGTGGAGGAGTCAAGATGCAAAGCCAGGTAGTCTTGGCTAGGAAAGCAGCTAGATGATGCAGCAGAGAGAGTGCTGATCCTGGGGTCAGGAAGACCTGAATTCAAATCTGGCCTCAGACATTTACCAGCTTTGTGACCCTGGGCAAGGGTCACAAACCTCTTAACCTCTGTTTGCCTCAGTTTCCTCATCTGTAAAATACAGATAATTATAACTCCTACCTACCAGACCTGTTGTGAGGCTGAAATGAGATAACATTTGTCAAGGGCTTAGTGCAGTACCTGGCACCTAATAAATAAATGTATGTTTCCTTGTTTCCTTCCTTCCTTCCTTCCTTCCTTCCTTCCTTCAGTCAAGCTCATTCTGGCACATCTTTGCCAAGACAATTCATTACTTTGAGACTACTCCTTCATCTCTGCCAACATGTTGTTTGTCCTTCATTTTCAAAGAGGATCAGTGACATCACGATGTAGGGGTCAGGGTTCATTGTGTTCAGTTGTGGCTGATCAGTCCAATAGGAGTTCAGAAGGCTCTACCACAGGTTGGGCACAAGTAGTCCAAAATAATAAATATTGCCAAAAGAATTCATTGCTTGAGGATCAATCCTCCATGGCAAGCAACTCACAAAGCCAGGCTGGCCCTGGAGTGACAGATGGGCAGGCCCCTGTGTGATGCCTTTCCAGCATGGTGGGAGCTGCTGGTCCCTGCCCTTTGCTAGCATGAGCTCTGAGAGCCTGGGGTCACCTGCACAGCCCAATGAGGAACCAAAGGAGAAAGCCATCAGTGGGAGGAATGAGGCTGATAAATAAGAAAACAGGAAGGAATCTTTCAAGTGCCTGGTAAAAGCGCTGGGTGTTTACAGAGCACATGACCGCAGTGGACTGTTTAGTTCCACATTAAAAATGTTCCATGTTTCTCCTTCCTTCCAAAGGGAACCAATCTGAACTGTCTAAGTATAAAGAAAAATAAACATGGGCAATTGCAGCCTTCATTCAGGGGGCTTGGCAAACAGCACGTTGCCTCCAGCTGTCCCCGGAGAGCCACAGAGATCTGCTTCAAAAGCAAGGCAGAGGGCAGTGGGCTCTTTAATCATGACCATGATGATGCAATCTTAAATTAATTAGTACTGCAACTGGTTGACATTCAGCATCTGGGGAGTAGGGGGAGCAGTGTCCTCACACTTTTCAAAGTCTGGCCTCTTCCCCAACCCAGCGTTAGAGCACGAAGAGCAAGGGACCAGAGAGTCCCACTGCCCAGCGCTGGTTAGACCCCCACTCTGGTTTTCCATCCAGGGGGCAGAGACTCTCAGAGCTACAAAGAGCCACTGTAACCTGGCCTTTGCAGTCTTCTTATACCTTACATTCTTCTCCCTCTTCCTTCCCCATTCCAAACACCATTCCTGCTAGAACGAGACACTCCATCTCCTGACCGCGGGCATTTTCCCTGGCTGCACCCGCTGCTGGGAATGCCCTTCCTCCTCATTTCAGCCTCCTAGTTTTCACAGCTTCCTTCAAATCCAAGCTAAAATCCCACCTTCTATAGGAAACCTTTCCCAAACCACCTTGTTTTTATCCTCTCCAATTTACCTCATTTCTGTCTTGCTTGTACATAACTGTTTGCATGTTCTCTCCCGCATTGGACCAAGAGCTCTTTGTGGACAGTGACTGTCTTTTGTATCCTTTCTTTGCATCTTTGTATCCCCAGCACTTAGCATGGTGCCTGATACACAGTAGGCACTTAATGTTATTACTGACAGGCACACAATTTTCACTTAATCTATGCTTTTTACTGACAAGAAAAGGACTAAAGGTCATACTTTATAAGAATCAGTTAAGGAACTAAGAGTATTTAACCAGAAGAGAAGCCATGGGGAGAAGCTAACTGCTGTTTTCTGCTGCCTCACCTTCTCACGTGTCCTCTTGGCACAGCCTCTAGGAACACAGAAGCTCCTTGAAGACAGGAGATAGTTTTCCCTTTGTACTTATATCCCCAGGGCTTAGCTCAGGGTTTCCTGGCACATAGTTAAGCACAGAATGTTTTTCTATCTGTAGAGCTGTCCTAGAAGAGGCAGCTAGGTGGTGCTGCAGTGAACAGAGCCCTAGGCTTGGAGTCAGGAAGACCTGGTTCAAATCCAGCCTCAGACACTGTGCCTAGCACTTCACAATGTTAGTGATTATTAGCTGTTATTAGTGGCTCCTGAGGGAGGGAGTAAAAGCAGTGGGTGGGAGTGGCAGAGAAGATGGCTTCTGCTCAGCAGCAGAAGAGCCTGGCCAAGGAGAGCTGTTTCAGCATGCGCTGAGTCCATCACCGGTGCTATCCAAGCAGAGGCTGGGGTCAACGTTAGATTGGACAGATGCTGAGGCCCCTTCTGACTTGGCATGTCTGTGATTCTGCAGTTACAGGGGAAGGGAAGAAACTCAAAGCTCACGGGCAGATGTGAGCCAGTTCCCCTTCCTCTTCCTCCTGGTACCCACCAAATCGTCAGGCCAGAAAGTCCAGGAAAGGGGGAACAAGAGAGCTGGCTCCAAGGACTGGCAGGGCCACCCCGGGACAGACCCAGGAGCAATAGAGAGAGCCCATGAAAGAGCTGATGGAGGGGAAGAAAGGAATTCTAACAATTGGAACTGTACAGAAATAGATGCTGCCACTAGGATGTCACCCGGGCATCCCGAACTCCACACATTCAGAATGGAGCTCATCCTTCTCCCTACTCTCACACATTTTCTAACTTCTCTGTAGCTGTTAAGGCCACAACATCCTCTCAGTCACTCACATTCACAGTCTCTGAGACTTCTTTGACTCCCTACTCTCACTGCCCCCTCACCTCCACATCCTCACTATATCCAATCAGTTGTCCAGTTGGACTGACTCTCTCTCCACAACATCTCTCAGTCTGTCTCCTCTACACTAATGTGACTCTGTCCTTGGTCCAGATGTTATCACCTCCCCCCTGGGCTATCAAAGTGTTTCCTAAATGATTTCCCAGCCTTCATTCTCTCTCCTCTTCAATCCTTCCATGAAGCCACCAAAGCAACATCCCTAAAACTCAACTCTGTCACTCCCAGGTCCCTTATTGCTTCTAGAATCCAATGCAAACTCTGCCATTTCACACCCCAGCCTATCCTTCCCGGCTGATTGTGGATGAATAACTTTCATACACTCATGTTCTGGCCAAATCAACCTCCATTGTTTCTCATCCTCAACATTCTATCTTCATTCTCTGTGCGCTTGACAGACTGTCCCCCAGATCTAGAATGTGCCTTACTCCCCTCCCCTCCAGACACAGAATCTCTAGCTGCCTTCTATGCCAATTGTGTCAAATGTAAATCCATGAAATGATACATATGGATCCCTGCTGACAGCATTGTGACTGAGAAAACCATATATTCACATCGTCAAATTTTTATTGTATTTTTATTTATTTCATTAAATCTTTTCCTATTGCATTTTAATATGATCCAACTGCTGGTGGGCCCATCTTTGACCCCTCTGTTCTACCTGAAACTCTTCCTGACCCCCAACCCACCTCAATTTCCTCATAAATATATATTTGGTCTGTATTTCCCATTTGTATATCTGTGTTGATGCTGTTTCGTGTCACAGAAATGAGATTTCTCAAGCACAGGGACTGTTTTTTGCTTTATTTGGTCTTTGCATGCCCAGAGCCCAGGACAGTGCCTGACACATGGTAGGTGCTTTACAAATGTTGGGGATGGCTTGGTTGCTCAGTTAGACCTCACTGGAGGTCCCTCAGCAGACCTGGGGAATTGAAGAGATTTTTATCCCAGTTGGACTCTGGCCACTGAGGCGGCTCTTGATCTTAGTTGCTTTGTTCCTGTGATCTCACGAATTCCTTCCAAGAAAAAGGCAGCTCTTGATAGCTGGCACACTAGGATTAGCCCTCTAACTCTGAACTCCTTCCCTGCAGCAGGCAGGAAGCCCCACGTGGAGAAGGGAACGGGAAGGAGAAGGTGAAAAGATAAGAAGGCATTTGGCCTCGGGCAGTTTTGAGCAGTTCCTCCACTGACTAGACTCGGACTGATTGAGAAGCAGGGCCCCGACAGGCAATGGGATGGTGGGGCTGCCCGGGCTGAGTGTTCTGCTGGCTTTCCAGCTATTTGGGTAGAGCTTAGAGAGGATTAGCCAAGTGACTATCACCCAAGCACAGAATACTCAGAGTTATCCTGCTTGTATACAAAGGCAGGCTGATGGGCCAGGACTGGCTGGGCTCTGGGCCTCCAAGGTTGCTGTCAGCATTGACAGGCCAGGCTTGGTTCTCCCCCAGTCTTAGCACCTTCCTCCAGTCAATCACATTCACCCAGCACTTGCCATCCATCATCCAGTTTGATCCTTGAATGAGTCACTTCCTCGAGGTTACTACTCTTTTTAATTTATTGATGGCTTGTATTTTACATCCCTATTTTACATCCTTTTCCTTCCCCCTCTCAGAGTCATCCCATCTAACAAATAACATTTCTCTAAAGTCAAAAAAATAAAAAGAGAAAAAAATCAACACAACCAAACAACACACTGGAAAAGTCTGAAAATGTGCACCGTGCAGCTGTTCTCTCCTCCCACCTTCATGAAGGATGGGTTGGGCATGGTGAGGATATTCATTCTTCTGGAAAGTGAGGGACTATGGCCCCTTCAAGCCCCAAATCTATCCCCCTTTTAACCAAGGTGAGTACAAAAGTCAGCTTTAAAGGGTGATTTGCTAGCAGTAATGCCAATTGGCCAGCCTTTCCTGGCTCCCCCAGCTGCTAGGGTCTTACTCCTGAGCTTACACAGTGTCTATGTTGTCTATTTTATGTGCGTGCCTATTTCTCTCAGGGATCAAATGTAATACCCTGGAGGGAACATGCTCTTCCACTTTTGTCTTTGGCTTCCCACTACTCGATACAGATTAGGTCCTTTAGAAATGCACTTTGCTGGCTGGTTGGTTGATTGGGCTAAGCGTCCAAAATGCATTGGAAAAGGGGAGTCATCAGACTTGACTCACATCCGGGGTCTGCTACTTGCTTCCTGTGTGTCTTGGGGCGAGACTCTTGCTCTCTTGGGGCCTCATTTCCTCAGCTCTAAAATGATGAGTTTGGGCCAGATGGGTCCTCTCATGGTCTAAGATTCTCTACTCTTTTTAAAACCCTTCCAGCATTAAGCCATGGTGATTCTGTTTATGATTCTGTCAGGATAAGATGGGATCACAGCCACTTTGATCCCCTACTCTCAGAGCCTCTATGTCTACGAGAGAGATATGACACCCCAGAACCCCATCATTGCCTGACCAATGTTAGGCAGAGCAATAGGATGGAGCTTGGACCCTGGGGTGCAGTTTGAGCCCTGGTGCCACAGCTAGCCAAGACCCATGACAGAGCAAATCAGAGTGAGGGGGCCCTTCAGCATGCTGGGGGTGAGGAGGGTGAGGAAGGGCCTTCTCAATCCATGAATGACAAGAGCTGAGTATAAGACCTCATCTGGACCAGTGACCTCAGGGGCCCAGGCGCTTTGAGAGGAAGGGAAAAACTGCACCTACCAAGGTGCAAAAACAGTCTCATTGTTTCAGGCTAAACAAGAATCACTCGTCTTGTCTAGTGACCTCTGTTACTCCCACTCATTTTTGGCTGAAAAACCAGCCCATTCCCCACAGGGTCATTTTCAGTTCTATTTGAGAAATCCCCCCAATAAAAATGTCAAATGGAGAGGGATTCTGGCTCCCCCCAGGAAGAATTTGGCCCCTTTCCAGGACAAATTCTTCAGCCAGAGATTGCCCCAAGAAAATGCCATTTGCTTTATTAGAGTAAAAGAGGGAAAGTGGAAAAAATAACCTTTAAGCTATTGGCCTCATCTCACCAAATGAATCTGGAAATACTTTTCAGGCTGAACCACTTATTGAAAGGATGATGAGCATTTTGGTGACCAGTCATCAGCAGTCAGATCCAGCTGAGGCTCTCAAGAACAGTTTCCATCAGCATGGACCTAAGGGGTCCAAAAATATGGACACTAGACATGGGTCTCATGAATTCTGGTTGGGGGGTAGTGCCATGACAGGAAGATAATAGTGGCTAATAGTGGGGAATTGTGGGGGAATAGTGAAGACATGAGGAGACCTTTGGTGGAAAGAGGATTTTGAGTCAAAGACCCAGGTCCCCATCCTAGCTCAGTCACTTGGGTAACCTGAGACAAGTCACTGACTTTCTGGGCCTCAGTCCCCTTATCTGTAAAGAGGAGAGAGGAAAACTGGAATAAAGAACTTCTAAGGTCCCTACAGAATTAGAACCACAAGTGGTTGGAAATGGAAGCATCATTAAAGATTATTTCCTCATCTATATCTATTGCAATGATTCTCTCCTCAAGGCCCAACCTTGGGCCAAATCCCATCTCTTGGGCCAGAAACCTTCCCTGACCCCCTCCTCTTCCTAAATAAGACTATTCCCTCCCTCCCCCAATGTCCCCAGGGCATTTGTTCCTAGCTCACTAGACTTTGCATCACCTTTTTCTATGTGCATGATGTAGGCTCCTTGAGGGCAAGAACTGAGCTTTGTTTCATCTTTGTACCCCAAACAACTGACAGAGTCTTGCCTATAACAGAGGTTTGTGGACCTGAATTGGGGGAGCATGTCCAGCCCTCTCATTTCATAGAGGACCACAGTGAAACAAAGGGGGAGGACCTTGCCTAAAGTCACCCAGCTGCTGATAGAACCTCATCTTGGATTTCCTGAATCTTTTGATTCCAACTCTATATGATCTTCATCATTCTCCCTTTTCTAGGGCCACTAAATGACATTTGCTTCTAGAGTGAAAATACCTGTCACCTTGTGACACAGCAGCTTAGTGACAGTGTGCCTTGAGGGCCTCCCTGGTGCCGGGCATAGGGAAAGAATCTCATAGATGCTCTTGTACATCATGGGAAAGAGAAACGAGCAAGGGGCGAGAGTCAGAAGGCTTCTAGTTTCCCTTCAATGAAGCCTAACTGCATCTCTCTGCCCACTCCATTTCTGCCCTCTGAAAAAGAAGAAAGCAGATCCCTCCTTATTTGATGGCTATAGAGTCATCCTGATGTCCTCTTGTCTCTGGTTCTCTCATATGATTCCCATGAAGCCAAAAGACCTTCCCCATCCTAAGTGTCCTCGTCTGCACCCTTGAGAGTTTATCTGCATCCTTCCTAAAAGGCAGCACCCAGAACTGAACCTAGTACTCTAGATATGGCATGACCAGGGCAGGTGAGGACAGGAAGACCTGGAAGCTCTGACTTCCTTAATATCACCTAAGATTGTGTGGCTTTTCTTGGCTGCCACATTGCCCTCAGGAACAACTTATAACTACTCAAACGGAGAGTGAATGATCAACTAGCCAGGCCTCATGGGACACCTCAGTGTGGTAGGTGATTAGAGAAGGGAAACCACCCCCCACTCTAGGGAGCCCAAGTAGGAGGGATGGCAATAGTGAGGCAAGAGATGGTGAAATCTGGTGATGGGCAGAGAAAGCGCATAGAGGAGGGCACCATTTTCCTAAAGAACAAGCCTTGAGCAGTCACTCCTCTGCTCAAGATGCCTCAATGGTTCCCCACTGCCTCTAGGATGAAAATATAGACTTTTAATTTAACACAGAAAGACCTTTACATCCAACATATCTCTCCCAATGACGTATTTCATGGTGTTCTTCATATACTCAATGTTCTAGCAAAATGGAGTTTCCTTGCTGCTCCCATCATCAACATTCCACCCCCTATTCTCAAGGATTATCCCAGGTTGTGCCCCATCCTGGAAGGTACTGCCTCCTTCCTTCTGTTTTGATGTGCATGGATATCCCTTGTGTTGGCTTATCTGCCCATGTCTCCTCTGTAGACGCTAACCTCCCCGAGGGAGGACTGCCTTGATTTGTATCTGTTTTCCTAGCCTAGCACAGTGCTCATTGCATAGCAGTTGGTTAATAAAATCCCATTAAATTGAATTCAATTCCTTTAGCTAACATCTGCCTCCCTGCAATGCCAGGCCTTTGATGGAGATGCTCCCATCAAATTCATGCTTTAGATGACTGACAACAGTCATCCCTGGCCCTCATCTTCTCTCCATGAGACTACACACGTTGGCTCCTTTGCTCAGACTTCATGCTGTGTTGGGGGCTCTCCTCTGCATGCACCCTGCTTCACTGCTGCCCTACCAGGTAGCTGCTCAGCCTTTGCAGTTTCTCCACGGAGAAACCACAACCATTTTTTCCTAAGTTTCTTCAAACCTGGTATGAACATCTGGAGGGATTTCTGAAGGTGATGAATCAGGATAAATTGGTTTGGCTGGAAACAGGATTAAGAGAACCAAAGAGGAGCCACCTTCTGCCTCAAAGAGTATGAGCGGGGATGTGCTGCCAGCCAGAAGCAGCATCTGTCATTCACCAGCCAAGGGCAAGAGTGATGCCCTCCACACACATATACACACATTCTAGATTTTAATATGTTATGATTCAGAATCGACTGTGCCCCCACCTCTGAGACAAATTTGGCTAAATTCATTCTGTTCTTTGGGCTTCCAATGCATGCTTTAGAAAATGAAGTAGTTGGTCTAGAAGATTCTAGGCCCCTCCCAGCTCTGACATCCCTTGTTCTAAGCCCTGGGTCATCTCTGACATTTTATGTCCTAGGTCCCTCATTCTTCTACGTCTCTGTATTCTAATGAGGGCCATCTCCAGCCATTGTGATCTATATCTGGCTCTGGAGGAGAAAGTGAGGCTGGTGGCTGCACAGCCCTCCCTCACTTAAATCCAATCCACCTCATCTCAAGGCATCACCTTCCTGACGTCACAGTCCTCTCCAGAAACAAACAATGACAACAGCACTCTAATGCTGTCACAGACTTGCCAAGGACACGTCCTCACAGTTCATCACGGCACCCATATGATTTGAAATGGCATCTTGTTTTCCCTAGTTTGCTCCCAAGCATTCCCAGTTCACTTTGCCAAACTCCCTGGGGTCCTGGGGCCATGTTTCCTATCAGACTGACGGTGATGCCTTGAGCCTTGGCCAGAGGCTGGTCTGACAAGCCAAGTGTGGGCCTGGCCCAAAGACGCGTCCTCACTTACCCAAGCAGTTGTGACCATCGTGAGCCAGCATGAAGCCATCATAGCAGGTGCATCTGTAGTTTCCCGGGATGTTGATGCACTCGTGGACACAGCCCCCGTTGTAGTAATCATTTTCACATTCATCTATGTCTGCAACACAGAGAACATGGGGGAGAGAAAGAAGGGAGGTGTCAGCAAAGCACTAAGCACAGAGTTCTGCTGACTGCAGACTTGAGCCACGTGTCAAGGGCCACAGGAGAGACAACCAGAACTGGAACTCAGACCCTTGTGAGCTCGGCAACCTTGGGAGTTGACTGTACCTTTGTGTCTCCATCCCTTTCTTTGTAAAATGGGGGAAATCAGTGGTGACAGCTCTGTCAGTCACAAAATACCACAGGTTGTAATTGTTTTTATCATTACCATTGGGGAAAGGGAAGGGAACAGACACTGATTAAGTGTCTACTGTGTGCTAACTGCTTCACAAATGTCTCATTTGATCCATTGTGCAACACAATCAATGAAGGGGACAGCAAGGAAATAAGAGGCACTTCCCAAACACCAGGAGGGTTCCTCTATCCCACCACACCCTGACCCTCCACCATTATAACTTGTATTCAGCTACCAAATGCCCCTCGATATGATAAACACCTTTAGAAATCACTAGCATCGCAGAGTTGGAAGGAAGGGACCTTAGAGGCAAACTTGTCTATTACCTGAGTTGGAATCATTTTTATACCATTCCTAGCTAGTGCTCATCCAGCCTTTGTTTGAAGAGCTCTAAAAGAACCCACTCCCTCCCCAGGTCACCCATTCCCCTTTGGGGCAGCTCACCATGTAAGGAATACTTTGCTGTTGTATTCAGTCATTTCGGTCATGTCCAACTCTTTGTGACCCCATTTGGGGTTTTCTTGGCAAAGATACTACAATTGTTTGACATTTCTTCCTCTAACTCATTTTATAGATGAGGAAACTAAAGCAAACAAAACAGGTTGAAGCAATTTGCCCAGGGTCACTCACAGCTAGTAAGTGTCTGAGACCAGGTGTGAATTCAGGTCTTACTGACTCCAAGTCTGGCTCCACCCATTGTGCCACCTAGCTGCCTCTTACATCAAACCAAAATCTACTTCTCTGTGACTGCTCCCCACATCAACCCTAATTCTGTCCCTAGAGTCATCAAACAATCAGTAAACAAGCATGCATTGATGGGGAAACAGAATGTTATTCTTATGCTCTTCCACT
This sequence comes from Notamacropus eugenii, assembly GCF_028372415.1. Taxonomy (NCBI): domain Eukaryota; kingdom Metazoa; phylum Chordata; class Mammalia; order Diprotodontia; family Macropodidae; genus Notamacropus; species Notamacropus eugenii. The sequence continues at coordinate 302,431,811 of NC_092874.1, read as the reverse complement.
GAGAACAGTCATGTCCTCTCCTTGCTCCTTTACCTCAATTCTGCTCTTCTCCAGGCTAAGCAGTCCTAGTTCCATCATTAAGGCTTCATGTGACACAATTCCTACTCTCTTTGTGGTCCCGTTTACTCCCCTCTGTGGAACTGAGAGCTGAGCACCATGTGATCTGCCCTGGACAGAGGATAGCCCACTAGCTAAGTCTCCCCTTGGCTTACTGGGCTATGTGCCTCTCGGTGGAGACCATGATCACATGAGCTGCCTTGGCTACCCTAACCCACTGCTGACTCATCATCCTGTGAGCATTTCTACCTATCCCAGCGGACTGGGGTCTAAACCTGAATCTGTCTCTTGTCCTTGGATCACCTTGAGGAGCTTCCTTCCTTTCCTCCTTGTTTCCTCATTCTCCTCCTCAGTAAAACAAGGGGAGGGAGGCCTCCATTCTTCCCCATTCCCCTCAAGGAGGATTTGAAAAACCCATTTTCACTGAGATAAATAGGATCATGGAATGTAGTCTGACCTTGGGGTTCTTCTCATGCAATCATTTTACTGAGGAAGATGCCATACAGAGAAGTTTGCCTGAGATGGTGGGGGTAATGAATGACAGAGGAAACTTTTGAAACCAAGTCCTCCTATTCCAAGTCCAGCCTGCTGTCTACAATGGCAAGTGAGTGGGAAGGACATTCTAGGTGGATGTGGCCAGCAGCCCAGTGGAAGGAAAGTGCAGGCACCATTATCACCACAGAATATTTGACATTTCTGTCTCACATTGGCAAGGTCTTTTAAAGCAAGAAATCCCTCTGCATACATTATTCCATTAGCAACTCTTGCACAGTAGCACTCTGAGAGGGTCATCATATGCATGTGATTAAGAGAGGTTGGTTTTTGTAGTAGAAAGCTCACTGCATTGCAAATCGAGAGATCTTGATTCAAGGCCTGTCTTTGCCCAGCTACATGATCCTGAACAATGAGAGTTTGTTTGGTGATTCCTGCCATTATGGATTTGGTTATTTTTTCCTATTCTGTCAGGTTTTTTGTTCTGCTGTGAAGGCCGTAGATTCTGCTTTTATAATTCCTATTTCTTTTTTTAAACCATTCGGGAACATATTACTGTAGTTTCATACTCTCTTGGGAACCCATGAGGTTCTCTGCCTCAAGGAATATTGATTCATTTTCTTTGTCTTGCAATATTTATTCACAGTTGTCTGGACTCTTTTACCTGATCTGAAGGCCATAGTCCTTTCTGTTATAAGTACCTATCTTGTTGGTTTGTGTGCATATTGTCAATGTCTTTAACTGTGTTTCTTTACTCCTGGAATCTTTGGTAGTTTTGGTCTCTTTCTTTCCTTAGAGTCCTCTATCACTCACTTTCTGACTCCTTCCTTTTGATGAGTTTTCCTCAGGGCTGAACCTCAAAGTCATCTTGGTCCCCTCCTGGCCCTGGACAGTTCATGGTTCATTAGCTCAGGTCTCTGCTCCAAGTGACTTCTTGGGGAACACAACTGACTCCAGCTGACTTTCTCTCAGGCTTAGTAGAGTGCCGCTTGCCCCCATACACATCCTACTTGTTCCCTCTTCCCCAGTTCTCTTGCTGAGTTCTGTTGTGGCACAGAGCACTGTTGTGCAAGCTCCTTGCTTTTGGATTTCCAAGTCACTGGCAAGAAGGGTGGTAGGAAGTGTAGAGTTGAGTGCTATTTGCAAGCCTATGGGTTGGCTTGCCAGCCTTGCGTCACTGGGGGAGAGGGTGCTGAGTGAGCATGTAAAGAATAGGGAATATTAACTTTCTCTGTTGCTAGTTCATCTTTTTTTAAAACTTTGTTTGGATTCCTGGTATCTTAGACCAGTGAAACAGCTAAATTTGCTTTATCTATTGAGTATGTTTTCTATTTTGGAAAGGTTTGAGAGTTCTGAGGATCAGAGAAAATCTCTAGGCTTCCATCTTGTTGGTCATGTGACCCTGGAGGAAATGATTTTCCAGATTATTCAAAGAGAGGAATGTTTTCCTCACTAAAAAGATCACAAACTTTTAAAAAAGTGACAAAAAGACACCATAAACCTATTTTCTTATCTGTACAATTATGAAAATGGTTCACAGCCACATAAAGGGTATGCTTGACAAAAACATGAGAAGAAAACAGGCAGGCATTCATTACCAAACCTTCTTGGCAGAATGATCCAACTGATGGAAAGATGCAGAGAATAAAGAACTCCACTATATCTAGTGTTAGTTGACTTTTTAAAAAGTATTTAACTTAATAGAACAAGATGTAGCAGTAAAGTCTTCCCTTGTCCCAATAATAAGACTCCCATGCTTAGAGGAAACATAGCATAGTGGAGTTATAGACTTGGGGTCAGGTAGACCATGGCTCAAATCCTCCCTCAGAAACTCACCAACTGTGTGATGCTGGGCACTTCAGCTTTTGGATGTCTTTTCCATGACATGAAGGGACTGTACTCAGTGATCTCTAAGGTCCTTTCTAGCTCTAAATCTATGATCCCATGTTAATTGATGACTTTATGTTATGAGCATAGAAGATTTCATGACAGAGAAGTAAGTTTGTTTAATTTTGACGTTGTCCAAATGATGACCCATATTTGGATGGTTGAGTCCATTGAGTTATAAATATAGCAATGATGTATATCCCCTCTCCTCGCTCCTTACCCAGTGATGCTATTTGTCTGTGAATCTCAGGAGAATCAGAACTGCAGGGCACAAAGGGAAACAGAGAGATGCCAGTGGGGAGTAGAAAGAATACAGCATGTTACCAAAGATATTTTCAGACACAAGGAAGTGACATAATCATATTATAAAGAAAATATGGGGCCGCAAAAGAAGGTTCTCTGGTCTTCACTAGTCTCATTGCAAGATCAAGGTTTGATGTGTGGACACTCCCTGTGCTTTTTTCATCCCCATGAACCATAGAAAGATGTGGATCTTCTATGTAGGCATTTGTTTTTACAAAAAGGCATCGATTGCTAAGAATTACATGGGGCAGGAAGGTGTACGTGGGGTGTGATCTTCACCAGTATAAGGATGCCCCACTCAGAAGAGATAATGGCTTAACTGAAGTTCTGAAACATATACTTATGATCCTCATTTCAAAGATGAAGATTCTGAGGCACAGAGAGGACAGCGGGGCAAGTGTTGGGTAGATTTCAGAAGGCTTTGGAAACCAGGCTTTGGATTTTGAGGAAGATATGGGCATGGCATAAATACTATCCAGAGGAAGATAAATGCCCATTACTAGCCAGAATCGAACAGGGATCAATGCCTTTGCTGTCAGGATGTGATAAACATCTATTTGATAAATCCTGTATTCTTATGGAGTTATAGGATGTCAGAGATGAGAGGGTCTAAGGAAAAAGTATTTGGGTGAAAGTCAAATCAGGGAGAAATTTAGGGTTAGAAATTTTTATTTTTGTCATTGAAGTATACTGTAGACAACCTGGACAGAAATAAGAAATACATGGGGAAATAGGGTGAGAGATCACAAGACTAGCTGAGAGACATGATGAGAGTGGGGGAGGGAAGACTTAAGTTATCCAGACACGTGTTAGAGCTATTTTTTGCCAATAGCAGTATAGCTAATGACATCTTGGCTTGCTTAGTTCTAATTTCTTCATTCAAAAGGTGAAGGAATAAACAAAGGAAAATCATAATGTGAATATGATGAGGAAGAACTAGTTACAGGAATGGAAGTGACCTTGGGGGAAGCGACCTCCTTATCCTAGAGTCTGTGCTGCAGAAAAGCAAGTCTGGGCCTCGTCTGACTAGTACCCGCTGATGTTAGTGGGGTCAGAGAAGAATGCAGGCAGGATCCATAGTCTAAAGTGCTTCAGAGGGAGTCGGCCCCAAAGGGATGGAAGATGCATGAGAATAAAATTCCCCAGATACAAAGGAAAGCAATGCCAGTGAGGAGAGAGAAGTGGGATGGATCTGAAGATGGGTGGGCAGTCCACCCCCAGGTTAGATGAAAGAAATGTAGAGGAGATGGAAGCAAGATCAGATAACAGGAGAAGAATATAAGAGTGTGGCATGCTCCTATATAAACAGTGTTAATAAATGCTCCTAGCCAGCTAAAGCTGTTTGGTGAAGGAAGCTAAGGATGACCAGTTATATTTTGAGAAAAGAGACCAAAGAAAGGATAGGACTTTTGCTTGAGCTGAATGGGATAAAGATAACTGACATCAAAGACAAAATTGAACTACTCAATGCTTTTCTCCCTCTTTTGTCTTCAAAAGAAAATAACCTTTTCACTGGAAAGGACAGAGCAAAAACAATTCATGTAGCTACTGCCCGAGAACATAAGGAGAAAAAAAAGAGAACGTCTCAATTCTTGGATGAACCCACATCACTTGGCCGAGAGGAATTTACATCCTCGGGTTCTAAAGAACTGTCAGACAAGACAGCTGAACTATGAGCGAGTCTGTGAGATCTAAAAGATCATAGGAAGTGGGAGAGGCATGACAAGACTTGAGGGGAAAATGTCCGGTCCCTTCCAACTCTCCACGTCTGTGATTCTGTAAGCACTTATCAATTATTTTATAGTGGGCATTCCTCCTGTAGGGGTTGGACTACGTCCACCTGATGTGTCCTCTGCCAACTTTTAAATTCTGTGATTCTGTGACCTTAGAACAGAGAATGTCAGAGCCAGAGGGGAGGGTCCCTATACCAGGGAATGTCAGACCTGGGAAAGGCCCCAGAATAGCGAATATCCCCAGAGCTGGAGGGGCCTTGGGCAGAGAGCACCACAAACTCCTTTCCCATGTGTTATATCATGCATGTTAATCTTCACAACACCCTGTGAGGAAGCTTTATTCTTCTCATTTTAGAGACAAGGAAGGTGGAGCATCCACATCTGACCAGTGCTGGCCTGGAGCTATATATCGTCCAGGCCTTATATCTGACCATTCTAAGGAAGGATTTCACCAAATGTTGGGTGCTTTTCCCCTCTTCACCTCCTCCCCACATTAATGCTTCCTGCTCTTGTCTTACTACAAATGGGAAGGAGATGGGGTGAGGGTCCATAAGAAAGAGGCCAAGTGGGAGCCCCAGATTGCCCCATGGGAACAACTCTTTGGGAAGTCTAAGAAGGCCCCAAGCTCTTTGGAGGTTAGAGTCTGATAGAAATCCAGACATGAGGCAAACAAACAGAATACAGCCTTCAAGTATCCACTTTCCTAAGAAAAATAAATCGAGTTCTGTTTGAGGAAATCTTTACAGGGTTCCAGGAAGCAAGAAGTTCAAAGGGAAGCCTTTGGCTGAGCCCATTTATGCCCACCACCTCTGGTCCCCGGCCTCATCCCAACCCTCCTGTTCCTGCCAATCTGAACTCACCACCCATGCCAGTTTACAAGCCTCCCTGCTTGGGGCCATGCCACTGCTCTCTACCAGGCTCAGCTTCTCCAGCTCCTACCCAGCAAGGGCAGCGGAGTGAGGACTGGATGGGGAGTCAGAATATTCTTGAACATGTGAACCCCATTACTCTTTGCCCTTCTTGTTCTCAGTTTCCACAATGAAAGGGTTGGACTGATGCCCTTGAAGTCCCCTTCTAGCTCTCACTCAGCCTGGAAACATCTTAGAGCCTTCTTTGTCCAGTTCAATCCTTAGGGTTTTCTCCTTGAAACTACCAAGAAGATTTCCTACGTGGAATGACAACTCAGCTCAGGCCAAAAGACATTTACGTTGGGCCTGCTGTGTCCAAGGCCCTGCTACCCTGAGACTACCTGACTTCAGAGGCCGGAGGAGTGGGTCTGAAATCTGACTCTATCCCCTCCTCTGTGACCATGAACCAGTTTCTTCCCCTGTGGAGATGAAGAGGAAGGCAACATTACAGAACAGAAGTGCCAGATTCAGAGTCAGAGGAGTTGGGTTTATCGCCTCCGGGATCTTGGGGGCATCAAGGCAAACCTTAGTCTCTGGACTTTGTCCCCTCCTCCCCAGCAGCCTGGCCTGGCCCCTTTCCTGAGCTCTGTCACCCACCCTGCTCTCAGATCCCTTGGCGAATTGCCTTCCCACTAGAAATCCAGAGGGTCAGAATTGTCTTTACACTTATATTTCTATCTCTAGTGCTCGGCACAGCTTGACGTGTAGAAGGTGCTTCTCTGTCTGCACTTCTGAGAATTTAAGCCCCTACTGTGTACCAAACACTGGGGGAGGAGCAGAAAATCAGAGTCTAGAAGAGCCCAGTTAGTGAGACACAGCACACACATGCATGCACATGTACACATGTGCATGTGCACACGTGTGCATGCCCATATGCGTGCACACATGCACACTCCCATGCATACACATATACACACAGATGCGCACACACAAGCACACACTCAGAGAGCACAGAAGACAAGGAACTTGAGTCTGATAATAGTGTGCTTGATAATGCTGTCTGTAGACTCTCAGGGAGGGGGAAGGGAGATATGCCTGTCCAGGCAACCAAAGGCTCCCTGGGAAGAAGTCAGGGGCCTTTGAAACTATAGCTTGAAAGCTTCCACCAGCCCCGTCCACTAAGACACCATCTTTGGCCACCCTTGTCTCAAACAGGAGGACTCTTTCTGCGTTGGGAGCTAAGGCAGTTGGCAAGAGAAAGGATTAAGGAGGCCAGGGTCACCACTGCAAGGTCTGGAAGGGCCTAATCAGCTTAACTTATTCCCTGGCCATCAGCCACACCTCTTCATGACCTCCCTTGGGACAAAAACAGACCTGGGAGAGAAGCGTAACCTGTGCCAGGGGCCTGAAGCACAGCAACATGAGACTAGAGCGCTGGACTCGGAGGTGGGGAGCCAGGGGTCAAATCCCAGCTTGAAGATTTACCACCAAGTGGCATCGGAGTGCTGGGCAAACCACTTCACCTCAGGCTGCCTCAGCTTCTTTGTCTATAAAGTAGGCACAAGAACAGCAGCTCCCTCCCAGAGCTGTTGTGAGGATCCAATGTGATGGTGATGGTCTTAGGATCGTGCCTGACACGTAGTAAGGATGCTAGCAATCACTATTATTATTTGGCTTGTCTGAGTTTCACTTCCCACACTTGTAAAATGAACAAATCTGGACTTCTGCAGATGGTCTTTAAGGCCCCTCCTTGTGCTAAGTCACCCCAGCAGAATGCAGATTCCTTGAGATCATCAGCTGCTTTGCTTTTCTCTTTGCATTGCCAGTGCCATGCATGCAGTAGGTGCTGAATAAATGCTTGTTGAATTGAATGAAATCCTAGTAATTCCCACTTCAACTGATTTTGATAATGAGAGCTCACCTTTAAAATGGTACTTTCCAATTGCAAGACACTTCTGCATATATAATTCCATTTGATACTCAAAACCATCTTGGATACTAATAATATAATACAGTTTTGCAAATGGGGAAACTGAGATTCAGGCAGAATATTGCAACTTAAAGTTGGATTTGAAGTCAGAGGCCCTGAGTTCAAATCCTAGCTCATCCACTAACCTCCATGAAAATTGCCTAGTTACCTAATGTTTCTCTTTGGACCTGGGGGAGAGGGGGGTTGGCCTAGATGAGCATTGCCAAGGTCCTCTCCAGCTCTAAATTCAGAACTGTGCATTGATAGTGCCTCAAGGCTTACAGAGTGACTTCACCCAAGTCAGATGGGTCATCAGTGATAGAACCTGAGAGGTGAGCTCTGGTCTTAGATCAAAAATTCCAGCCCCAATCCATTGCATCCCACTGCCTTTCTGAGTGGTTTGGGACCAAATTTTATTAACTGCTTTTGTCGGGGGAGGGTCAGTTCCAATAGTCAGAGGCAGAAATAAGGGGCCCAGCTCCATCATCTCTCTAGCCCTTTGCAACAGGCATATTGGCTCTGAAAGAAATGTCCTTTCAAAAGAAATAATGCCAGCAAAACTCAGAACAGATTCCACGAAACTACATGGGCCAGACTTCATGTATGAAAAGGCTGATTGTAGAAGAAAAGCATGAAATCTAATGACTCTGGGGAACTGGCAAGAAGGGCCTGAAAATCCTCCTAGAACGTCAGTACTGGGAGAGACCTTAGAACAGACAGTGGAGCTAGCTAAGGGGAACCTGAAACACAGGACTTCAAGAGCTTCCCTATCACCATCAAGTTAGCACTATCTTCCCAGTAACCTGGGCTCATTCTGAATTCCCCATCACCCCATATCCAATCTGTTGCCACGTCTTAGCCATTTGACCTTCAAAAATCTTTCCTCTGACCCTCCTCCTGCAGAACCTTATCACCTCACTCCTGGATCACTGCAATAGCCTGCTGCTTGGTCTCCCCACCTCAGCTTTCTACACACTCCAATCCTGCCTCCACTCACCTGTCAAAGTGTTCTTCTTAAGGTGCAGGTTTGACCATTTCAGTACCCCTCCAACTCAACAAATCCCAGTGATTCCCTATTACCCTCAGGATCAAATTCCTCCTACCTCTCTGAACAGTGGTTCTCTTATCCTTTGCTGGATCCTCCTACAGATCATTCACTCAAGGCTCTGTTCTAGGCCCTCTTCTCTCCTCCCTCTAGACCACTTCTTTTGATGATCTCATCAATGATCATCTCTATGCTGATGATTCTCCAATCTACCTTTCCTGCCCCAACTTTCCTGCTAACATCCAATCTCACATCTGCCACTCAGACATCTTGAAGTGTATGTCCAGCAGACCTCTTCAAATCAACGTGTCCCAAACAGAACTCATGATCTTTCCTTATAAACCTTCCCTGCCTTCTACCTTCCTTAATAATGTAGAGGGCACCACCATCCTCCCATCCTTCAGTATCCCACCCTTGGAGTCATCCTCTACTTCCCACTCTTTCTCACTACCCCTCCCCCCACTATCTAAGTTATTGGCACATAATAAATATTTATTGATTTTAAAAATCCTGATTGGATTTTAAAGCCCTGCACAACATGGCACCTTCTTACCTTTCAAGTCTTCTTGGTACAACTTAGGGACACTCACCTCCTTGGGGTTCTTACACAAGACAATCCATCAAGTCAAGTCAACAAGTAGGTGCTTAGTAAACACTTACTGACTTGACTTAATAGAGCCTGGAATGTCAGAACAGGATGAAGCCTTAGAACACGGACTCTCAAGTCTAGGAGGAGTCTTTGAGATCTTCTAGTACAAGGTCATTTTACATAGGGGACGTAGGGAACCAGTGAGGCACCTTTTTGCCTGCTCCCTCTTCTGACTCTGACTCCTAAAAGTTCACTGCCCAACAGGAGCCATCTTCTTCCCTTCTCTACAGAGGAAACAAGTAACAGACAGAACTGCTCTTTATGGGGTTTTGACAAGGTTACAGAAGCCAAATTTTCCAGATGAAAATGTCAACTGCACAAATACCCAAGCCAGCAGACTAATCAAAGCTCCTGGCCAGGACCAGGACCGACAGTGCTCTTTGGGAACCAGAGGAGGACAGTTGGGGGCTCCATTCAGTCATGCTTCTTTCTGCCTCATAAAATAACGATTTTCCTGTGGTGTTGAGGTTTTTTGACTCTATTGTAAAGAGCCAGTGCTTCTTTTTTTTGTTTGTTTCATTTTAATACTATTTTAGGACATTTTCCTAAGGGCTGCATTTTTTCAACCCCCTGTCTTTTGTGCCATGTTTCCCCCTACAGCCTGCTCCTGCCCTCTCTGAAGGGTCACCTTGCCTCACCTCCAAAGCCAAATTTGGAAGATGATTCAGTTTCACCTGGGAATGGTTCTTGTCAGTAAAGGTGGTTGGGATAAGAAATAGTGGACCCTTCTCTGATCAGCTATCTTTGCCTTAGCTCCCCCTTCACTGACTTGGGAGCTTTTGGCCAAGTCATGGCACCAGTTCCCATTTTTCTGACCCTTTGACTTGTCATCAGGTCCTCCTCTGATACTCCAATGCAGTGGGCAAGGCATGTGAAAACCTTGGCTATTGACGGCTCTCCTATTGGAACCCAAACTCTGGCCAGTCCATGCTATTTAAGCTAAGGAATGCTTAGAATACGGGCTTTTCATACAGGCTGTGTGCCTGTCCTAGGACTCACCAAGCCAAGAGGCCAAGAGAGAACCATGACTGAGCTGTAAGCCACATTCACTCTCAGGACTCCCAAGTTGGTCACTGCTCATAGTGTCTGTTGGTGGAGGGATAAGATCATTGATGAGATGGGAACTAAGAGATCATTTAGTCCAATCCTTGAGTTTTACAGAGATGAAGCCCAGAGATGGGAAGCAAGCGGCCCCAGGCCATAGTAAGTGTCCAAGTGGGATTCCAATTGAAGTCTTCTGACTCCAAAGCCAGTGCTCTATCCATTGCCCCTCATTGTCTCCCAATTAGAGAGGTTTCACATGAATGAAATCAGAGACCACTGGGGTCCAGATCTGGAGCTACAAGGGACCTCAAACATCATCTGGGCAAACAAGCTCAGACTGGGAGGGTGACTTGCTCCTGGGCACACAACTCTCAAGTTTCGAGCTCAAACCCAGGCTTCCTCATCTATGGTCTTTGCTCTTACTACTTTGCCAGGCTATCTTGTGGTTGGAACAAGGGATTTGTTTTGCAAAGACCCAGGGCCTCTGGCATAGAGTCTTTATTACTGAAGGAACCCGCAGTTTGGGCACTAATTATGTCCCTGGAATGAGGCTGGCTCATGGTGGCAGCCTCCTGGGGACGATTACAACCCTTGGTCTCCAAAGGTTCCAAGCTAGGTTTTCTAAAAAAAATACCACCCCAGTAGCCAACTGGCATCACTTCACTTTGTCTTTTCATTGGAGCAGGTGGGAAAAACTGCCAGGCAGCAGGCTAAAGAACAGGGCAAGTGACATGGACAGAGTTCATGTGCATGGGCCTCATTCTAATGGACACTGGTGAGCTCACGTGGACCAAGGTAGGGTGGGGACCCATGTTCTAGATTTCTGGACTGAGGCCTACAGAGCTGCGTTCAGGTCTTGGCTATACTGTTTACTAGGTCTACAATCATGGACAGGTGCCAAGGTCACTGGACCTCAGTTTCTTTACTTGTAAAATGGAGGGGGAGGAGGGAAGGAGACATGAGAGCCATCATCAGAGTTCTTTGTCACATGGAGGAAGGAGAGGCCAGAGCTGACCTGAAGCTAAGTGAACCAAGCGGTGGCCATTGCAAAGGCACATTTGGGATCTATGTTATCTTAACCACATTCAGTAATGTTGAGTAATTAACATCCATGTGGTAATTTCTGCAGAAAAAAAAGATGAAGACTATTGTCTTTGACCACAAGCGGACAGTCTAATGACATTAAATGTCAATAAACCTTTAGTGAGTGCTCACTGCGTAGCAGGTAGATACACAGTGCTAAATGCAGCTACACCAATAACCAGACTACTCACTAGAAAACTGGGTGAACAGGAGAGGTCAGAGAGGCCTGAGACAGTCAAAGAGGGAGAGGTCATTTCCAGTTGGGAGGCTCAGAGAAAGCTGAACAGAACCTGGGGACAAAGGCTTTAGAGGACACCTCATCAGGCAGTGTTCCAAAGTGGTTAGAACAAGTGCCTGGGAGTTGGCAAAACCAGGATTTCCTGGCACATCTTGACTGTGTGACCCTGGGTAAATCACCCTCTCACAGCTCTAAGCAACTCTGGGAGACTTTTAGGTTGCAGAGAAAGTAATGACCTGCCTTGGAAGAGGCCCAGAATTTTGGTGACTGTCCCTGCCTGTCACTCACTCAGAAGCCTGGATTCCCTGACCAGGAAACACCAGGCATATTAGGGGTACCCAGCGGGAAAGTGGTCAGAGTGTAGGAGATGGATTCAGGAAGACTCAAGTACCTCAAATTGTGTGCCCCTTCCAGTGAAGCCAATGCTGTCTGGATCTTACCAGCTTCCAGAACAGGCCAGCGGCAAGCAGTATGCCCATCCTAGAGCCAGCCTGGCTGGGGCAAAGGCTTGTGGCTGACTCAGCTGCAGGGGAAGGAGTTTCTGAGTCTCTAATAACAACCCCAACCACAGCAACATAATCACAATAATAGGTAGCAGTGACACAGGGCCCACGATGTGCCAGACAAATATGATCTCATGCGATCCTCACCATAACCCTGGCAAATTATTGTACTCATTTTACAGAGGAGGAAACTGAGGCAAACAGAAGCTCCAGAGGGCAGGTTAGGATAACACAGCCAGCAAGTGTCTGTGGCTGGATTTGAACTCAGATCTTAACTCCAGGCCCAGTGCACTATCCACTACACCACTTACGTAACCTCTGTGACCTGACCACATGGAAAGTATGCCTCTCAGGGGGAGCTCCATTGGTGTGGGCAGAATTTACCATGACCACAACTTGTCAAAAGTGCTTTTGAATTCTTGTGGCTACTGGGAACATTTTGAATGAAGTTCGTGTGAACGTCCTGTTCCAGGGACCATAATCATTTGTATAAGAGATTTCTGCAATTGGCTCCTGGCTTGCACTACTGAGGGCAAGAGAGAAGTTATCCCCAATGGTCTCAAAGGTCCCTTCCCTTTCTAAACCATTGATCTGATGACCATTTCACAGATGAGGAAAAGGAGGCCCAGAAACTATACCAACTCTAAATCTAAGTCAGACATTCCTAAGTGTCCTGGGTAGGGTTTCAGTCCATTACCACCCCACTCCAAGTTCTTTTTTGTTTTAATCTCATTAAATCATTATGGGTCAATACCCTGATTTTTAGAAGGTTTTTTTTATTGCTCTTATTTTTTACATTATGATCACTTGCAAATACTCTCCTCACCAACATCCAATGAGCAAAGAAACCAGCCATGTAAAACCAAGTGACTTCATCTGAGAGTATATACAGCATTCCACACCACTAGTCCCCCACCACTCCCGTGAAACGAGAATTCTACTTTCTCACCTCCTCTCTAGGGCTAACATCAGTCATTATAACACAGGGTTGTGTTACAGTCACACAACTGGTTTAGCATTTTTTTCCTTTACAATGTTGAGGAAATTGCAGTCATTCTGATTCTCTACACCAGCTTGTTCTGGCATTGAAAGCAAACCAGGAGATTGGGTTGAGCCCATAAACTACTAACAGTCTGTACCAAGGGGTGAGGCAGGGGAGAAACTGGGGATGAGACTTGGGAGTCTGGTGTTGTTCCTTTTCACCTGTGTGATTTTCGATCAGTGACTTCTGTCCTCTTTGGATAATCACTGTGGCCTTCCAAGCTCTCAGGCCCTTGTGCAAAGAGCCCTTGGTCAGCCTGGGCATCTCTTCATTGGCACAGGCCCTTCCTATCTCCCATGGTTGGCATTCCAGACTCCCTCCAGTCTGGTGCCAACCTCTGTGTTTAGCCTTCTTGCCTTTTGCTCCCTCTCTTCCATGTCCCCTGTGCTCCAGACACATGCACCCCTCTGCCCTCTAATTCTACACCCTCCCTGCCTTGGCCTCTGCTTGTTGTCCTCTCTCCCTCCCTCCCTCACCTTCTTCACTTTCTAAAGCCCAATCAAAGTCCACCTCCCCCAGGAAGGCCCCCTAAAATCTGTAGACAACATAGCCACCTGTGCCCTCTGCTTGCCCCTTTCTGATACAATTACCCTCAGACACTGGGTGTAACTCTGTATAATGGATAGAAAAGCAGTCTGAAAACTGGAGAACCATATGGCCACAGGAGGTACCCAGAGTTCTGTAGACAGTAGGTGCTTGGTAAATGTTTAAGTGAGCCTATGCAATGCTGCCAGAATAGGGGCCCTCAAATTATGTGACGTGGGCTGTCCTTGGGCCAGTACAAAGATGCCAAGGCTCGTCTACCCCTCTGGCTTTCATCTCTCTGCCCTCTTTGGTAAAAAGAAAATTCATGGGGTTTCCTGGGGAGAAATGACCTTTCTTTTAATTGGATAATTGGAAGAACTTGAAGGATATCAATCATTCAGCAAACATTTACCAAGCACATTCTGTGTGCAGAGCCCTGTGCCAGACCCTCCAGGGGCACAGACATGAAAAAAGAGCAGATCTTGTCCTCAGGAGCTCCAGATGGGGCTGAGGGACAGCTTCAGGGACATGGGCCGTACACTAATCAGAAGAAGGAAAACTTTTCTTTTACAAAGTAAGCCAGGTCTAATGAGGGAGATGTGCCTGGTAACAGGGAGTGTGAATGGTTGGTCAGGCTGAAATCAGTGAGGGAGTCAGCAAGTTTATAGTGAGCACTCCCTGTGCCCAGCACTGGGAAGACAAAGAAGGCAAAGAATTCATCCTCTGACCTCAAGAAACTTACAGTCTAACTGAGGAGAAAGCACAGAATTGGGTACTTACAAGAGACTCACCAAGTAAAGGGAAGATAAACTGAGGCAGGAAGGCACTAGCAGCTCAGGAAATGGAGAGAAGCCTCTGGCAGAAGGCTGGATTTAAGCAGACTCTCAAAGGGAGGCAAGAGAAGAAGGGGAGGATGGAGGGAGGGACAGAGGAAGGGATGGAGAAAAGGAGGGCGGGAGGGCTTTCCAGGCACAAGGAACAAATGGATGCCATGTATAAGGAGCAGTCGTCAGGCCAGGGCTGCCAACTGCAGAGTATTCAGAGGGGACTCAAGTGCAGAAAGACAGGAAATGTAGAAAAGAGCCAGATGGAGAATGGCTTTGAATGTCAGAGCATTTTCTATTTTATTCTGGAGGTACCAGGCATAGAGCAGCAAAGGTGATATGGTCAGACCATCCCTTCTGCAGGCCCTTGAGGTGGGGAGACCGACCCTGGCAATAGTCCATGCATGAAGTGCTGAGAGCCTGTACCAGGATGGTGGCTGTGTGAGGAAAGAGAAGGGAATATTGAGAAGAGATGTTGTAAAAGTAGAAATGACAAGATTTGGCAACATCTTAGGCATGCAGAGTAGGCAAGACTGGAATCAAGGATGCTGCCAAAGTTGTCAAGACCTGGGGACTGGGAGGATGACAGGACCTTGACAAGAATTAGAAAGTTGGGGAAAGGGGAAGGTTTAGGGGGAAAGAATTAGTGTTGTCTGGGAGTTTGAAATCCCTATGGGAACTCCAATCCAAGATGTTAAAAAAAGCAGTTGATGAAAAGGCTAGGAAGGTTAGAGCTAGATTCATAGATTCAGGAATCACCTTCATGGAGATGATCATTGATCACCTGGGAGCTGCTGGGATCAGGATGTGAGAGCACTATGTATGGAGGATCAGGAGAGCAGAGTGCAATGAGCCTCTTTGGGAGGGAATTTCATCAGGTACAAGCTTGACGGAATGACCTCTGAGGACCCTTCCAACTCTGAAAGTCTGTGATTCTATGGGTGGCGTGTATGCAGCCACCAAAGCTTTCTGAGTGAGGGAGTTACACTGGCACCATGGAAGGAATGATGGATGGGAGGCTGAGGACCTCTTCTTGAACACAGGCTCCTTTACCTCTCTGGGCCTCAGTTTTCTTCATGGGTAAAATGAGAGGGCTGGGACTTGATGCTTCTTATGCTCCTAACTCTAAATCTGTGAGCCTTTGATTTTCTCTGTGAATAAGGATGAGAGCTCTGGCATCTTGAAGTGGGAAGGGCCCAAAACCATGGGAACCAATATAGAGGCTAAAGCAATAGTTTGGGCAAACAGGGATGACCATTCACTAGGGTTGAGGGGTTGGGGGGGGGTGTGCCTGGGAGGATGTCAATCCATCCATTCCAGAGACTGAGGCACAGACTTCTTGTGTCAAGGTCAGCCCAAAGAACCCCGCTTTGAGAACCACTGACCTGTGCCTATGAGCACAGTCATCCCAGCTCTCCTGACAGTGTGGGATCGTCCTGTGAGGAGAGCACCATAAGCATGACCATTTCTGAGGCCCGAGAAGGGGCTGGTTTATCCGTAGTCATGCAGCCAGAGAGCATCAGAGACGAGCCTCAGGCTTTGGGACTGCAAGCCCTGTCCATTTCATCAGGGATAACGGGGAGGCCTCCAGGAGGCAGGAGCCATTTTCAGTAGCTGTCCAAAGTGGCTCTGAGTTTATTTTGTTAGGGATAATGGCCTTCTCTGGGTCACATTCCTCCCATAGAAAAGCAAATACAGAGAACTGTAATAAAAGGCAATTCTAAAGGAAACCTGAAAGTGGCTCCCAATGAAGGAGCCTGGCAGGAAAGCCACAAGAAGCTTTCTGGGCTCTTACCAATGGCTTCTCAAAACCTGTGGAAAACCCTCAATCGGAGGCTAACAACAATGTCCTTTGGTGGACTTAAAAGCATTTTCACAGACTGGATCTCCTGAGTACCGGAGGTACAATTGATGGGGCTGGCATTATTGTCATCCTCATCCTCATCTGAGAGATGAGGAAACAGGCCCAGAAAGGTTGTGACTTACTCCATGATGTTTTTCATAGATTCAGAATTGAAAAGGACATGAAAAGTTATCTTGTTCAGTTCTCTTATTTTGCAGAAAATGAGACTGAATCCCAGATAGTCACAAAACAAGTGTGTGGTATGGCCAGGACTTGAATCCAGGCCTCAAAATCCTGGTTCCAGGTCCCTGTGCCGGGATCCTACATATAGGACCAGAAGAGTCTTAGGGTCTGAGAATGTTCACATAGAAAGAGATATCAGGGCCCTCATTTTATAGACAAGGAAACTGAGGCGTAGAAATGGTGATATCCTTAAGGTCTAAGATCCAGCTGGAGAGAGAGCAGGCATGGTGCAGAGCCTGGCATCCAGGGCTTGGATCTGATGTTCCACAACACCTAATCACTCTCAAGCTCCCTCCTTGAGGGCCATGCTGGAACAAGGACACATTTGCAATGGCAGCGTGGTAGGGGAAGAAGGATGGTAGAATCTCCAGGCTGTAAGGGACCTTGGGCCATCTAGTATAGCCCAGACCTGAGCAGTTCTTGTGCCCTTCTGCCTGAGGAGCTCTGAGGAATCAGGGGAGCCCTGGCATGCTGCAGGCCCCCAGCCCAGGCCTCCCTGGGACTACTCCAACAGAGGAGGGGTCCTTCCAGGTAACCTAAATCTGCCTCCTGGCAGCTTCCCTCCCTCCACTGCTCCAGATTCTGCCCTCTCGGACAAACAGGAAAAGCCTAATCCCTCTTCCCTGTAAAAGGCTTTATTACATTCCTGCTGGGAAGATAAAGTGGGCCCTGCCCTCATGGAGTTTACAAGCTTCCTTCAGAGAACAGAGGAAGAAACTGAAGCTTAGACACACAGTCCCAGAATACTGTTGTTGTGACTCCCTGCCTTGGGACTGTTGGCTGCCCTCCACCCTGCCCCATATACCCAGAAGGCAGGCACCCGGGCTTGCTAGATGGACTGTCACCCAATCCTGTGGCTGAATCTACTCTGGGCTGGAAAGCACTCTAGATTTTAAGGTCGCCAGCCCTTACTTGTCTTCAGCTGAGGTTTTCCTGACATTCTCAAGCTTCTTCCTTGTCTTCGAGGGCCTGTGGGGGAGGAACTAGGGCTGTTTAGCCTGGAAAAGTGTCCACATTAGTGACATGACTTGGGTACCAAAGGGTCACCTCGTGAAAAAGGAGGCCCAGAGGGACACTTGGATCGAATGAGTGGCAGGAGAAGGCTGGGACACAAGGCTGGCCAGGGATAGTGGAAAAGAGATTTTTCTGCTTGGCCCCAAAGGGCAGACCCAGGAGCCATGGGGGAAATAACAGGGAGGCGGATTTTGACTGGCAATGATCTGAACTGTCCAAAAGCACAACAGGCTGCCTTGGAAGGCTGTGAATTCCCTGTCACTGGGGGTATTCATGTCTGGACTATCTATTTGCCAGGGATCATGCTGTGAAGAAAAGAGCATGTAGCTTGATTGATTTGTAGTCAAGGGGACCTGGGTTTAAATTCCAACTCAGCAGCTTCCTAACTGTGTGACTTTGAGAAAGTCACCATACCTCTCTGTGCCTCAGTTACTTCATCTGTAAAAAGGAGGGAGTGGACTAGATCTCTCCCAGCTCCCAATCTAGAGTCTTGTACAGTAGAGGAGATTCCCAATCAAGCAAGGGTAGGACTCAGCGGCCAATGACATTTCTTCCAAGGTTGAGATCTTGTGAAAATTGCCTGGTTTCCTCTTATCCCATCCCCTCTTGCCTCCCTAAACTCTTCCTGGCCTCCCAAGGGGGTAAAATACCTTTACTTTATCAAGAATTAAACTGCAGAGTGCTCTAAATCACAAATGATGAAAATACTTTAATAAGACCTTGGTCCAGCTACACTAACAGTGCTAATTGGTTTCAAGATTTTTTTTTATGTCTGACTAAATGGATTCCTGAGTATGTTATTAGGGGAAGGTTTCTTTCTCCCCACTCCTAATAACAGAGTCCATAATCCGCCCTAATTTAAGTGGCGGACATCCAGTCACAGGGCAGATATTCAAAAAGTAGGAAGTGACTCTTTCACCCACTGTGGATGCTGGGCTTGGAGATGCAACAGGAGAGCCTTTCCAGGCTGGGCCCACAGACCCAAGACAGGATCCTCTTCTCCCCATCTCAGTGACCACACTTTGACACAAGCCACATCCCAGGAGGATCTTCTTGCCGAAAATGAGCATAACAAAAACTTCCCTGAAACCTGGCGAGGAGGATGCAGGCTCCTGACTTCAGACTAAACAACCATTATCAAAAGGGCGGCAGTTATTTAAACAAGGCATTTAAGGCCCGGCCTCAGCCTCTGGCCCTTCATCAGAGGGGCTGTTTCTGATTATCAGCAAGGGCTTTTAATTAAGATTAGTAAGGCCTAATTCCAGCTATAATTTGACTTCTTTCGTTAGCAAATGTCTAGAAAAATGAGGCAATTAAGTTTAAATGAGATGAAGTTTCAATGGCATATGAACTCCCTCCCCCAGCCCCCTTTAATAATAGAATGCATCGAAGCTGACCTGGAGAGGTTAATGCAGACCAGAGCTGGGCAGCCAGCTGGGACAGGAGTGAGACCTGGACTTGTTTGTGGGCAATGGGGAGGGGGAGTGGGGAGAGAGGCTTCCAGCCCTTGGGAAAAACCTGGTGGAAAGAGGAAACATCCCCTGGAGAGAGTCTGGGTATCCCGGGGTTACTGTCATCGAGAGCTTTCATTAGGATTGCTCATTCTTATCAGAGAAGCAATTTGGTAGAGTTAGATAAAGTATGGGTCCTGGAACCAGGGAGCCCCAGGTCTGCCTCTGACACTTTCTAATCTGAGCCTCAAGCAGCTATCTCAGACTCCTCTGAGGTATGGGAGAGCTATCCTCTGCATTGGTACTCACAGATCCTTGGTTTTATCATGGTCACCATCATCGTCACTGGCAATAGCAGCAGCCCCATGGCATAAGGGAAGAGGCCTAGATTTGTGTGGAGTCAGAAGACATCAACCCAAATGGAAAAACGGTCTGGAATGAGGGGATCTGGCTGGCCATGCTGGCTCTGCTCACACAAGCCCCTTCCCCTCCCCAGGCCCATGTTGTCCTCAGTAAATGAGGCTCCCAAAGCAGGGAGGTTACTTACTCTAGAGGAACCCTAACCTCTGCCATTAGCTTAGTGTCAGCTGAACCTGTTTTCTATAAAGTACAAAGAATCACATTTCCATTCCCTCCCTGTGGAACATTTGAGAGGAAAATGCTCAGCCACCTGAAATAGAGAGAGGAAGGAGTCTGCTACTCAAGGAGAAGGCCCTCGTGCCATGCTCCCAGAACTAACATTTCAACAGCATTAGTGCACAAGGCTCAGTAATTTGGAGGAAAAATCATATAGACCAGAAGCTCCCATGGAGGTCTTCCCCCATCACCCCACTTCTGTTCAACTCAGCCCTCTTATGGCCAAGGCACTGTGCTCAGCACTGGAAAAGCAAAGACAGGAAAAGGAAGCCAGCCTTACCCTGAGGGAGCTTACATTGCACAGGAGGGACAGAGCCTAGGCACAGATGATTGAGTACCCAGAAGGTAGAAGGTAATCTAAGGATGTAAAGCTCGAGTGCTCCTGCTCACCTGATCCCGCTCACCCTGCTGAGGAGCCACAGAGACTCTTTCAGAGTGTATGGAGCAGCCTGAAGCTTAAAGACTTTCCCAGAAGCCTATGTTTAGGGAGGGTGCTGGTGGCACCAAGTCTACCTTCAGCATGCAAAAACAGCAGAGTTTAGCCGCTGGTTAGGAAGGGCCATGAGGGATCCTGGAATGCTAAGACTGCTGCTTCCCCCCTCTCACCCCCCACACTGCCCCTTCCAGGGGGAGCTCCTCCGAAGCCCCATCCTTCCCTCCCCCAAAGCACCCACAGCAGCAATCTCCCAGGGTTCTAGGGTACACCCCACTCTCCCCTACCCACTATCCACTTAATTGAAAAGGTGTTCCATAGCATTTGTCCCAGGCTCCAAAACTGCTAGTAATAGCTCTGACCCCACTATGCAGGTGAAGGAACTAGGAGTGTCAAGCCTAGAGAAGAGAAGTCAGGGAGACATGGAAACTGGCTTCCTATAGATGAAGAGAGAACATTACAGGGAAGGAGACAATGTCAGAGAGCCAGATTTCATCTCAGTGCCATTAAAAACTTCCTAGTGATAAAAACTGTCTCTAAAGGTAGTGAGCTCCCTGTCACTGTGGATCTTCCCGAAGTGTGGCAAAAGGACAAGCCAGCTTCTCCAATGTCTTAAAGGGGATCTGTACTTTGTAGGGTCACAGATTGAGGGCTGGAAGGGTTCTTGAGGGGTTCAGCCAAACCTTCCCCCCTTTAATGGATGAAGAGCCTGAAACACATCAGAACAAGCATTGACTTAGTCACAGGCCCACAGCTCTGAGACAGGCTCTGAACCAAGGTCTTCCCAGTGTGAAGCTTAGACATCATCCCATGCTGTCTCCTCCTTCAGGTAGGGGCTATGCTGGTCTGTCTGCTCTCTTCTCACTCAAGGACTTTGTGATTCTGTGAGTGCCAGAGCTAGATGGGAACCTCATGGCCACCTGATCTGATCCCTCAGTTCTACAGAGAAGGAAACCAAAGCCCACAGAGGGAAGTGACATAGTAGCGGTCATAGTAGCTAGCGAGACACAGAGCAGAAACCACACTCCTAGGTTTTAGAGGCAACTTACAGTTTGGAGCCTAGAGAGAGCTTTCAGATAAGCTAGGCTCCTTGTAGAGGAAATGGATACCTCAAGAACTGGAGCCTCAGTTTCTAGTTCATGCTTTGCACCACACAGATTATAAATCTGAATGGAACTCTCCAAGGTCATCTGGATAGTACAGATCAGAATTCCAGCCCTGGCCCTCTCTTTCCATCAGTGGTCACGAGCCTGGAGGCCCAGGCCCCACTGATAGAGCACTGGCATGAGCCAGTCAAGGTCTGAATATTACAACTCACATACAAAAGGCCCTCTTATCATTGGGTGGGGTCTACATGTGGGCAGCAAAGCAAGACAAAGGGGAGGGGGTGAAGAAATAGTGCTACCTAGCAGAACCAGAGGGCAGCTTGGGAAAGCATGGGTCCTGGGCACAGTCACAAAGTGGAGCAGGCATGGATAGGTTTCCCTTGGGTCTCCTGGAGCTGAGTTCCAAGCCTACACTTCAGACACCAGGAGACTGGTGGAAGCTGAGCTGGTTGCCAAACCTGACTGGCATGTTACTTGTCCAGATATCACCCCAATGTTCTTTGGATTTGTTTAGAGAAAATAAACAGGTCAGCCTCTGACAGATACGGCTGTATGGCCCTGAGCAAATCTTATGACCTCTGATTGATTGCTCCTGGACATTCGCTGAGGCTTTGAACAAGACAGACCTACATTAGGGGAGGGAGTTTTCTCTGAGCCAGTAAAATAACATGTCTAGTCTGTAAATGAATACAAAATAATCAGTATCATTATTAATAATGATAACCAACCTTTAGCTAGAATTTTATGGTTTTCAAAACTCTGTCCTATATTATTTCCTTTGATTTTGCATCTCTGTGAAATAGGCAAGACTGGAGTTATTGTCCCCATTTTATTAAAGACAAGACAGACTACAGAGTAGTACCGTGAATTAGCCTAGGTCAGATCAGCTCATAAACGTCAAAGGCCGTCCTTGAATCCAGGTCTCCTGACCTCAGGTCCAGAGCTCCTTCTGCCTCCCCACAGGGTCTCCCTTTCTGATTTAGGGTATATGGTTCTCTCTGAACTGAGTCCCAGCTTCCTGCCTTGCACAAGCCACCTCCCCTGCTCATAGCAGTGAAAAGAAGAAGAGTATGGCTTCCCATAAGTGCCTCCAACTTGTAATCCTGATCATTCAAAGCAGTTTTCTCCTTTGGAGTCTCAGGGCCTCAGGCTAAGAGGTTCAACCACTCAAGTGCCAGGCTCATTTGAGAGATCCCAGAATCTCAGAACTGGAAGCAATCTCAGAAATCACAGTGTGGCCCCTACCTGCAGAGGAAGTCTCACTACATCATGCTGAGAAGTGGCCATCCACCCTTGGCCTGAAGACCTCCAGTGAGGGAGAACTCCCTTCCTCCCATGGCAACAGATTCCCATCTGAACAGCTGTCAGTACTGGGCCTAAAGCTGCCTCTTTACAATGGATTCCCATCCCATCCCCCAAGGGCACCCTCCCCTCTCCTCATTACCCCTAGCTCTGGCCTGTGGGGCCAGAGAGCAAGAGAAGATACATTGAATTTTGAGTCAGGGGACCTGGTTTAAAACCCTAGATCTACTGCTGTGTGGACTGGACAACCTCCCCGACTCTAAAAACTAAAGATAGTTTTCCTATCTTTAAATGAGACAGTTCAGAGATGGCTTCCCAAGTTACATCCAGCTGCACATCTGTGATCCTGGGATCTAAGGAAATTTCATCTCCTCGGACAGCCCTTCAGACTACTTGGAAGAGTAGTCTTACATCTTCTCTTGTCTAGGCTAATTCCCAGCTCCCTTAGCTGCTGATCCTCATATGACGGTCCCAAGGACCTCCTCTGAATACTCTTCTCCACCTCAGTCTCTGCCCACTGAGCTTCACCAGAGTGGGGCCCAAGACCCTCTTTAATCTGGATCCTTCCTCTTAGAACAAGGCTGCCTTCCCTCTTCTACAGACCATGGGGGCATTGGCAGCCAGGGCCTCTTGGGCTTCCCAAAGCCCTACTTTGACTTTGACTCAAGATCTCTGAGGAGAAAGCCTACTGGCTGGTTGTGTTTGAGTTTGAAGTTTCACCTAAATTATCTAGATAACTACCCTAGGGGTTCTGTTCTTTCTATTGGTGTGGAGGAGGCCCCGTGTGATCTAAGGATGATAATAACAAGACCAGATTTCATTTCTCTAGAGTTCTGGGATTTCTAGACATCAGACCATTGATCCTGACAATGCCCCAGGAGGCCCAGAACCTGAGGTTTGGAGCAGGTAGCTCCTTCTATCTCCAAAGAACAATAGTTTGGTAGTTAGAGATTTTAACAGTGAAGGGTGGTTCTAGGGCACTCTGAAAGACCAGGGCCCCCAGGGAGATGACAAGGAAATGATAGTGGGAGAGACATGTTCAGAGCCAGCATCTAGACCCAACTCCCCATGTGACCACAGGCAGGTCACGGATGACAAGACTCAGCGCTATGACAAACTAGGAGAGACCACCAGGTTCAGCTCCCCCATCCAATACCAATGAACACCTAGTCCCACTGAGGCCCAATGACCTTCCCAAGGACACACACCAGAGGCAGAGGCCCATTCCTGCCTGAATTTCCCATTCCCTACCATTCCTGCCTCCCCAAAGCTGTCAGCACAGGGCTGCAGATAGAGGGAGGTCTCAAAGCACAACTGAACTAAAGAAAGAGAGGTCCAGTCCTGGGGAAAGTCAGTGGCCCCCAGACTCCTATCTAGGGGGCAATGGGTGAGCTGAGTCCCAAAGAGACTTGGGAAAGGATGTCCTGAAAGGGTGCCCTGTCTGGCGTATGGCAGAAGGGGGCTGCTGTGCTTAAGTCCCAGGCTAAGCTGAGAAAGCAACACTTTTTCACCCTCCCAGCCCCTTCCTGAGTCACCCTGCCCCCAAGGCCATATTCACTCCAGGTGTCCCCTCGAAGGCCTTCAAGATAAAGGTTTCCAACCCAAAGGAGTTGAGGCCTGGCATTGTTGGAGCTCCCAAATCATCCAGGGCAGACCCAGCCATTGTCTGGTCATGTTCCTTTACTCACATGTCTGCTGGGATGCCCTATTGCTTAGAGGCAAAAGGCCAAACCTATTTGCCTGGGAATCAAGGCCTTCCACAATCTGGCAATGTAGCAACGTACCTATAGCAAAACTGAGATTCAACTTCTGACCATGATTCATGCATTTATTAAGCCAGCTTAGTGTGAAGCAGACCTGAGTTCAAATCCTGCCTTAGACCCTCATGAGTTTTGTGATACTGGGCATGTCCCTGAACCTTTGCCTGCCTTAGTCTTGTCCTCTGTGGAATGGGGATCATAGCAGCACCTTCCTCAAAGAATCGTTGTGAGGAATCCCTGAGTAATGTACTGAAAGCAAGTCTTAAACCTTAAAGCGCTGCCGTGAACCATGAACTGTTATTGTCCTCATGCAGGGGCCCAGCTCTTTGACTACCCAAGCCCCTTCCCACTTTCCATGTTGAAATCCATCTTCATAGATGCGGCCTCCTTCTCTCCTCTCCATGTAAATACCACTCTCTTTCTACCAAGATGTCCTGTGATCACCTGCCTCCCTTGGACTGGTATGGCCCCATTCCCACTCAGACTGTGGAGTCCCACCCAGGCCTGCAATGGGGAGCTCAAGGCCCTCCTTCTCCATGAAGCCCTCCCTCTTCTCCCTAGTCCTTACTCCCTTGTCTCCAGAATCTGGCCCCTCTTCCATGGACTTACTCATAATCTTACAGGATTATTTTATTGGTTTTGATTTGTATTCCCAGGGCTTAAAACAGAACAAGAACTTACAAGTGTTTGTTGATTCATTATTTACTCCTACCTCCCTACCCCCATAGCATGAGACTTAGGAGAGATAATGAAATCTTAAAAATCCTCTCCAATGGTGTGCCGCATGACTGACAAACTCACATAAAGGTCCCTGGCAGATGGACCAATAGAGATAACTGTTAAACATTAAATTCACATCACCAGTGTGAATAAATTTAATAAGAACTAGCATTTATATAGCACCTTAAGGTTTGCAAAATTTTTTTTAACAAATATCTCATTTCTCACAACATCTTGGGGAGGTAGAAGCTATTTTTATGGCCATGTTACAAATGAGAAAACTGAGGCAGACAAAGGTTAATTAAGTGACTTGCCCAGGGTGTCTAGGGCTTATCTGAATTCAGGTCTCCCCAACACCGAGTCCAGTATGTTATCCACCATGCCACCTAGCTGCCCCTAGAAAGGCAGAAAGCCAAAAGGTAACCACTCTAATGAAGGGTAGTCTGAGAAGAGTGTGCCTTATGGAGGGGTTCCCTCTAAATGGAAGGGAGGCATTCCTGTCTGTGGATGACACTGTACTTATTGTATCTAGCCTCAGAGAGGCTTCAGAGACCCTTCAGAGAGATCCAAGGCCACTCAAAAGAGCCTGGCCTAGTCATCCACACACAAAAACGTGGATTAGAAATCCCTAGGTGAGATGAGCAGTCTATTGATGTAGCCCTTCTGAGCACATACCTTGGATAGCAAACTCTGCCACTGAACAGTGAGCCGGCCCCAAACCAAGCAGACAGGATGGCTTTGGGCTGTGGCATCAGTAACACAAAAGAACTCATACTAAACCTATAAATTTCTGTCAGGTGAGCCTCACCTGGTGCCCTCCCATTGGACACAGTTCATCTCTCTCCTCTCTAGGCCTCAGTGTGGTCCTACCTAGATTGAGGGAGTTCCACCACATCCCTCTACAGTCCATTCCAGCTGGGTCATTCTGTGTTCAAGGATCTCTCACAGGCAGCTCTGAAGTGCTATGTTCTAAGGTGCTTCCCAGCTCTGACAATCCATTTTCTCAAATTCCTCCAAGTGAACTTTTCTCAGTGCTGATGTCAGGCCCCCTGGGACTTCAAGAAAAATCAGGATGATAACCAAAGAAAGGCTTTTTTCTTTCCTTTTTGACTTCCCTCCTTCGATCCTGCCAGGGATGAGGATCTGGGTCCCCTGAAGCCACAGGCCAGCAGGGCCACGATCAGAAGAGGCGGGCAGCCTCAGAACTGAAGACAGAAGACAGGGACAAAACCTAGAAACATCATATGGGTCCCTCTGGGCAAACCCCAAAGCAAAGGCCCCCAGGAGTAAGATGTGAATTCAGATTGTTCTGCTGACTTCAGCAGAGAGGCCCTGGCTTTTTCATCCCTGTCCATCATTTCTCTTTTAATGGAGGCTCTGACATAGAAACATATACTTCACCTTGGAAAGTCTCTGAGAGGATGAACACCGAGTCAAGGGCACATGGACATAACTCGAGAGTAGCTGACTTCATTTCCAAATCACCATAAAACAGGCTTCCCTCCCTGGACCAATCTGCTGGAGGCCCAGAGAAATCTTTCTAAATCAGGAGTGTAGGAGGAACAGGATTTATAAATGAACCCAGAGAGACACAGAGTCTTTCTTAAATTAACTTCACAGGATTTAGAGCTGAAAGGCACCCAGAAAGATCATTTTACAGAGAGGGAAACTGAGGCCCACAGAGGGGAGGGCCTTATACAAGGTTTCACACTATCAATCAATCAATATTTATTAAGTGCCTACTAGGTGCCAGAACTAAAATATGAGTCCAAGTGTACTTACTACCTGTGTAACCTATAGCAAATCATTGGCCCTCTAGGGGCCTCAATTTCCTCATCTGTAAAATGAGGGTGCAGGAAGGGAGAGATAATCTCTAAGGTTCCTTCCACCTCTAAATCTTTGATTTCATGATTCTATATATTATATTGGGAAGAGGTAGAGAGAGAATCCTGACTTTTCATTACCTATAGCAGAGTTTTGGCCATTTAAAAATGTGAAAATAGAGCAGAAATTCTTGGATGCGCCAGCTCTCTCACTGGCTGGCTCGGGGATTTTTTGTGGAAGTCATTCCTGTTCTCTCAGTTTCCTCATCTGTTTTGGGAATGCAGGGTAGATTAAATAGTCTCTAAAGACCTTCTAGCACTAATGTTCCATGTTTCTCAGCTCCCTCTATCCCTGACATTCCCTGTTTTAAGGTTCCTCCCAGCTCTGATATTCCAGGTCCTATGTGCTTTCCCTTAGATTGCTCTCCCTTTTACTATCTTAAGGATCACTGGCAAACACCACTTACTTTAAAATCACTTTAAAAGAAAAAAAACAACTTTTTAGACCAAGAAAAGCAAAACCACAGCTTCCACTTTCACCACCTTGAAAAGCAGGCCACTTTTCCCAATGGCCTAGCAGGCCCTGGTGGGAGCAGACCCAAATGGTAATAGCAGTAGTAGCCACAGCAGCATCAGAGGGGAGACTAGGCTGCTGGGCAGTAAATGGGAGGGGGGGATGTTGCCATATTCCAGTCATTTACAAAAGTTCTAATCCAGCAAACAAAGGAAATGGGGGGTAGGTTGGGAGAGGAGAGCTGGGAGAGCCCAGGAAGCTCCAGGGGCATCCTTACCTTCACATTGCCTGCCTTCTCCTTTGTACCCCGGCTTACAGAGGCATTTGTAAGCTTTGGGGGTATTCTGACAGATCGCATCTATGTGGCAGTCATCGGTCCCCTCAGCACACTCGTCTGCATCTGAAGAGAAATGATCAGAGGTGCATGTAAGGAGAAAAGTCAGACAGCTCAGAAGCCAGGCACAGCCCCGGCACCTTGCAACTCTCATATGCCCTCCAGCTTGATCTCGGGGTCTCTCTGTTTCTCTGTGTGTGTGTGTGTGTGTGTGTGTGTGTGTGTGTGTGTATCCATCTGTCTGTCTCTGCCTATGTTTCTGTGGCTTTCTTGCCTGTCTGTTTCCCTCTGTTTCTGTCACTCTGTGTCCCTCTATCTCCCTCTGTCTCCATCTTTCTCTCTGTTTCACTCTTTCTCTTTCTCTCTCTCTCTCTCTCTCTCTCTCTCTCTCTCTCACACACACACACACACACATACACACACATATACATCAAGATTCCTATTAAAAAAGCTCCAAGTACCAACCACTCTCCCCCCTCAGACTCCCAGAGATCTTACCACCTAACTCAAAGATAGGGTTCTGAACCTCAGTTTTCCCATTTGTAAACAAGGAAAGTAGACTAGATCATGCAAGAACTATGCCTCTAAGCATTCTGGGTAAACAGAGTTAATCAATATCCTTCCCCCCCCCTTCCAAGTCCAAACTCATTGGATGGATTCTGAGTCTCCCATAGCCTGAATGTTTAGAGAGGTAGTACTAAGTGCTAAGTGGTCATGGGGACAGGAGACCTAGGATCAGGTGCTGCCTCCTAGCCTTCCTAGTTGGGTAAACCTTAGAAAATGTTTTCCCCTCTTTGAAGGTTAATTTTCCTGTCTGTAAAATCAGAATGATCATATTTATGCTCCCGAGCTCACAGAGGCAT
The DNA here is from genome assembly GCF_028372415.1 of Notamacropus eugenii. NCBI lineage: Eukaryota > Metazoa > Chordata > Mammalia > Diprotodontia > Macropodidae > Notamacropus > Notamacropus eugenii. The sequence goes on along the minus strand of NC_092874.1, from coordinate 302,403,527 downwards.
ATCACAAAGTCAATTAATCAATAGGAATTTATTTAACACCTACTATACACTAGGTATTGTGCTAGAGAAGTGAGTGCTACCAGTGTGCACCCTCCTTTGTTCCATCTCCCTCTCTTCCCTTTCCACATCCTCTGTGACTCCAAGTTGGTTTCTCTATCAAGCCCCAAATTCAGGGGGGTTATGCTGGATTTCCAGGTCTCCTGACTGTCTTATGTATACCTCTCAAATTGGGCTCATCTGCCCAGTGAGATAGTTAGATGGCTAGCTAACAAGCTATCATAGCGCAACTTTATAAGATGGTAAAAAACAATTGACATTCAGATGATTTGGGGTTTACATAGTCAAGGGATCCTAGAACCCTTGGTGTTAAAGTCATTATTAAAATTAAAGCAAGTTGCTTTGTGAGGTAACGATCTCCCTGTCACTAGAGGTGTTCAAATGAAGACTGCATGACTACCTGTTGGGGTGTAGGTTGTAGAAGGAATTTCAGGTTAGGTCTGGATTCAAGTGATCACTTAATAAACATTGATTAAGTTCAAACCACCAGAGAAATGTTGGTCACTTAGGGAGCCTACCTTGGATTGGGAGAGATTGCTACATTTACCTACAAATACAGACAACTTATCTTCTAGGTGATTTGGGGGGAGAAGCCCTAAGCATCTGGAGTGCTTAGAAAAGTGATGGTCAAGATGAGTTCTGAAGGGAACCAGGAATTCTAAGAGGCTAAAGTGAGGAGAGAATGCATTCTCTCCCAAGGGTGGGTAAGGGGGTAAAGGGGTAAAGGACCAAGTTTGGCTAGCTGACCTGTCCAAGTCTGTGGTCACTAGATTTGGAATTAGCAAGGCCTAGCTTCAAATCCCACATCACTAATTAGCTGCAAGTCATACAACCTCTCTGGGCCTTGATTTTACCATTTGTAAAATGAAGGGATTGGATCTGATGGCCTTAGAGTCCCTTCCAGCTTGCAATCATTTTAGATGCCCAAAGACCAACATCCTCTCAGAGGGGTCAAACTCTGATGCTCCATAGTGTTGGCCCACCAAAATAAAAGAAAATACAGTACAATATAGATGATATGAATTGGTGATTTTCTAAGTCAAAATGAAATCTGCAGGGATCCATTTCTATTTGAAATGGACACCGCTACTCTATAGCATCCCTTAACAGGGTTCTAGTTTTGGAAGACTTTTCAATGACAAATTATTACCTAGTGCAAAGATTATTATCCCCATTTTATACATATAAAAACTGAGGCTCAGAGAGAGATCTTAGGATTTAGAACTGGAGGGACCTTAGGGATCATTTAGATTCAATCCCCTTATTTTGTATATGAGTAATCTGAGACCCAGGTCAGTTGAGTGGCCTGCTAAAAGTCACAATACAGGAGTGGTGAATACATACCTGAGTAAGATTTGAACCCAGGGCCTTAACCTCCAAAGTCAATAAGTAATTTTTCACTATATTTCATGGACTTTCCATACAAGGCTGCTTCCCCAAGAAGGTAACAAATCACCCTTTTATTGTGCAAGAGAGGGAGAAGAAAATTCTTTTCTGATCCAGTCTAAGCCCTTTGATCCCAAACTACCCTCACTGACTTTCTACCCTCTAACCATCAGCCACTGAATTTTCTTTGCCTCCTCCCTCCTCTATCTCCTCCCCCCACACACACACACCCAGGGCTGGCTGTTAGGTCAGGGCCTCCCCTCCTCCCCCCATTCTGGGATTTGGTTTCCTTACACAGAAAGCTGATGGGGTTAAAGAGATTACCTGGAAGGTCCTTTCCATTTTGGCCAACCTGTGATTGCCTATGACAATTTCCAAACACTGAAACTCAACTGTCACATAGAGGGCTTGGGGGTGGGGGTTTTTGGGGCACTGCAGACCTGAAAACAGGAATGATCTTCCCTCCTCTCCATCAAATGCTGAGCTAGTCTGAGTTGAGAGTCCAGAAGGAAGCAAAGAGAGCCTGGCCCTATTGGGGAGGGAGAGGGGGGAGGAGGAGGGAGGGTCGGGTCACAGACTGCCCTGGCTGGCCTGGACTGAGACCGTGGGAGCGGCTGGGAGCCCAGCCCTCCCGACCTCCCCCCTCCTACTCACCCCCTCCAGCCTAGAGGCAAGGCAAGGAACTATTGATAGAAAGCCCTAATGTCAATAAGGAAAAGTCAGCCTTCCTGGGAAGCCAGTTTCAATGGATCCTTCCCCAGCCAGGCAGGGGGTGGGGGAGACAGGGAGGCAGACAGAAATTAGGACCCGAATAGCACTGCTGGGTCTGAAGGACATGGTCCCCAACAGGAAAGGGCAATGCCTGGCTTCATATTTAGGCTTCATATTTGAGCAAAAGAGAAAGAGAAACAGACACAGAGAGGTGGATAGGGGCTGACTTTGGATATGGGGGACCGTAGTTCCTCCAAAGAGACAAGGCAAATGCTGGGTGTCATCTTTAAGGGAGGCAGGGGAAGAGAGGTGAGAACTGGAATGCTCTAAGGTGGGGAGACCATTAGCCCAAGACTGAATGTGGGTTAAAATATTGTAGAGATGCATGCAGGCAACACAGACAGAAGACCAATAAGAAATGTCAGGTTAGTGCAGGGATTGATAGTGGTGGGGGGGACCCCTCCTGACATCCAGAGACACCCTCACTTATTTAAGGTGACGTGGATAAACTGAGAAGTGCATTGTTGAACAACTGCTTCCTGAATCACAGTAGCATAGAGCCAGCTAATGGAGCCCCAGATTAATGATCTAATTCTGGAGGGTGACCCCCATTACTGGAGAACTTATTTAGTTAGCATCCCCTCTTCCCAGACTGAGAAAGACAGACATTCAAACAAACACAGACATATGCACATACACGTAAACAGAGATTCAGAAACACTTCCAATTTTTCTACAAGATGTGGGTGCCAGGGGTTAGGGGTGAATTCCAAGGAAAGTCCAACAGGCTGACAACACCTGGAGGTGGGCTCATACAGAAGGGCAGACAAAGGGGTTGTGGGTGGCTGGAGGATGAGCTGGGCAGGAATCTCTCCAGTAAGGACTGGGTCACTCTGGCTGTCCTGGCTCTGCTCCATGACTGGCTCCACACAGGGTTTCAGGGTTACATGCTGGGACGAAGACCCAGTACTGGACCAGAGCACCAGGAGTGTCCTCAGGAGGTTGCCCCTGCAACAAGCCCGCACACTTCTCCCTCTTCCTTCACTCTTTTTTCCTCCTTCCTTCTCTCTTCTTTCCCTTCCTCTTCAGCCCTCCCTTCTTAGAGCCTATTCCTCTTCGATGACCTCCATCTCTATTCTGACCTTTGAACTTGGACATAGTTTCTAAGGTGCCTCTTAACTGAAAGACCCAGTATTTGTTTCCCCCTGGGTTTTCCTGCAGCCCCCATCTACACTGTGTGTGTGTGTGTGTGTGTGTGTGTGTGTGTGTGTGTGTGTATGTGTGTGTGTAAGGGGACAGGGAGGTTCCCAGGTGAGGGAAACATAGATGAGGGTGTGTATGAAAATACGATGCAGGTCATAGAGTTATATGCAAATTCAAGGGCATTGGGAGTGGGGGGAGGATTCCCTGATATTTTTTGGAGAGGGCAGCATGGCTGGATGGGGAAGGAGGGTCTGGGGAGAGCCTAGAGGGAAAAGGGAGTGGGGAGATGGACAGAAAGCAATCCAGTTTAAACTACTCAGTGACCGAACAACTCCTCTCTTTGGAAAGACAGCTGGCTCAGCTGGGGCAAACCTAGGACTTAATCTCCCTTTCCCTCTCACTGGTGGGGGGGGGGGAGGAGAGGGAGAGGAGAGGGAGAGGGAGGGAGGGAGGGAGAGGGGGGGGGAGAGAGAGAGAGAGAGAGAGAGAGAGAGAGAGAGAGAGAGAGAGAGAGAGAGAGACAGAAGAGGGAAGAGAGAATATCTAAGTCACACCTCAGATCGCTTCAATACAGGACTGAATCACTCTTCGAATCCCCACCCCCAGCTGAGTAAAGAGCCATGGAAAGGCAGAGGGAATAGACATACAGATCTAACTAACATGGTGTGACAGGTAAGCGGCAATTCGGAAAGTATAAATATCATATTTAATTGCTCTCCTGCCACTCCCCTGATACCTCTTAAGTATTGGAGAGAAGGGATGAAGAGAGGCAACGACCTAGACAGAAAGGCAAAGAAAGGAGAAAGAGACCAGAGACAGGGAGAGGAGAGGAAGACTTGGGGAAATATAAAGAACATTGAGTGATGGGGAAACGCAAACTCAGAGTAAACGGGATACCGACGCGGCGTCTGTCCCAAGCTCTCCGCATACACACACCTCATAAGGAAGAGAGAAGAGAGGGGGCAGAGGGAGACCGAGCAAGGCAGACAGCGAGACAAGGGAGGCAGAGTGATAGATCAGGACCGATACTTAGATGGACAATTAACTGCGACTGAGCTCATCAGAAACTCGTGCATTCTCTCTCAATCTCTCTCTCTCTCTCTCTCTCTCTCTCTCTCTCTCTCTCTCTCTCTCTCTCTCTCTCTCTCTCTCTCTCACACACACACACACACACACACACACACACACACACACACACACACACACACACACACATTACACACACACACACACACACACACACACACCGCGAGCCAGCGGGGTGCGGGTCTCCAGGTCTCGGCCAGCCGGGGGAGGGAGAGCTGAAGAGCGGCCCCGCCCCGTGCGCCCAGCTCAGTCCGGCCCCCGCCAAGAGGCAACAGCCCCTTCCTGCCTTCACACGCCCGGGAGAGAGAAGTTACTTTGGCAGAACTCAAAGCATCTTTCTTCCCTGCCGGCCCCCGGCCCCTCCCCCCAGGGACTCCCCTCCGACCACCCCCTTTAAAAGGCAAATCCGCAAGTTGGAGCCGGTGCCCCAAGCCCAGCCCAACCAGCCCAGCCCAGCCTTGCCCTGCCTGAGATCGCCAGTGCGCTCTCTCCCCAGTACCTTCTCCAAGCCGCGCTCGGGGATGCGGAGTGAGCGCAAGCTGGGTTGCGCGGAACCTCCTTCCCTGGGGCGGTCCAGGGTCCCGGCACTGCGGGGCAGGGCTGGGCAGGGCAAGGGCACCGAGCGCCAGCCTTCTCGCTTACCTGGGGTCGCGGTGGCTCTGGTCAGGCGACCCGGGGCGCCGAGGACGAGAAGCAGGCACCAGTGCCAGGGCAGGGCTGAAGCCCCCATGCTGAGGCCACGCTCGGCCCGGCCCGGGCAGACGGCTGGACTGGCGGGTGGCCGGGCGCTCTGTGGGTCCGGTCGCGGGGCTGACTCGGGCGCCTTCCCTCGCTGGCTCCCGGCTTCCTTGACTGGAGCTGCCGCTGCCGCTCGAGTTGCCTCCTGCAGCTGCCGCTGCCGCCGCCGCCGCTGCTGCTACAGCTACAGCTGCAGCTACCGCCGCTGCTCTGCCGTCCGCCCGGCCCCGCTGGATCTCTGATAAGGGACTGGGCGCCGCCGGGGGCTGCGGGGAGTCCGCGGTGCTGACGACCTGACAGCCTCCCGCTGATTCGTCCAGGGCCCCCGAGGATGGGCGGGACTGCTCCGGAGGCGGGCCAATCCTCTGTCTGGCTCCGGACAGGGTTTGGAGAGGGGGGAACAAGAGCCGAGGTAGGGTCTGGTTTCGTGTGTGTGTGTGTGTCCGTGTGTGTGTGTGTGTGTCTGTGTGTGTGTGTCTGTGTGCGTGTGTGTGTCTGTGTGTGTGTGTCTGTGTGTGTCTGTGTCTGTGTGTATCTGTGTGTGTGTCTGTGTGTGTGTGTATCTGTGTCTGTGTGTGTGTCTGTGTGTGTGTGTGTATCTGTGTCTGTGTGTGTGTCTGTGTGTGTGTGTCTGTCTGTCTGTGTGTGTGTGTGTCTGTGTGTGTGTGTGTCTGTGTGTGTGTCTGTGTCTGTGTGTGTCTGTGTCTGTGTGTATCTGTGTGTGTGTCTGTGTGTGTCTGTGTGTGTGTGTGTATCTGTGTCTGTGTGTGTGTGTGTGTCTGTGTCTGTGTCTGTGTGTGTGTCTGTGTGTGTGTCTGTGTCTGTGTGTGTGTGTGTGTGTTGAGGGGGAGTGAAGTGGAGATGTGGCTACAGATCTGCTAGTCCTTTGGCAATGCAAACCGGGCGAGGCGGGATTGGAGTCTAAGCAAATCAAAGCTGAAAGGGACCCTGGGGAAAATCTAGTCCAACCCCCTTGTCCTACAGAAAATGAAGAAATGTGGGGCTCTGAGAGGAGACTTGCCTAAGGTCACACAGCCAAGGAACGATTGGGTTTCCCAACTTGGGACCCAGGTTTCCCAGCCTCGGGGCTCTTTCTAGTAACTATGTGATGGGGTTTCTCCACTCTTAGCCTAATCCTTAGAGGTGAACTGTGATGTTGAATTTTGCGTTTGGAATAAAGAGTTTGGCTTCCCGGTCCTCCCTGGCTGGCTGTGGGATCCCTGCCAAGAGCCTTCAATCTCTTTCCTCAGTTTCTTTCTCTGTTAAGCGAGAGCGGGAAACTGGACAGGTTTAAAAGTTTCAGCGGGAGCTTTAGACCCTAATCTAGGCTGATCCCTGACTTCCCTGTGCTTGGCCTTTTTGTTTCCTGCCTTGGGCTCCACTTTGCCTTTTCTCTAACTTCCTCTCCTAGCCAACTTCAAACACTTCCTGGCTGTGTGCCTCAGGGGAAGCTGTGTCACCTCTCTGGGCTTCGCCTCCTCATCTGTAAAATGAGGCTGTCTCTGAGGTCTCTTCCGGTGCGAAATTTCTGGTCCCATCATCCCCCAAGTTCCTGCATCCTTTCCCTTCTTTCCATTCTCAGAAAAACAGCCCCCAGACAAGACGTGGGAAGGGAAGAAGCATTTGTAAAGTGCCTACTGTATCCCACTAAATGCGCTCCAACTGACTTCTCCATTTATTACATGGCACCCTGGACAGAGCCTTGTGTCTAGCATTGTTTACAAGTATATCAACTAAAGTGCTCCCTACCTTGGGGGAGCTTCTGCTTTGTAGGGGTCAGGAAAAGGAGCTGCAACATGTGCACAGATGGATTTGGAGGGGAACGACTTTTCAGGTCTTGATTTTGAGATCAGCTCTCCATCCAATTGGCCACAGGGCCCCTGACGTCATGGGAATTGTAGATTTAGAGCAAGAAGGGATATCAAAGGCCAAGTGTGATCCACCTCTCCGCCCCCCCCAGTTTTACAAAATGAGGAAACTGAGGCCCACAGAGGTGAAAGTGACTAGCTAATAAATGGCAGAGCTTGCCAATTGTCTGACTCCAAAATCCAGTATTCTTCCTTTCACAGCATGCTGCAAGATACAAAATCTCGTATGGTGGCAGCAAAGACTCGATCCAGACCAAGTCCTGCCAGGAATCGGTATGACCGAAGGCAAACCTCCTCTGCCCTTAGTTTCCTCCTCGGTAAAACGAGGGGGAGTTGAAACAGATGCTCTCTACCAGCTATAAATCCAGCGTTCCTATAAGTGCTTGAAAGGATACAGACGTATACTGGAAGTCTACAGGCTGCAGACTCTTGGCCCCAGAATATTTTTCCACTCTTGCCCCATTCCTCTGGCCCAAAGCAAAGATCTTCCCTTTTCTTTCACTATTCTGAGACAGGTGACCTCCCAAAGGAAATTTGGCCCCTTTCAGAAAGCCAACAGAGGGGAAAGAGAAAAGAGCAGGAGGAGGAGAGGAGGAGGAAAGAAGGAAAGTAGGAGGTAGAGAAGCAGCATAGGATTTATTTAGATCCCTGAAATCCTCGTTTGGATGGGCCCCTTCTACACCCAGGAACTTGAGAATGTTTCCTGGCTGGTGGCTTAACTAGCTCTAGAGATTCCTTCTAGCTCTGAGATTCAGGGACCCCTTGATTGAAATCAATGGCTTCTCTCAAAGAAAAAGCAGGAGGCTTTGAAGGGAGAAAGTTCAGTAAGCCCAAGATCTCCTTGGCAACCAGCATTGAGTCTTCCCCCACCCCACCCCCTTCTTCCTCCCAACCTCAGACTAAAGGAGGACTTTTCTCTTCAGCCTGCTCCAGACTCCCTGTTCTTCTGAGGACCCTCAGAGGGGCATTTTCCATTCCCACTAGTCCCCCTCCCCCTTCTGCCCCTCCTAAGCTTGGGAAGATGGTTCTTTACAAGAAAGGAGAGGCAAGTCGAGAATGCACGTAGGGCATTAAGTGAACCCCTGCTCGTGTCTGACTTGGTAAATTAACTTTATCTCACTCCCTGGGGTGGTGGGAAAGCAGGGGGTGCAGAGCTGGTGGAAGACAGAGCAATGGCTTGGAGTCAGGAGACCTGGGTTCAGAACAGTATTGGCAGGGGGACAAATTCCTTTCTCTGGGGGACTCTCCTCTTTGAGCCTTTATTTGTCCATAAAGAGGAGGGCAATAACATTTGCAATCCCTGCCTCACAGAGTGCTTGGGACATTGACTGGCTGTGCAGCCCTAAACAAGTCACAACCTCTGTGAACCTCGGTTTCTTCTGGGTCGTGGGGGGAGCAATAGCATCAGTCTCACAGAGCTGAGATTCAAATGAGATGATACTCATAAAATGCTTTGCATTCCTTAGTAGATTTTATAAATATCAACTCTCATCGTCATTAATAAAAACTCCATGGGAAAGAGAATGGGAGCCGGAGTGCTACAATGTCAGAGAAAACTCGAACAAAGGCTTCCGAGCCCCAGAGGTCAGAGCTCCCGCTCAATATTTCCCCTCCACACCCAGGATGCCCCGTGGACAACACCACCTGGGGTATTAAGGGAAGCTATCAGCTTTCATTTCATTGTCCCCACCAAGATCTCTTGACTGTGTTTCCAGGGCAAAAGACCTCGAATGCCCAGGAGAAAACAAATTGTCTCGTGATTCAGGTTACTGAGGAAAACCCATGCACTGGATGGAGACCCTTTCTAGATGCTGGGACTTACTTAAACAATGTCCTTTGATCCAATTGATTTCCTTCCTCAGGATCATTCATCATTGACCTTCTGCTGACATACGTTGCAGATGGCTCCCTCCTCCAGGGCCTTGGGAAGCTTGGTCACTAGGGCAGGCCTAGGGCATGGAGTCCAGATCCACACTGCATAAAATGAAGTGGGGGAGGGGCAGTGTTGACATCTACCCTTCATCTAAAGCCCTGTAGAAGGTCCACACTTAATGATAGTGTCCCCCCTCAAGGCTCCTTAAAATTTGAATAATCCAGCTTGGCAGTCCTCAGAACTAAAACAATCCTTTCTCTTCCCCCCTCACCCCCCAAGTACAGGAAGACTTGAATTCAAATTCTGCCCCCAGATACTTACTGTCTGTGCTACCTGGGCTAGTCACAACCTCTCAGAGCTTCTTTCCCCTCAAACTTAAAAGAAAGAGGGAGATAATGATACCCATCTTTACTGTCTCACTGGGCGGATGTCAAGTGCTTTGCCAACTTAAAAGTGCTGTAGAAATGCGAATTATGATTTTTGTAAGCATAGATTATAGTGGTAGAAGCCATACACAGACTGTGCCATCTCAGAACTGAAGCCTTCTCAGGATGGTGGGGCCCACCGATCTATCCCTCCTGCCTAAGTGTTTTGGGGAAGGACCATGTCCAACATTCTGTATCTCTAGCACCTAGCCTATGGATTGCACATACCAGACGTTCAGCCAAGCTTTGTTATTGCCACTGATAATGATTATGACAGGTATCAGACACATCTTCATAGGTGTTTCCATTGGAGTTTGGGATCCTGGCCAGAGGCATAAAAGGATGGCAGCCCGTGCCAAGCAGTCTATGGTTCCCCATTCATGTACAGGGGAACAGGAGGATAGATCATTGTGGACTCCCAGGTCACCAGGAGCTTATACTCTATCTGTAGGGCTGATAGATGGTGGAACGGGAAAGAGCCAAGAATGAATGGAAGGACCTGAGTTAGAGTCCCAGCTCTGTCACAAGCTGGAACCTGGAACAAATGGCCTCACCTCCAGCTTAGTTCCTTGTCTATAAATGAGGAATGAGAGGACAGTAATAGCATTTACCTCCTCAGGTTTTTGGTGGATCAAATGAAATAAAGAACCCAAAACTTTCAAGTGCTCTGAAAACAGAAAGGCATTAAAGGTTTTTATGGAGGGGAGCAACATGATATTGAGACTGTATAAGGAAGATGAACATAGCTGGGGAGGGTTGAGAGGAGGAGCCCAGAAGCAGGAGGCCCCTTGTTCTCCACATCTACGCCTTCTCAGGCACAGACAGTAAGGCTCTGGACTCTGGCAGTGTGTACCACAGGGAGGAGATAAAATTCTGGGCTGTAGGCCTAGATGAGACAAAGCTCTTGACTACCCAGGAACTCCCAGGCTAGTGGGGGCCCAAGACACTGACACAGTAGTGTTAGGTCAGACCATAGGGAAGGCTTGGGCAGAGTGGCTCAAGAACTGCCATGCCCACAGGATTGGTGAGGAAGGAGGGAAGAGGAGAAAGATGAGAAGAAGTATGACTGGGCAGAAATTCTTCCTAAGACAAGTCTTAATAAGGGTCTGCAAAGCAATTTACATCCACAATTACAACTAAACCTCCCAGAAACCTGGTAAAGTGGATGTTGTATTATTCTCATTTCATTTGTGAGGAAACTCAGTTCTTTTCCCCACCCAGCTATACTCCTTTGGATTTCTCCACCACCACCACCCCCTACACTCACCAACCTGCAAGATCTCATCAGGCCTGATGTTCACACCTCATCAATGCCCTCTGCCCCCTGATCACAGGCCAGAGCCAAGAGGCCAGAAGTTTCTTCCAGAACCTCCATTTAAAGAGGACACTGAGGACAGCAATTATTCATTTCTCATCTGGCTGCATTCCTTTGGAGTTCTTCCTCTGCCCCTGTGATGGTTACCTCCCCTCCCCACACCTTCCTTGTGTGTTTCCCCATTAGGTGGTAATCATCACTACCACCACCATTTATATAGTGCTTATTCTGTGCCAGATGCTGTGGGCTTTACAACCATCATCTCCTTTGGTCTTCAGAACAACCCTAAGAGAGAGGTGCTATTAGCCCCATTTTACAGATGAGGAAATGGAGACAAATAGAAATCACATAGCTAGTAAGTGTTTAAGGATATATTTGAACTCAGGTCTTCCTGACTACTGATCCTGTGCTCTATTCAGTGTACTGTCTAGCTCCCCAATTGTAAGCTCCTTTGTGGCTTTAAGTAAAGGAAAGTAAGGAAAGTAAATCCTTTATAGGGATTGCCTTTCTCTTTTTTTGTATTGTATCCCCAGGACTTAACAGTGTTTGGCACCTGATGGACATTTCATAAATCCTAACTGCCTGACTAGAGAATGGAAATGCTTGCTTAGGGTCACTCAGCTCTTAGGCCTAGAGCTATGATTTGAACCCAGGTTTTTCCAGACTCCAAATCCAACTCATCTCAGTATCACAGAATCATAGACTTAGAGCTGAGAGAGATTGACCTCAGGGGCCCTATAGTCCAACACCCCCATATTTCAAGTAGGACATTGAGGTCCAGGGAGGTCGTGCCTTGACCAAAGCAATACAGGTAGTAAATAGCAGAGAGGTGGGATTTGAACCCAGGACTTCTGACTCAAGAGCTGTTTTCAACAAGAATTATCCAGGTATCCTGTGCCCTGAACCCCCAGTTAGGTTCACAACACCAGCCTGGGGAAGAGCCTCCCTTCTCCCTCCAATTTCCATTTCCCCCCAGACCCCATTCTCTCTACGTTTTTTCCCAGGAGGAAGGGAGGAGACCTGACTAGTTTTGCTCTTCCTTCCTCTGGTGTGTGCCTTACCTGGAGACTTAGGGCTCCACCTAGTGAGTAGTTCTTTTCTCTGGAGGAGAAGAAGGAACTCCATGGAGAGATAGCTACTTAAGCCTGGCTTCTGCAGTATCTCATTCAACTCTTCTGACTCTAGCCCTGGCTTTATCTCTTGGTTTGGGGAGGAGGTGGGGAATGAAGGCCCTTTTAACTGTGTACTTAGAGGAGGGAAATGAAAATGTTTCAGAGAGAGAACATTAATTCTTCTCTTGCCATCTTCCTGAGGTTGGGGACAGGTGCCTTGAGCTTAGAGTCAGAAGGCCTGGAGACACTAAACCAGCTCTGGGACTTGCCTGAGATCACAATGTCCTCAGTCTTACCCATTATGTCCATTGAAACCCTCAGAAGAAGGCAGTTTCTCTCTCAGTGCTCTAGAGTAGGGGGTATCCAATTCAAAGAGGAATGGAGCCCACTAAATCATAGATAAGGATCTCTACAAGGTGCATATTGACTTAAAAAACTACATGTGTTTATATGTTTCTTTTAAAATCTTATAAGAATGACATTTTAATGGGGTTCATGTTTCACTGGTGGGGAGAGCATGGTGGGCTGCATGAAGCCATGAGCTGCCCCCCACTTTGGGCCCCTCAATCTATGTGAGTAGAGGGGCTGCCTCCCTGGTAGTTGCTTACACCATGGAAATCACAACTCTGGGACAGATAGTCAGTGATGTACCAGAGCTGTTGGAGGAGAGTACTTGCCAGAAGTGAGCTCTGATTTTAATCAGGTGGTCATCTTTAGTCTCTTCCAAAACTCTCCTCTGCTGCCTCATCATGGGGTCAGGGTTCCACTGGTCTCTAGAAGAGTCTGCTACTAGATCTCAAACCCTGGCAGGGCCCTCTTCGGTAGCAAGGGCCAGTTCTGCAGCCAGACTGTATCTGCCCTCAGGTCTGGCAGGCCCTTTCCTACTTCTGGAGGCAACCAGAGTTGGAGAAGACCTACAAATATTCTCTTACCTCTTAACACTCTAAACACAATATCCTTGTCCAGCAGCCACCAAATTATTGCTGAGGAAGCTAAACCACACTAGACTGGACACAGGAAGAGTTGCATTTTTGTCTTGGGTTCTTCAATACCTAGCACAGTTCCTGTACACAATAGGTACTTAATAAATGCTTGCGAGGGAAAGAGCACTAGATTGGTAATCTGATGACCTGGGTTCAGATATAGTCTCAGCTACTTACAAAGGCAAGTCATTTCCTTTTTCTGAAACTTTTTCTATCTATATAAAATGAGGAGTTGGATTAGGTAGCCCCTGAGCCCCCTTCCTGCTCTAAATCTAGGGTCCCTTGGGTCTTGTAGCCCTAGGACATTTTCATGATAAATGAAACTCATAACTGAGGTACAAAGAAGTACAGCTTGTAGGGTCTCCTTCAACAGGTGGCTACAGGAGTTGGTGGAGTTGGCTTCATCCCGAGCCCAAGAGCAATGCTCCTAATTTCATGGGATGTCCATTCATCTCACCTTGAAGTGTTCATAATAAGTGTGATCAAAGAGATCTCCATGAAGATGATTCCAACTTAGATGCCAACATTTGTCACAGAAGATGAAGTAGAGATATTATATGAAGAACTCAGTAACATCATCTAAACCAAGTTGATATCAGTCAACCAGCATGCATTTATGAGATGCCTTCCATGGGCCAGGCACCGTCCTAGGTGCTAGGGATAGAAAGACAAAAGGAAGACAGCCCCTGCCTCAAAGAGCTTACATTCTGAGGGAGACAACCTGGACACACAAATAGGTACAGACTCTATACAAACTACATACCTGGTCATTTCTGGAGGAGAAGCATTAATGGCCAGAAGAATCAGAGAAGTGCTCATGTAAGATGTGATGCTGGAGCTGAGCTTTGAAGGGAGGCTGTAATTCTAAGAGATGGAGGTCAAGAGAAGTTCCTTTTAGGTCCAAGGCACAGCTTGTGCAAAGGCATGAAGTTGGAAGATAGATTGTTGTGTGTGCAGACCAGCAAGAAGGCAATTCATCTAGATCATAGCATGAAGTATTGTCGTTGTTTGTCTTTCATTCTCAGAGAGGACAAATGGCATCAATGACTTGCAAGTGAATTGAATTTGAGTGAGTTTGGGCTGTGCAAAGTCATCAGTTTCACTCTCTCTTTCAGAGTCATCTGAGTCCAGTGGCAAGACGTGGGTCAGGACAACTGGTGATGGCCCCAGATGCATTGGGAGGCCCTAACCTTTGGAAGCTAAGGTCTTTCCTAGGTCCCACTTTGTCTGTGGCAAAACCAGTTCAATTGTGGAGGGTTTAAAATGCCAAACAGGAGTTCCTAGAGGTAATAGGAGCTTTCTGACTTTATTATTTATTCTTCAGTAGTCATATAGTCACTGGTGTCTTGAAGTGTGGAACCAGTTTACAGTTTCCTCTCTTACCCCCAACCCCTGCTCCTTGTGCCCAGGAGGGAGAAAGACTCCTTGAGCCCATGATGAAGTAAGTTTCTTGTGAAGGCTAAAAAGGGCCAGATTCTTAACCTCGTCTCAGAAAAAACTAGAAGATATTTTCCCACCAAGAGCAAAGGAGATGTTGGCCTTCTCTCATTACAGAGACCAAGCAGGAGGCTGACCCCTGTTGGGTTGAGGAGCAGGGTCACACAGAAATCTAGAGCTGCAAGGGTGTTTCGCTGAGCTAATCCCAGCTTAACAGAAGCCCAGAGAGCTCAAACCACTTGCCTAAGGTCACACAGGTGGTCAGTGTCCAAAGGATGACTTGAAGTCAGGTCCTGGGCTCCAAATCCAGCATTCTCTGGAGAACAGTATGGAGACAGACCAATGAGGAGCCAAGGCAGGGTGCAAACAGAGGCAGAAGAGCCCAGACCCACACTCAGCCCTTCACTGACATCCTTGGTGCTGGAACCTTCCAGGTGTTCCTTCCAGCTACAGAGGTCCATCTCTTTTTCTACTGGGATTGGAATTCTGGAGGAACTCCAAGTCCCAGGCTTCTTGAGGGTCAGAAAAAGTAGAAGGATGCTGTGTTCCTTTGGGAATGGAGCTTGAGACTGTTTTCATTGCTTCAATATTTATTCCTGTCTCTATGAAAGCTTTGCTGTGTAGGCGCTGTTCTTTGCCTCCTGGGTCTGTTAGCAAAGGGGACAGCTGGACGTGTAGGTCTGAGTTAACTTTGGAAGTTCTCGGTACTCAGACTGAGCATCCTGGGTGAGCAAGATAAGATGGAGAAGTTATAGTTCAAGGTCCCGTGGGTCTCTGTCCTACTCTGTACTGTTTCACAGAGGAGGGACCTATGAACTATACCTGGAGACTACAGTGAAGAGATGAGCACAGGAGAGCTTGGCAAAAAAAAAAAAAAAACCAAAACAACCCACAACCAATGTTGAGAAAAAATAGCTTGGGATTAAGAAATGAAAGAGGCAAAGGCTTGAAGATGACTCAGCAACCTCATGTTGGCATATTGTAAATATTTTCTACAAGAAGAGAGTGAGAGACACTGGACATTGTGAGCTTACAACAACAGCATTAAAAGATAAAAGTGTTGCTGTCTTTACTAGATGAGAAATGACTGGTCAGTGATGTGAGTCATTACAGAATCTTCTCTTTGTGTATAAGAATTGGTAAGCAAACCTTTAACTGCCCGCCATGTGCTGGATGCTGTAAAGGGTGTGTAGTAATCTCATGGGATAGTTAGAACATAGGCCAAAATGCATCTAAAATTAGATGGCATGAGATGAAAAAACACCACGTGCAATTACAATGCTCTGTTTCAACGAGCTATCGATGGCCCAAAGTAGGCAACAGACAAAAGGACAAACATGGATTTTACCACCATTTCTTAGAGAAATTCAACCAGCCCAGAGTAACCACAACAGCAAATCTGAAGAAGTTTAGAAATGACTTTCCTTCAGTAAAAACTTGATCTCTTTTCTAGAGTCATATAAAGAAACATGGCAGTCAAAGGCCGAGTCCAAGTCCCTGGCAGAACGTGCCAGAAAAGTTGATGAAAGATTAGCCTAGAGAACAGAAGATTTAGAAGGGACATGATGGTGTCTCTAGGTATTTGCAACCCTTCCGACAGAGGGTTCTTTTTAGCCCTAGAGCAGAACAAGGGACAATTGGGAATACTTAAAAAGAGGCAAAATTAGGCTACAATTTAAGGAGAAATCTCCCAATAGTTCAGGCAGGCCCAGTGTGGCATGGGCTGCCTCAGAGGGCTGTAGCTCCCCTTACTGGAGGTCCCCAGCCCACAGCCAGAGGACCACCAGACAGAACCGAATCTTGGTAGGTATGGTTATATGGCTTTCTATGGTCCCTTCCAACTTGGAGATTCTGGATGGTGATACCTAACTGAATCCTACCAAAAAGTGATAAAGCTTGAAAAAACAAGCCTGAAGAATGCTTCTCAAAATATAGACTTTCACCAGATGGTCCAGAGGGTGTTTGTAGATGAAAGGGGAAGAACAAACGGATAAGAAATGGACCAGATTGATCGACCTTTCTATAGTGGACTCTTCTCATCGTAACAATGGAACCACGCCATTTGTAGTCTTAATAGCTCAGTGCCTCTGCTCAGATGAGCACAAGTGGGAAGGACACTTGAGAAAATGAAGTCAGGAAGAGCAGCTGGACCTGAATATTTATAAACACAGGCAAGCACACGCACACGCACATACACATACACCATCTGTGTTGTGGCAACAAAATATTGAAGGCACTGAGGGATTGATTTTCAAGAATCTCATAAGGAAAGATTACTCAAGAATGATAACCCTTTCCCTAAGGTGACTGAGAAGACACCAGCACCTACCATATGTCTATTTTCTTATTTCAACAACAAAAAAAGTTCTACAAGAACTGCCCTGGAAGTCAGAGCATCCTTAATGAGCTCCATGGCCATTCCAAAGAGATTGGCCTCATAATGTCCATGAGAAAAGCCAAGTGGATGAGAAATTCACATTGCCCAGCATGTTATCATACACATTTGGATGGCCACTCCTTCAAACTGGTCTATCAGTTAACACAAATGGACAATGAACTGAACAGTAACAGAACAGAAGTTTGAATTGCCTTTGGGAAATCCCATGGGATTTTCAATAGTCCCCACCTACTTCCTGTAGTGACTGGGCATCATGAAGTACCAGTGACTGCCAAAGAGCCAGCATGCTCAGTTACCCAAAAGAAGATGGAAGATTGTACACTTAAGGGGTGAGAGAGAGGCTTATATTCTCCAAGGATGGCTTATGTGCAAGGTATCTTCCAGGACATAAATGATTGGACAATGGGGTCAGCTGGTCACACTGGATACCAGATTAAGTACTATCCTGGCATCCATGAAATGGGAGGAGATACTAAGGAAGGGGTCCAGTATGTTAGGTAAATCCTCTATGGAAGATTTGTGCAAAAACATGGATAAGCATCACATTGGATTATACATCTTTCCATTTTTTCCGTGTTGTATCTCCACTGCAGAAGTCTAGCACTTGAGTGGGTGCATAATAAATGTGTGTTAATTGATTAAGACAGTTGACAGGGCCCACCAGTGCTGACACTCTAGGTCCATCCAAGCAACATAGCATAGCTGTCTGGGTTAGAGTCTTTGTGCCCTTCCAGGACACAGGCCCAGGACGTTGTCCAAGCACTGCATCGCTGCAGGGCTCTGCTCCTGGTCTGCTCTTCATTATTTTTTTGTAGCAGAGCCGTAGTGACCTTTTCTAGCCCTTGTCCCTCCTCCTACAGTGTGTTCCCTCTGACACCACGTGGGCATCTGAGTGGCTCACAGCAGAGAGGATGGAGATCAAGCACCTGGAAAAGAGAGGCAGGTCAAGTCAATGTCAGGTGCCATTATCAAATATGATCCGGGAAGGATTGTGGGCCTTCTTATCTTTGAGATAAGACGTTCTGTATACATTGCCATTATCTAAGCAGAATAGGAATTCATCTGTCACTAAGGGCTTAGAAGTGACTTGTCTGCAGGTCCTGCAGCCCAAATGGGTCAGAAGTGATTCCCTTAGGCTCCACTGTGCCATTCAGTCTCTCACTCTGGGGGATATAAGTAAAAAATATGAGGCAAATGTCTAGTGCTCTAGAAATCCTCATCATAGATATCATTACAGCTTAATGGGCCTTAGAATGTGGGATGTCAGGGCTGGGAGGGGCCTTAGAACAGGGGATGTCAATTAGAATTAGAAAACAGAACATCAGAGCTGGGAAGAACTTCAGAGCTCATCTAGGCCAGTGGCTTCAAACTCAAATAGAAATGGGGGTCATGAATTTGTACATAAGGATCTTTGTGGTAGCATATAACTCTGATTTTTAAAAACAATGTTACCTCTTTTGTTAAATATTTTCCAATTAGAGTTTAATCTGGTCTAAACTGCACTGGCGGCAGCTCCCAAGTCTGTGTTTGATGCCTCTCACCTGGTCCAGCTCCATCATTTTTACATATTAGGAAACTAAGACCTGCCGAATACAAGGGAATGGCACCAGTGCCCCTGGTTAGCAACTGAGTTAGAGACAGAGTCATGGTCCAAGCCCCACCTCCTGCCTCCTGCCTCCTAGTTTAGGCTTCTCCCAAAGTGGCCTTGATGAATCCCCTACCACCACCCCCCTACTTTAATCCCACCTCTGGTAGATTAATGTGTCAACACAACTTGTATGTTTAACAGAAATCCCATGGTCTCTGCCATAGGCCTCTGTGGGTCTCTCAGGGTACCCAAAGATGTTACCAGCTCAGGTATTTTCAGAGGCATCAATCTTTCCATAATGTGACTTTGTCCTCCTTTGGCCTTTGGAGAATACATGGGGGGACACATTCTCTAAAAAATCACAGTTCCCAGTTATGTCTCCAGGGTTGCCACAGAGCCTTAGATTACCCAGGCAGTGCAGCATCCCTGGGCTGTGTCTGAGGAGGGAAGAGATGTGGTATGGAGGGGTGGGGATGGGGGAGCTGTGGGGAGGAGAGATTTAAAAGGCAGTCTGGGGAGGTAAAAGTCCCATCCATTGGGCCTGTGACCAATCTTACCCCTCAACAGGGTAGAATTTCTAGTTCAGCTATAAGAGAATTTCAAAATCCCCCTTGAGCACTTGGTCTGGGTTTCTCCTTTGCTCCCTCACACCTTACCCTGGATCATCTATCCATATGCCTATAGGGGTGTGTGTGTGTGTGTGTGTGTGTGTGTGTGTGTGTATGTGTATGTGTGTGTGTATACATAGACATACATATATACTTTTATAGAGAGAGATTTTAGATTATATATCATTTATATTACTTAAAGTTTATATATTATATGTAGATTATACATGTAACATGTGTGATATGTATTGCATTGCATACATATATGTATACCCATATATACACATCCATACATATATTTGAACATCTGCATACATGTATGTGTATGTGTGTATGCAATATCCTCCCTCTCTCCAGTAATCTTGTGCAATGTAAACTCCTTAAGGCCAGCACATTTCATTTTTGCCTTGTACCAAAGCACCTAGAGACCAGCAGCTCACCAGTACAAAGAAAGAGCCAGGCCTGAAGTCTGCAGGCCAGACTGATCCCTGCTGGCAGAGCAAGTCTGCGCATATCCCTTTAGTTCTCAGGAACTGAGGCTGATCTCTGAGGATCAGGGGGCAGTGATATGCACTGGAAGAGGTAATAACTGAGAATTCCCTCTATCCATGTGTTCTCAGCCCTAGCCCTATGTCCAACCTCTATCACAGTGTCTGGCTCATAGTAGTCATCTCATAAATGTTTGGTTGGTCTGCACAAAGTGTTTTCCCTACAACAACCTTGTGCCAGTGCCATTATCCTATTTCACAAGAGAGGAAACTGAGGCACCAAGAAGTTAGAAGACTGTGTCATGTAGGTAGTACATGCCCAAGTCCAACCATAAGCTCAGGTCTTAAGAAACCCTCCAGACACAGGCCAATATGAAGAAAATAACATGCCTTGAGCCACCTTAGAAATGAGCCAAAAACTGACCAAATGCATGCTTCACTGGTCTCCACGTTTACCATTTTCTGCAGGACACAGGGATGCACCTGAGACCAGAAGCTTCCCCAGGGGCATTTCCTCGGCCATGAGCAAGGGTTCACTTTTCTTGGGGAGCCTGCCAAGCACCATTTTCAGTTCTGAAATGTCAGTGTAGGAAATGGGACTAAGCAGACGGGGAATTGGGAGCTGCCTCCTGCTTACCAGGACTGAGCCTGGGAGGCAGGAGAACCAGGTTCAGTCCTAGTCCAGGAACTCTCTCCTTGATGGGTGACCTTGGACAGTTTCATCACTTGCTTAAGCCTCAGCTCCCTTGTCAGTTGAAGGGGATCAAAATTGGCCAAATTCCAACAATGCTTTCCATGACCAAAGAATCAGGTTCACAGAATTCAGCAAAAAAGACATGAATTTCAATGAATGGGGTTCTTTTCATCGAATATCAGAGCTGGAAGGCAGCTCATGGGGCACCTGAGCCTTTAGGTCTTGGGAGGACTGACCCGTGGAAGAAGAATCAGCCGTATTCTGCTTGGTCCCAGAGGACCAGGAGCCAGCAGGGAAAGGTGCAGAGACGGATTAGGGCTTGTGGTCAAGGGGGAGCCCTGGCCACAAGAGCTGCCCCCAAGTGACCTGGGCTCCCCTTCTTTGGAGGTCATCAGGCAGAAGCTGAACAGCCCCTTATGGGATGGTATGTAGAAGGGCTCCCGGGTCAGGTATGAGGAACACTAGAAGCCCTTGCAACTATGGAATTCTGAAAACTGTCCAGCATGCATCTGATCAATAGTACCTTCAGTGACAATACCAGATGGGTGAGCATCCAACCCCTGCTTCAAGACTTCCAGACTCATCACTGAGCCAAATCTGCCTCTCTTCAAGGAGCCCCCACTGCTGCTGGTTCTGCTTGCTGGGGCCAAGTGGAACAAGAATCCCTCTTCCCTGAGATAGCCCTTCAAAGACAACCATCTAGCCTTCTCTTCTCCAGATAAACACCCCCAGGTCCTTCAGTTGATCCCTTATCCATCCCCATCACCCTCACTTGGACATTCTTGGACACTTTGCCCTTTAGGGAAAAGATAACAGGCCAGTCCCCTCCCCTTCTTTGGCTGCCAGTCCTCTCTCAGTGTGGCCCAAGGTCCCTTCAACTTGTTCAGCTCTGTCATCACACTGCTGTTTCCCACTGAGACCCCCAGATTTTATTGGGTGAACTGTCATCCAATCACACTCTTCCATCCTGGACCTCAGCCCAAGCAGAGCACTTGGTGTTTTATCAACAAGTTCATATTCATTATCAGTCCCTTATCCAGGTGTTTCACAGACATCTCACTTGAGCCTCATTAAAACACCCTGCTCAGCTCATGCAGGTATTCTGAGCCCCATACTGTAAATGAGAAAAACGAGACTCTGAGAGATGAGTTGCCTTGGAAGGTCCCCCAACAGTTAAGGAGTAGCCCTTCCACTTAAACCTCAGGCATCCCTTCCATTTTCTCTTCCAATAACTGGCCTTTCTACTACATGCATGATGCCCCTACCCTGGTAGGACTAAGGCTAACTTTCCAACAACTCACTGGTACAGGAAGAAATTATTCCCTTTTTTACTTTATTAGAGCTGCCTGTGATTTCATCAATGTAGGACACTACCAGTGAGAAATCCCCTCTGCTAAGAGGGTCCTGGGGCAAAGAAAGGGTCAGTCTCACAGCCAAGATGAGTCAGAGGCAGGAGACTTGAACCCCGGTCTTCCAAAGTCAGCCTCTTATTCTTGGCACACTACAGCCTCTAATAACTCCACTTTTACACAGTGTTTTCCCATGAGATGAGTAGTGCAGGGATTATTTCCATTCCTCATTCTTTTCAGAAGTGGAAACTGAGACACAGAGGATGGTAGTTTCTCACCCAAGGCCAGACAAGTAGGAATCAGAGGAACCAACTCAAATCCTCTTCTCTTGATTCCTCTAGCTCTTTGGCCATTTGATTGCACTTTCTGGTCAGCAGAGACAGCATATGTTCTTTCCTTCCCGATTCTATTAGCAGGATGGGCTTCCTGAAGAGAGAATGGATGCTCCATCACTGAAGGTCTTTCTTCATGGCTAAACTGGCTATTTGCTTGTTGAGAATCCCAGAGGGGGAGTTTCTTTTCAGGTGGGTTGGATGAGAGGACCTCAGGAGCACTGGATTCAGAGACTGTGGGGACCTAGTGAGGTCTGTAGTAGAGCCTGCCCATGTAGAGAATGATCTTCCTAGGATCAGAGTCTGCTTTCTTTTATCTTTGAAATGTCTGACTGGACATGCACTTGCTCTCTCCTAGAAATCTCAGTTCTCTGAAGGCTCAGTGGTTGTCTTTGGATGCCCATCCTGACCACCCTTCTATCACTGTGCCTAACATAGTGCCTGGCATACAGGGCAAGTGGACTTATCCTTGTGAAATTGAATCACAGAGGGCTAGAATTCCTCTGAGCCAGCCCAACTCGAAAAGAAATCCACCTTGGAAGATACCATGGAGACGGCAGACCCCCAAGCGCAAAGCTGACTGGCACCTTGCTCTCCCGGCCTACAGAGGGAGAGCCCAGCTTCTATAAATACCCATCTTCCCTCGTGCCGAAGTACAACCCAACTGTTTGTTCTAGTTTTTCCTGAAACTAGGCCAAGCAATCGCCCGTACCAGCATCCCCAGCATGAATAGCAACGTTCCTATCATTACAGATGCCTGACAGGGCTCAGCTACTCAGAAGGAAATAAAAACAGGGTGGGAGGTAGGGAGAAGGAAAGAGAAGCAAGGAGGAGAAGAGAGGAGCTATTTACATATATCAGCACCCAGATTGGTACCCACTGAATTGGGCATACAGAGGAAAAATCAAGACCCTGAGATAACAAAGGGCTGAGGATCTCAGATTTAGGGTTCAAAGGGATCTCAGCAATCAGTCTCTGACCAGGAGTGGGGGCCCTGCAGCCTCAAGGACATATTTGGCCCTCTAGGTTCTCAAGTGTGGTCTTTTGAATGAATCCAATCCTAAAAGGATTTGTTCTGTTTGAAGTCTGGATTCAGTCAAAGGCAGCATCCAAGGACCTAGAATCTAGGCCAATCACTTGATCCTATTTTAAAGATGAGGAAACTGAGTCTTATAGGTTAAAGACTTGCCTAGTATCACAGAGATAGAAAGAAGAATCATGGGATCATGTGGAAAGAACTGGAGGGGACCCATTTAGTCTAAGCCTCTTCAGAGGAGGCATCCCAGACTCAGAGGCTTGGCTGAGGACAAATGGGCAGGAATTGACTGAGCTAAGATTTGAACCCAGGGTGTCTGAGAAGTTTTGGGCAGCACAGTAGAAAAAGCATCTCATTGGGAAGCAGAAGACCTTTGTTCTGGCCTCCCTTGGGCATGTGCCTTCACTTTGATGAGCATCCTCACCCTTATCTGTAAGATGGAAGGACTGGAATAAATGATCGATAAGGTCCCATCCAGCTTCCTATGGGCCAGAGCATTCACCCTTTGCCTCTCTGATCAAAGTTAATCAGTCAAAAGTGGAGCTTATTCCACCTCCACTTGGAATTTCCCCAAAGGGTCTGGCAGGCATTCTGAGAAAGGGTGGGGAAGAGTATTCCAGGGATAGACTGTGGGGACCGAGAAGGAAAATGGAGTTCAGGTCAATGAAATACTGCAGAGGGGCTGAAAGGATGCATGTGACACACCAGGCTTGAGGCTGGGGGATGGCTGGAGGGTGGAAAGGCTGAAGCTCTGGCATTTCTCCAGTCCAAGGTACATTCTGCAAGTCCTAGGGACAAGATGTGAATAATGTGCTTAGGACCCAGATCCCCAGGGCTGCGGATGACACCCTCACTGGTCAGTCCCTGGCTCCTTGGTGAAAATGGTAGTGTATTTGTTCCCAGAAGGAAAAGCAGCCCCCATGCAGTCAGCAATCCAATCCCTTGGTACTGTTACCCTTATTGGGAGTACTTGAACTCAGAGCCCAAATCCTTTCAGAGATGAGGACTTGGTGGGTCTCAGATCTTCCTGGAATGCCCTGGTGCTGAGTACAGGACCTGACTGGCACATAGCAGGCACTTTAGAAGTGCACCATATGTAATGAGAGCTATCTTGGTCTAGTAGTGCATTAGGCATCAGTGCACTGTCTTATCCACCTTGAAGAAAAGGAGCACTTTAAGGAAAACAACATCTTTAGCCTCCAGCACAGCGTTGGCTAGAGGTGCTTGATAGTGAGAACATGTTTGCTGCAGGGGGAGCAACATAGGACTGAGTGCGGACCTGGGGTCCAGTCCTTGATGTGGGCATGGGCAACTCCTTTCCCCTCCCAGGGTCTCCAGAGTGGACCCCATTTCTTTTTTTGGGAGGGATTTACAATACATTCTTATTAAGCACATTTTCACTTTAGTCATGTTGCACAGAAGAATTAAAATGAATGGGAGAAACCATGAGAAAAAAAAAACAAACCCAAAGAAAATGTAACACAGGAGAAAAGAGTCTGCTTCCTTCTGCATTCTGATTCCATAGATCTTGCTCTGAGTGTGGATAGTATTTTGCCTCAAGAGTCCTTTGAGGATGCTTTAGGTGCCTGCTTTGCTGTGAAGAGCTAAGTCTGTCCAAAACAGTCCTCGCACATTGTGGCTGTTACTGCGTATAATGTTCTTCTGGTGCTGCTCATTTCACTCAGCATCAGTCCATATAAGTCTTTATATGAGGTTTTTCTGAAGTCCAACTGTGCGTCATTTCTTATAACACAATAGCATTCCATTATATTCATATACCACAACTTATTCAGCTTTTCCCCAACTGAGGCATCCCCTTGATTTCCAGTTCTTAGCCACCATTTTTATGATCTCTTTGGGATACAGTCCTAGAAGCAATGTGTGTTCGTCCTTTGTTACTGAAAAAGACCATATCATCAGACAAATAATGACATGACTTGTACTTGACTTTGTTTTGAGTGAGGGAGGGCTATGCAGGTCACCAGCCTCACTTCTCCTCCAGAGCCATCTGAATCCAGTGACCAGATATTCATCAGGATGACTGGAGATGACCCAGGATGAGGCAGCAATTGGGGTTAAGTGACTTGCCCAAGGTCACACAGCTAGTGTGTCAAGTGTCTGAGGTGAGATTTGAACTCAGGTCCTCCTGACTCCTGCACTGGTGCTTTATCCACTGTACCACCGAACTGACCCCTAGAAGCAATATTGCTGAGTCAAAGAGTATGCACATGTTATAGCCCTTTGGGCATAGTTCCAAATTGCTCTCCAGAATGGTTGGATCAGCTCACAGCTCCACCAACTCTCCTGCATCTTCTCCAGCATTAATCATCTTCCTGTTTTGTCATGTTAGCCAATCTGGTATGTGTGATGTTGTACCTCAGAGTTGTATTGATTTGCATCTCTGATCAATAGTGGTTTGGAGCTTTAATTTCTTCCTCTGAAAACTGCCTGTTCATATCCTTTGACCATATATCAGTTGAGGAATGACTTGTATTCTTGTACATTTGACTCAGTTCTCCATACATTTTAGAAATGAGGCCCTCTTGCATTGACTTTGCATTGACTTTGTGCAAAAACTTTTTAATTTAATGTAATCAAAATGATCCATTTTGCATTTCATATTTTCTCTATCTCTTGTTTAGTGAGGACTCTATTTGTTAAAAGTTCAGGGATGATCCCAGTTTGGTGCCTGGCCTTGCTACTCACTGCTCTGGGCACCAAGTCCATTACTAAATCACTTGTTTCCTCCTCTGTAAAATGGGGATAATAATCCTCATGTTCCTTTCTTCTTGTGTGGTGCTCATGTTTCTTTTCCTCCATTTCTCTTTTCCTTCTTTGCATGATTGTTAGTGTTGCTATTAATACCAACATTTGTGTCATTGAATAAGTTGAAATGAACTCAATTCATTTCCTAAAAGGACCAAACAGAATAGCCCAAAGGGCCCTTGTTCACTGGCCACTGACTCAGCACCCATCACTGGGGCTCTGGACCAGTCTTTCCCCAACCCCCACCAGCCTTTCTCCCCAGTTCCCTTGTAAGAGTCACTTTTGAAGTTGATCAATGAAATATGTTTTACGTAAGAACTGGATTCCCTAAGGGGCTGCATCTTCCGAGGCCTGGGGCCTATCAAGCACCTCATTAGTCCCACATAATGAAAGAGTGGCAGGATTGGAGAGGTCTCACCGGGAAAATGGTGTGAAAATTAGGGTTGTCTGCTCACTGCTAAACAGAGGTCTACGGAGGCCTGGGGGGAGATTGTAGATCTCCCTCAGAAAACACTGAAGACAGAGCCTGCCTCCCTTTGTTGGGGGCTGGAGGCCCAAGGCCACTGGCCTGCCCAAGAGGCTTCTCTCCACCACCACTTTGTCAGGGCTCTGCCCAATGTCACAGCTCCTGAAGATACTAAACAGAAAATAGCCCTTCTCCCACTGCCTCCAGAAAACCATGACTGTGGCAGACTGCCTATGCCGGGCCCTGAGGCTTGACTCTTACCCAGGGCCCTATCAGCTTTGGCCTGAGAAAGCCAGCTTTGCACCCTGGCCTGCTCACAAGCACTCACCCTCATTATTGGCTTATGTATTCCCTCTCTCTCTCTCTCTCTCTCTCTCTCTCTCTCTCTCTCTCTCTCTCTCTCTCTCTCTCTCTCTCTCTCTCTCTCTCTCTCTCTCCCTCTTTCTCTCCCATTGTTTATTTAGTTGTGGTTTACTATTCTGTTTTTGGAGCCCCCAGGGCTCTAGATTCCATAAGGGCCTGGTGTCTGTGGTCTCAGCTTCTTCCAAGGAGTCCAACTCATCCAGAAAATAGCTTGGGGACTCTGGACGAGAGTAGCTTCCTGAAGTGTTATAGACCAAGTGTTATAGCCAGTGAAAAGCTGAATGGGAAATGGAGTCCAGTGCTGCACACAATAAGAGACTGCTGCAACTAAGAGAACACGGCGTGACAAATCTGGGAGAGAGCTTGGAACAGGGAAAGTCAGTGTGGAAGGACCTTAAAACAAGGCCATGTGAGATCTGAGAGGGGCCTTAGAACAGGGCCATGTGAGATCTGAGAGGGGCCTTAGAACAGGGCCATGTGAGATCTGAGAGGGGCATTAGAACAGGGGATGGCAGAACTGGAAAGCAGCCTTAGAACAGAGAAGTTCAATGTTGGGAAGGGCCTTAGAACAGGGCATGTGAGATCTGGAAGGGAACTTAGATTAGGGGATGGCAGAGCTTCAAGAGACTTTTAAAAAGCACACTGAATTGAAAGGCATGTTAAGAAACCATCTAGTCTCATCTTTTCATCTTGTAGATGTGCAATTTGAGGCCCAGAGAAACTCATCTAGACCTCATCTAGTCTAAGGGCAGATTTGACAGATGGGGAAACAAGGCCAAGATGGTTTGAATGCCTTGGAGTCAGTAGAAGCAGCGTTTGAAACCATTTCTCTGCCACCTGACTCACTGCTTCCCCCCTGCACCCTCTGAAACGATTTGCTGTCACTCACAGAGCCAGGATGGGGCAGAAGCAGGGCCTGAACCCAAGAGTCTTGACCCCCAGGCTAGCTGCCAGTCCCTTCTGTGCTGTCTCGGGACTTCAGGCTTTGTCATCTCCAGTGGGATGTGGGCTTTCTGAGGCCAGGATCACTGTCTACAGACTCAGAGCCTCTCAGCTTTCATTTCTTCCACGCACACACCGCCCCCCCACCCCCAGCACTGGCACAGTACCTGGCACATAGCAGGAACCTGAGGAATGTTTGTTGAATCATAGCGGACTGACTCTGAGGAGTGTAAAATCACGGGCTTATGGAAATTAATCTAAGAACTGCAGAGCCTAAAGGAAGGAATCTTTGAGACCACTCATGGCAACTTCTGCCTTTGACAGAAGAACTGAGGCTGGAATGGGGAAGTGACTAGCCCAGGGTCACATAGTCTAGCACCTTGGTGGCTCCTGCTAGGGGTCTGCTCTCCTGAAGGAAAATATTTGCCATCCAACTCTCTCCAATTAACTTGAATGCTTTTAGAGCTAAAACAAGGAAGAAAAGCCCTGACAAGATCAAAGCTCCAGACTTTTTTTCCCCTCATAAGTTCACGCTCACTGTGGAGTCCCCTGGGATCAGATCTCTGAGACCCTTTGTTCCTAGGAAAGAGCAAACAGTGAAACCTGGAACTTCACAGCGCCTTGGTCAGACTTCCAAGGTAAACAGCACCCACTGGACCCAAGGAAGGTGACCTGTTGGGGCTCTGGGTTTGGCGGGGATCAAAGGCCAAGCTGAAATGAGGGTGGGGCAAGCAAGACTCCCTCCAACAGTCCACATCCAGAGGGCACGAACAGCAATTACATTCTTTTAGCAATGCCAGAACCAAGCAACTGCTTAGAAAGAAGGAGTGGAACTAGGAACCTGCCACAGGATGAGGCTGGCTGGACCTCCTCCCAGCCCACCCACCTCATACAATGGAGAGCAAGGTTGTCCTATGTGGATCAGGCCCCCAGATTCCCAGGCCCAGCTGTTCAGAGGACCAAGCTCTTCTTCTTGTGACCTTGGGTAAATGACTTCCCCTTCAGGGCCTCAGTTTCCTCCTTTGCAGGGAGTTTGATTTATTTGATTAGCCTTAAATTCCCTTTCAGTCACACAGTGGAAAGAATGTTGGATTGGGAGTCAGAGGACCTGGGTTCTAATCCCAGCTTTGTTCTTTATTCCCCATTTGACCTTGCAACAAGTCTCTTCACCTCCCTGAGTCTCAGTTTTCTCACCAGACAATCTCACTGGTCCTTTCCAGCTCCACACTGATGCCCTCCTATGACCTTGGGAAAGAAAGTCACTCATCATGTCTTCATTAGTCTGACACTCCCCTAAGCTCTGGGCTCCCTCTCTCAGCCTGCATTTGCCCTGGCTGGTGGAATCCCCAAATCAAAGCCAGGCCACTGCTGCCCTTGGGACTCCAGGAGACTCCGAGGAGAAAGGGTGGTTATAGGTGTCTTCTTGTCCCTCTGATGATGCGCCCCCATGTACCAAATTCCCAATGCCAATGGACCAATCAGTTTTAGGGACGGATACTTCAATATCAACTTGCCCATTGATACCCTTTCAATATCATGGATAACCAATACACATCTCTTAGATTTTATAAAGGGATATTTACTGACAAGAGTCTGAAAGCCCCTTAAACTTGGAGCACAGTGTCTTCTACTCTTTCAATCTATGGGGATCCTGAGCTCAAGCTTCACATAATAAAACCTCCTTCACCAAGTTCACATCTAGGCATAGAAGCCTTAGGAGGAATAGGAATTGGAAATGTAGCCAGAGAGGCAACAGCGGCCCTGATAATGCCGGCAACCCCACTCTTGCTCAGGATGTCTTTCCCATTCTTTTCAGGGGCTCTGACCTCGTGCTCCTCTGACACAACCCAGGTGCACAGACCCAGCATCCTTTCTCCTTCCTAGACACTCCCCTGAGCCCTGCCTGCAGTGAGCACTGTAGGTCTGAAGATTAGTTCCCAGGGGATGAGCCGTTTGTGCTGAAGGAAAGGAATTCAGGGGACTCAGTTCCTCCCAGTGGATTCAGAGGTGGCCATGGGACAACCCCTGGGTCATAAAGAAACTCCTCTGGCCAGCTGCCCTGCTGAGGCCTGCCTCCCACCTCTCGAATATTGCCTGGCTCCTGTCTCCCAGCTCCCAGCCAAAGATAGGGGAGCACAGTCACTGATCAACCACTGATGGGACTCATTTCATCTTGAACTCTCCTCCTTCCTTATCTTTTCTCGAAGCTTGCATGCTTTTTATGCCCAGGGATCCATGTCGAAGGAAAGAAAGTGACCTTTCTCAGCTCACACAGTCATAAAGTCATGGAACAAAACTGGTGGTGTTTTCCTCCCCCTCTTCCTTAAGCTAACCAGGCAAGGAGTGAGCAGGAGTGGAGTCACCCTGCTCCATCCTTCCTAGATATCCACAGTGCTCTTGCTCAGAATCCACCAGGGGCCAGTTCAGTTCAGACTAGTTCAGTTTAAGAAGCATTTATGAAGTGGCTGGTACGGGTGGAGGAGGGGTGAGGGTAAGTACGTGTTAAGCCGTTGGTGCTGTGCTGGGTTCTGGTTAGAACATTAAAATTCCCTGTAAGCATCCAGCACACTTTAAGAGCTCCTCTTTCTTTTCCATTGAGGGCAACAATCAGTCAATCAATCAACTTTTGCTAAGTACCTGCTTTGTGTTAGGCACTATGCCAGCCTCTAGGGATTGAAAGTGAAATAGTGTCACTGGGGAAAAATAAAATACTAAATAAATACCCAAAAAAGTGAAATAGAGAGTTTGCATTCTACTTAGGAAGAGAACATGTACATATATAAGTGTAATCTTTCGTTTGGACTATTCCTTTAATGTGCAGTACCATACACAGGTGGAATTTCTTGTGGGTAGCTGCTACCTCAAGCAGATACTTACTTCTAGCACTATAGTCCATGAGCCCTCATCAGTGTCCTTGCCACTAAAGTTAACCAGCCAGGAAAATCAATTAGTTCTTAGGGAAGACACTTACTCAAATGGAACAGAAAAAACATTCTCCACATAAGGCTTCTCACAAGGGCTTATACCAGCTAACTGTTCACACTGGTCCAGTAACTCTGCTTCAAGACTACATAGCTAATGTGGGAGTGAGAAGGAGAGAAAAATTACTTCCCCTCCTTCTCTGCAAGAGTCTCTTTCACAAGGAACTAAGCATGCAATTTTTCTCATAGCAGAACTGCTGAAATTCACCCAAGGCTTAGCTGTCTATAGTCCCCAAGGATGATTATTTGTTCACATGTCTAGTCACCTTATTTCTCTTCTTGACTAGATCAAGGGTTTGCCCCTTGTGAGTGTGTCAGGACACAGAAACTTCTTTACACTTAAGTTTAATGCCTCATTATCACTTTTGGTCCAAGATCAACACTCCTACATACATAGATACATACAAAATAAATATGAGGTGATATTTTGAGGGAAAGCATTTGGAGTGACTAGGATCAGAAAAGTGCATGTGTACAATGGAATGGACCAGGCAGGATAGAAAGGGAGAGAAGGAAAAAACAACAAAATTGTTGGTTTGCCCCCCACTCCTGTTCCAAATTATCATGCCAAAATGTCATGTTTATTGTTCTTCCAAGAGTGCTTTCTGCTGAAGAGTCCATAGCATCATAGAGTTTTAGACTTTGAGATCTGTGTGGGAAATTGAAGCTTCCTGGGTTTCAGTTCCCTCTTCTATAAAGGAAGAGGGTTGGACTAAATAATACCTCCTAGGTCTCTACTCAAACATTCCAAGTTCTAAGGTCCCTCATAAATCTTGATTTCTAAACTTTAAGATCATTCACGACTCTGACATTTTCCATTCCAAAGTCCCTTTCAGCTCTGAAATTCCTAGCCCTACAATGTTATGTTCTGTGTTCTAAATGTCCTCCTAGCCCTAAGGATCTAAGGTTCTTTCTAGCTCTGACAATCCATATTCTAAGGTCCCTCCAAGCTCTGGCATTCTGGGCCCTAGAATGTCTTCCAGTTCTATGATCTGCATTCTCCCTGTTCCATTATTACCATCCTCTCCAACTCTATGGCTTTCTATTTGGTGTCCTAAGGGCATGTCTAACCTTAGCATAATCCTAATTATTACCATTCTCTGTGGCCCTAGAGTAGAATGAGACAGCAAATGCTTCTCTGCTCATGGACCAGTCGGGGTTTCCACGATACATGCCATTTTTAATGATTTTACATCTTGGTTGTTTTCATCTTTTTTTCAAAGGCAAAAAATCTGAAAAGAAATTTTCACAAGGGTTGCCAGTCCAGATGTGCATTCTTAAAACTTGTTTTGCTTGGCAAAACCTACCAACTTCTCATGGTCACTTGAGCTATATATTTCTTTTTGCCAGAATCGAGGTCAAAACAGAGCTCAGTTATGAAAAAAAATATATAATTTTACCAGTGGTCCTTAAAAAAGATTTACTGCTAGGGAGATTTCTCC
Source organism: Notamacropus eugenii (assembly GCF_028372415.1). Lineage (NCBI taxonomy): Eukaryota > Metazoa > Chordata > Mammalia > Diprotodontia > Macropodidae > Notamacropus > Notamacropus eugenii. The sequence continues at coordinate 302,371,881 of NC_092874.1, read as the reverse complement.
TTAGGTCAGAAGTGGTCAAGGGAAGCATTAGCAGAGAAATATTTTGAAAGGGTTCCTGCAGTTTTCAGTGCAGAAATTAGCTATCCTGAAAAATCCAAAGAAGTCTGATCCCATGCACCCCTGAACTATCAAACACACCTGTATTGATCATACAGATTATTGGTTTTTATTGATCATGGCTTCTTGTTGCAGCTGCTAGATCCAGCAAATCTAAGATTTTGGTTGGAATGACTTCAGTTTGCATGAAATATTTTACCTTGGCACCAGAGAGGTGTTCATCTCATGCTATTTGGGTCCATGTGCTGGGGAAAAACATCACCCTGACTGCAGAGGTGAAGCTGTTATTAGAACTTGTGCAGAATCAAAACATTTCCAGCCTTACTACTGACCTTCATATGTCCCTAAATGCAGAGAGAATATAACATTACTGGAGAGGCTGTTTCATACTTCCACTTTGATTGTGCTTCAGGGTTTCTAAAGCACCTTCCTCACAATAGCCCTCCAGAAGAGGAGATTGAGGTTTGCCCCAGAAAAGTGATTTGCCCAGAGTCAGTGTTGAAACCAGAATCAGTCATTGAGTCTCTTCTCACTGAAATGCTAGGACTTCCCCCTGGAATGGATAACTCAGTGTCTGAGAATTTCCAGCTTTTAAAGATGAATTGGGGGCCATTCCTTTCATCAAAGGATTTCACCAAAGGATTCTTCCTTCTTCCCAAATGATTCCTGTAAATATCCAGGATTCTGAGTTCATTTGGAGGTCATTTGAGCTAGTTAATAGAATAGCTGGACAAGTGGAGATAGGGACTGAAGGAAAAGAGTCCCTGAGAGTTGAAGATCAGCTAGGACAAAAGCAAAGCTACAAAGAGAACAAAGAATATTGATGAGAATATAGGATTCAACTTTTCAGGACTGCCTCGATCCACCCTCCCCTCCATCTATCTGGTTCCCACCAGTTCCTCTGTTCATTCATTCATCCAACAATCCATCAGTCCACCCAGGCATCCATCCATCCTGCTACTATGCTTCTGTCCATCCATCCATCCATTCACTCATTCGCCTCTTCTATACAAATGTCTGTTCATCCAACCATCATAGAGAAGCAGTTACAAGGACCAAGGGAAAAGACTCACTTCCAGATGAAAACCAGCTAGATAAGAAAGTAAAGCTCTAACATAGGCAAAAGCTATCAGTTGAAAAATAGGGAAGTACAGGAATCAAAGCTGTGATTTCATTGACATTGAGGAAACACCATCTAAAAATGCGGATCAATGTAGTCTTGACAATTTAGGAACTTACAGAATTGCTTGGAACGTCAAGAGGTCAGGTGACTTGTCTAAGGTCACAAAGACTGCTTGTGTCAGAGGTGAGATCTTCCCAGATTTTCCTGGCTCTGAGGCCAGTCCTTTCTCCACTGTACCACCCTGCATCTGGACAACAACAACAAAAGATTCAGATTTTCAAGAATGCCTCCATCTATAAATCTGTTGATCCACTTCTCTATCTGTCCAACCAGCCATCCTCCAATCCATTTATCCATCCGTTGATTTTATCTACCTATCACTCTGTCTATGCATGCATACATTCATGCATGCATTCATTCATACACTCACCCTTCTATCCAAACATCCATCCATCATTAGTTCATAGTTTGTCCATTTTCTAAGCTGACAGCTTTTGTTTTTATATCACTAATATTTCTCAATGTATCCTCCCCCCTTGCCACCCAGAGAGTCAGTCAAAGAAAAAGAAAGATGGGGAAAAGCAGTTTAGCAAAACTTGCTAACTCTAACAATGTATGTCATGTTCTACATACACTGGAGGGGTGTTCTAGATCTTCCTTGGAATCTGGCTTGGTTGTTTCAATTGCACAGCATTCAGTTCTGACTTTTTGGCTGCATTTACCTTCATTTAGATTATTATAGCCACTGTGTATATTATTTGCTTATTTTATTTTGCATCAGTTTTTACGAATCTTTCCATTCTTCTCTAGAGTCTTCATATTTATCGTTTCTTATAGAGAAACATTTTATTGTATATATGTGTCGCAATTTATTTAGACCCTAAATGGATACCTACTTTATTTTCAGGCCTTTCCCACTACAAAAATTCTGCCATAAATATTTTACTAAACATTTATTTTTTATCTCTTTGCGGTGTATATCAGTTGTGGGATCTCTGGGTTCAAAGGGTGTGGATATTTTGGCCATTTTCTTAGCATGGTTCCAAATGGCTTTCCAGAATACTTGGATGAAGTCACAGCCCTATCAACAGGGGATTGTCCTCCAACACTGGCCATGCCCATCTTTTGTCATCTTTGTCACTCGGCTAAGTGCAAGGTGAAACCTTAGGCTTATTTTCACTAACTTTTCTCTTGCTACTAGTGATTTGGAGCGATTGTTCATGTGGTTGCTAATAGTCTGAAATTCTGATTTTGAGATCTGTTCATCTAGTCTTTTATTTTCGTACATCCTTTCATTTACGTAATAAACATTTACTGAACAATTGCTACATCTAGCATTGGGATAGGCCAAAGCAGTGCAAATGGGCTAGGCTGGGCTAGGTTAGTTGAGGCCAGTGCCCAGCACATAGTAGGTACTTCAAAATGCTTCATGATGAGTAGGACAGGATGGTAGAGTATAGAGTAGTATAGGGTAAGATAGGAGAGGACATGATATGAAAATGTAATAGCTCTAACAGTTTTCTCTAACAGTTAATAAGAGCTCTCCACATAAGAACCCTGTGAGGTCAGTCGTACAAGGATCGTTCTCATTTTACAGAAGAGAAAATTAAGACTCCAAAAGGTGACATGATTTGCTTAAGGTAGCATAACTTGTGTTAGGGACAACATTTGGATTGACTCTGGCCTCTAGGCTCACCTCTTTGAGCATCAGTTAATGGTCCTGCCAGTATTCATGGGCTGTGTCCCAGGTACCCAGGCCTGGACATCAGGGGCTCTTGGCATAAAGGTCCCAGCAGAGCAGCCTTTGAGGAGACTGGTTCACTTCTCTTGGATCTGCTTCCCTCCCACTACCCCTGCGCCCCCCCTCCCCCACAGAAGAATTTGCCTGAGCAGCCTACCATATCATCTCCTCTACACACCTCACATCAGCTCTGCTTAGCACAAATGGGAGGGATAGGAGATGTCCAGGACATCATATGCTGGACAGAAGACAAAGTTGGATATGTCCCTGGTGCCCAGAAAGTGTTTTATCCCCCCTTTGCCCCCGTGCCAGTGTGCCCCAGCATCAGGGGATGTCTACGTGTGCCTGTGTGTGTGTGTGTGCGTGTGTGTGTGTGTGCTCAGTTGTAGTACCCCCAGTGGGAGGAGGAGTATGCTTCTCTTTCAGTCTGAAAACCTGAACTCTCCAGCTCTGACTCTGATCCTAGGCAAGTCAATACCCTAAACTTCAGTTTTCTCATCTACAAAATGGGGATCCTAATACTTAAACCTAGTAGCTATTGTAGAATCATGGGTTTCAAAGCAGAGAGAAGCCTTGGAAGTGATCCAGTCCAAGGGCTCATTTTAACACCTTCATTCAGTGCCTCCACTCAGCAGAGCCAGACTCCTCCCCCATGCCCACCTCATGCTTTGCTCATTTGATTCTCTCTGCCAATGGCCCTTTCTGGCTTCATGGTACAGCCTATCTGCCACCTCCTCCAGGAAGACTAGGAACCACTTGAGGATAGGTACTATGTCTTTGGCATTCTTGTATCCTCAGCACCACGCAGGGCCCCTGAATGTTGCAGGAGCTAATTTATGTTTGTTGGACAAAATGTTACCTTCTCAAACTCTGACTCTCAGAAGGGACCATGATGTTCATCTTGTCCAATGCCCCACCCCCCCTCCAACTCCTGCAGTATTCCTGATAGGGACCACTCTCATCTGCTTGCATACATCCAGTGATGGAGAGAGCATTAGCTGACAAGGTCCCCTCTCTGTCATCAGGCAGTTCTAACTTTGAATGTTTTTTCTTCTATTAGTCTAAGGACCCAAAGTTCTGCCAAAAGTTGCTATCCCCTCACTTTCTCAAGGTCTCTCCTTTCCCCCCTGGCAGCGGCAGGCAGGAAGGAGGGGCTATGCTGGGTGAGTGTAAAGCTCCAGGACTCAGTGCCTACGAGTAAGGCCATTGGGGCTGGCGTTGTTTTTGGCAAGGGGGCAGGCCTCCTGCTCTGGGGATTGGGACGGAGTCCAGACAAAAGAAAAAAACGAAGGCCTCTGCCTCAGGGAGAGTCTGGCGGCAAAGCCAGCAAGGGCTCCTTGAGCCAGATGGCTTCCCAGGCCTGACCAAAGTCTGGGCCTCAGCTTCCTGTGGCCTCGTCCTTGATGGTTAACGAGCCCCAGCTGTGCCAACTGCAGCCCACTCGGAGGCCTAACCCTCCCCCCCAACACCCGGCCTGTCTGCTTGCCCTCACCTCCCCCTGCCCCTCACAGGGAAGCAAGAGGCCAGAGGAACCTCTGGCCTCCCCTCCCCCAGGATGCCATGCCCTGTGTCCTCCCCAGCCTGACTGGAGTGAGAATCAGGATCAGACTGATCCCAGACAGCAAGGCTAACTCCCTCATATTGCAGGTAGGGAAACTGAGGTCCACAAAGGACAGTGACCTGTCCAAGGTCACACAGGTAGAGAAGTTCCCATCCAGGTTGTGGGTTGAAGAATAGGTGTTGATTAGGAAAAGCTCTAGGTTTGGAGTCACAGACATCTAGGGTTCAGCTTCAGCTTTGAAGCTGACTTATTGTGTGAACATGGAAATCCTCCTCTCTAAACCTCATTTCTGCCATGTGTAAAATGGGGCCAATGTGATGCTCACCTCCTTCCCCCAAAAGATTCTATCACTGTGAGGATAAAAATATGATGAGTGAACAGGGAGGGAGGAGTCATAGGGAGGGGAGGGGTGGAAGGGAGAAAGAGGAAGAAAGCTATGGACCAGCAGCCACTGCAGCAGGCCTGACCATGAGCTTAGAAGAGGGACCTGGACACCCTTTGTGCGTTGCTGTTTAGGAGTAGGTGGTGCTAGTATGGCTCTACCTCCTTGGGTCTTGGTTTACCATTGGTCTAGATGGCCTCTGGGGTCCCTTCCAGCCTAGATCCCAGAGCCTATGACTGAACGTGGGAGTGAGGGAGATAGAGCCAAAGTTTAGAACTCAGAGTCTAGAGAGATGGAGGAGCTCTCAAGAAAGAAGGGATGGGTTTGGGAAGAAAGTGATCAGTTCCATCCTTTGAGGTGTTGATGGACCTTGAGAGGGAGATGTTAGATGAGCAGGTAGAAACATGAGCCTGGATCTCCAAAGAGATGCCCATGAAAGCCATAGGTAAGATCACCCCAATGGAGATGGGGAAAAGGGAGGGGGGAGAGAGGGAAAAGAAAAAGAGAGAGAGAAGAAAGAGAGTAAAGGAGAGGGAGAGAGAGAGAGAGGAGGGGAGACAGAGAGAGAAAGAGAAGAGAGAGAGAAGGAGATGGAGAAAGGGGGGGGAGGGAGAGAGGGAGGAGAGGAAGGACACTTCAGCTAAGAGCAGCAAAGCAAAGGAGAAAAGAGAAGCAGAGAGAGAAGGAAAGAGAAGGAGAGGGTGGTAGAGAAATGAAACCAGGAAAAAATCATTCCTTTGGAACCAAGAGAAGAGAGAGCAGCCAACAGTCTCAGATGCCAAAGAGAGGCCAAGGAGGAGGACTTAGAAGAGGTCACCAGGTGAGTGTCCTGGGTGGCCCTTGATGACCCCAGAGGGAGCTTTTTTGGGGGGATGGGGAAATGTGGGAACAAGCAATGAGGTGAGCTTGGGGGCCAGGGAACAGCAGGTGCTTACATGTGTCTAGTTAAGTCCATGCTCAGGGCTCTCTCAATCAAAATAAATAAATGAGTCCAGCCCTTTGTGCTAATTGCATTAACAGGCTCCAGCTCAACTGAACACAGCTCTCTTCCTTCAGCCCCTCCCTCCTCCCGCAGACTCCTCCCCCTGTGTCTGTGGACCCCTTGCTTGTCCTGTCTCCTCTGACCCGCTGGCCCATTGCTGGCCCTGTTGGTCCATTCTTCTCTTGTCTCCCATGTATCTCTTCCTCTCTCTTCCCAAGGCCACCTTCCAAGGCCCTGATTGCCACTCACCTGGACTATCAGAGTGGCCTCCTGAGGCTTCCTGCCTCTACTCTCCTCCCTCCCAGCCATTGCTCACATGCTGCTCGTGTTTTCTGATGCAGTGATTAGGTCATATCACTCCTCTACTCCAAAATCCATCTTTGGCTCTCTACTGCTTACTAAGCATGGCATTGAAGACCCTCCACAATTCAGCTGCTCCCTACTTTCCAGCTTGATCTCATATGACTCTCCCCCATACACCTTGCATCTAGCCAAACTGTCTCACCCTGTTCTCCCAGATCCCCCCATTCCTCCCGTTCCCCCTGATAAGATTCTCAGAGCATTCCCTCCAGGTGCTCAGGGACCTGAATTTGAACACCTCTGACTCAGACTCCCTCAGCTAATAAACTCTTCATCCCCTGCATATCATACACAGGTGTATACTTCATCACCAACCCTTAAAGGGCCACCTTCCAACCACTCACTCTACTGATTACCAGCATCAGGAGAACACCCTGATAAACCCACTTGGCCTGTGTGGGAATTCACTATTATGGGCAGCTCAAGGAAGCCATCTCTCTCTCAAATCAGAGATCCCAAGGTCTGATAATTGACCCACAGGATTGACCCCCTAAGGAAGGCAATCAGCATGGTGGAGCATCTGGGAACCATACAATGGGAAAACCAGTTGAAGGAACTGGAGAAGAAAAGACTCAGGGGAAGGGCCGCCATGTTGAAGAGGCCACACAAGGAGAGGCAGATTTGGGCTCTGAATAAGGAAATGCTTCCTAGCAGGGAAAGCTGGTCAAAAGTGAAGTAGGCTGCCATGGAGGTGGTGAGCTCCCTGCCACCTGGCTTTTCAAGTGGAGCCTGTGGGACCCTTTCTCCTGTAAAGGGATCATTTCTACTCTGCTATTCTGTGAGTCCATGAAAATATGAGGCTGTGAATCTCTGCTGAGAATAGAGGCCAGGTGCAGACGGATGGGACAGGTGACAGCAATGGCCCTAAATACATGTCCCAAGGGTCTTCATGTTGCTGGGGGTGGGGCTTCACTCAAGGGAGTGAGGCAGAGCCAACCACAACCAGGGAAGAGGGCCTCCTCATCAGAGCTGTCCCTTCGCAAGGCCTGAGTGACCCTGGGCAAGAACAGCCATACAGAGTGGGCAGGGGAGGGAGGCCAGGAGCCCTTTCATCCCTGAGCAATCCCACCGGTTCTTGTTTCTCAGACAACACTGAGGAGAAGGAGCCTCTGGAGAAAGAAATATTTAGGCGGCTGTGCCTTGGTAGGGCCAGTGTCCAGGGTGTTCCTGGGAAGGGATCTCAGAGGCCACACTCAATATTTCATCAGCTCCCTTGGGTGGTCAGATACACGGGCTCTGTGCCACAGCCAAAACTGGCACAGAGGCCTGTAGGCAGAGGAAAGCCAAGAACCCCAGAGGTCACCCAGTCCAGCCTCCTGCCTGGGCATGGATGCCATCCACAGCATCTCCAGGTGCTCATGGGAGCTGGGAGGGACTTAGAGGCAACTAAGTTCAAGTCGCCGCTGTTTTACAGATGAAGTCACTGAGGACCAGAGTAGTGACTTGCCCATGGTCAGCCAGGTAGTAAGCAGCAGAGCCATGATTCGAACCCAAATCCAGCACTCTTTTCATGATGCCCCTCTAGTGATGGGGAGCTCATTACTTCTCAAAGCAGACCATGTAGTTCTGGGATGGCTCTAACTGTGACCTGGGTCTTCCCTATAAGGAGCTGAAATCGGCCTCCTGGGGTCTACCAAGATTCTGGGGCATATGTAGAACAGAGATCAGCCTGGTTCTGTGTGCTCCCAGAGGGAAGAGCAGGGAGAAAAGGGGGACTGGAACTTCCCCAGTTTCTACTACTTCTTGGTGTCCCACTGGCCCTGAGGACCCACCCTCTTGGACTCTTCCTCAGTGAAAAGATCCATTTGAGCAAAATCATTTCTGAGATAGCCCCTGACTGATTATGTTAATAGTCCTGGTAGAAGGAAATGCCAAAACTGGGAGGGAGTTTAGAACAAGGAATAGTAGTGCTGGAAGGGAGCTTAGACTAGGGAATGACAGAGCTGGGAGGGAGCTTAGAACAGGGCTGGGAGGGGCTTTAGAACAAGGAATGGAAGGGCTAGGGTGGGGATTAGCAATCATTTAGTTCAGCCTCCTAATTTTACAGAGAAGGCAGGTACAGCTTAGTGAAGGGCAGTGACTTGTCCAAGGTCACACAATAATTTGGGGGTATATCCCACAAGTGAGCGGATCCCTGGACACCACAAACAGCACCCCCTTCCATTCACATTGCCTCTAACAGCTCTAGAGGGTTTCCCATGCCTTGCCTAATGCTACCCATGTATCAGATCCTCAGTCAATGCTGCTGATGGACAGTTTGCCCAGCTCCCAGCCCCCACTGGGTTTGAGCTCCCAGACACTGAAGAGGGTCTTGGGTCTGGTCTGTCCAGCGTCCCTCAGTCTTCCCCAGCTGGTGTCCTAGTGTTATAGCTGGACTGGCTCTTTGTGGATCTAGGAAATCAAAGACAAGGATCGCAGCCTCACAACACACCTGAGCTACAGGTGTCACTCTCTCCATTTCACAGATGAAGAAACTGAGACCCAGAGAGGCCCTCTACATGTCAGAGGCCCTGCACCAACATGCTTCTTTTACATTTCTAGATGGGCATTCACAATGAGATGTCATCTGGAGTCACCTTGGGCTGTCAAGCACTTTCCTCCAAAGTCATTCAATAACCAAGTCACCACCAGCTGGGCGACCTGGGTCAAGGCACCCACCTGCTGTGGCCTCAGTCTTCACCTCTGTAAAATGGGGGGTTGTGAGGGGTTGAACCAGACTTCTTCAAATCTCTTCCAGCGCTAATCCCTAGGACCTGAACTCTTATCTGATACTGCTCTTGTCTGGGCTAAAACGTGGGATAGGATCCTCTGACTAGAATGCTTGAGTTTTCAGGAGAATACTGCCCCCTCGTGGGGACCGCAGTCATGCACCTGGCGTCCTCTCCATTGCTGGACTCCCTATTTATCGGGTATTGTGTCAGGGCTTTGGACTGGGGGCTGGAGATCAAGAGACAGAAGCGAAGCCCCGCAGGAGTCAGATATACTTCCCACCCTCAATGAGCCTTGAGGTCGCCAGTGCAGACCCATAATTTTACATGGAAGGAACTTGGAGCTCAGCAACCATGGGGAAGAGGGGAAGGGACTTGGACAAGGTCACAGAGCTTCTGCTAATAGTAACTTGCACTTCAACAGCCCCTCAAAATTGTCCACGTAGTACTGCTAAGTGAGAAATATAAGTCTTAGCACCCCTAATCACTGAGGCTTAGACCGGTCATGACCCTCCTTGAACTTGGGTCTTCTGCCTCCAAATCTCCCTTGAAACAGAAAGGTGGAAATGAGCTCCCTGACCCACACTCTCATTTGATTCTTGGTGGTAAGCAGGTCAGGGATTATTATCCCCACTTTACACAGTGGAAAAACTGAGACCCAGCCTAGAAAAGTGAAGCCTCTATGGGTTGGGAGAGTAGGGAAGATGATTACTTTCTTCAAGGATCTGAAGCTGGTGTGTGTGTGATCAAGGTTTATTCTGCTCTGCCCCAAGCTATCCTAGGAACACAGAGAAGCAGATGTTGAGCTCCCTGGAAGAAAAACATTTCTTCACAATGAAAGGTGTACCAAGGTGAAATGACTGCCCTGAGAGATGGTGAGCTACCCGTCCCGGGAGGGGACTCTGCTTTGAGCAGAGGTTGGATGTCCTCTTGTCATGGGGGGAGTAGGGAATTCCTGGTCTCCAGTTGGGGCTGCACTCTAGACCTTTGAAGTCCCTTCATTCTGACATATTGTAACTGGGTTAGAATTGTAGGAACAGATCAAAGGCTGGAAACGACTCAGAAGCATCCAAGTCCAACTCCAGATGAGACTTAGAGGTCAGAGATCCGTAGATCTAGAGCTTGAAGGAACTCTTCCTTCCCTCCCTTCCCATCCTACAGATGGGGAAACTGAGGTCCAGAGAGGGGAAGGGATTTGCTGTAGATCATGAAGGGAGTAAGGGGCTGAGCTGGGATTCCAACCCAACCCCTCTGGTTTCACATGCCCTTCAGTGTGGTCGTAGGATCACACATCCAGAGCTTGAAGGGATTTCAGAGGCCTCATTTTACTGAGGAGGAAACTGAGGCCAGGGAAATTAAGGGGCCTATCCAAGGTCACAGAATTAGGAAACTTTGGAAATTAGGAAGCATTCAAAAGATGGCAAATGCAGATTAAACTTTCCCTCTGGGCCTGGGGTCTTCTCTCTTTGTTATCCCCAGGGATGTCCTCCCTGCCAGGAAGTCTCAGGAAGACCTGCCCTCTCCTCATGGCCTTTGCTTACACAAAGCACATCTTGCCAGGAAGAGCCCACAGCAAACACCACATCAATCTACCCAATGGAGTAACAGTTTTGGTGGCATTGCCCGCTTGGGCTCAGGAGCCCAACTGTCAGGTAAACACCCGCCTGGCGGCCAAGGCCTTTGGGAAGGGGCAAGCTACCAACTCTCCCACCTTGCACTTGTCTAGTGCTGTGAAGTCCTATACCACAGCCCTGAGAGAGGACTGGGGATGGAGGAGACGGGCCTGGGCTCAGCCAGGAGGACCTAGATTTCCACATGAAAACTGGGCAAACCTCTTCTTTGTGGGCCTCAGTTGCTTTCCTGTATGTTGAGGCAGGTCTCCTGACTCCCAGTCTGGAGTTCTTGCCACAGTACCCACCTGATACCTTGGAGTAAAATTGTCTTGTTCTTGTTAATTCTATGCTTTTGTATGTGATCCAGCAACAAAGCAAATATTCTTACCTGGATTTAAAATGCTGCTTGCTTTATTATTACAGACTTAGGCTGAGGGCAGAACCCTGTTGTGGGCATCAGGAGACCTGGATCCTGATCCTGTTCTGCCCTTGCTTCAATGACCTTCCCTTTCTGGGACTCCTATGTGCAAAGAAGGGGCTAGAGCAGGCTACCCTGGACCCTCTTAGCTCTGCAGTTCCTAAGATTCTGCTACCCCCAGCTCTGCCATGACATCCCCTGTTCTAAGGCCTCCTCTGGTCAGACATCCCCTATTCTAAGCTCTCTCCTACCTCTAAGATTCCCTGTTCTAAAGCCCCTTTCAGCTCTGATAATCCCTGTTCTAAACTCCCTCCCAGCTTTGCCATCCCCTGTTCTAAGGCCCTCCCAGTTCTGACATTCCATGTTCCAAGGCCCCTCCCAGCTCTGCCATTCCCTATTCCAAGGCCCTTCTCAATTCTGACATCCCCTATTCTAAGATCCCTCCTGGTCAGACATTTCCTATTCTAAGCTCCCTCTCAGCTCTGCCATCCCCTGTTCCAAGGGCCCTTAAAGACCTGTCTCCACACTGGGAAAGGTCTTTTGCCCTTTGTGTCTTGGGCCTTAGGCTGAGGCTAGTGGCAGTGGACGAGCAGGCCTGGCCTCTTTCCCTGTCAGGTTTTTGTCCTAATGTCTCTGGTTCTCTTCCTCCTGGACAAGCCCCAACCCACAATTCTGACATCCTCTGTTCTAAGCTCCCTCCAAACTTGACATTTTATGGTTCTTGGTTCAGGAGATAGTTTCCCCAGGTCTTAACCTTGTTTTCTGCCTGTTTTCCTGGTCAGCATATATGTGGTGCGCACCCCTCACACACTCACCTTTCAAAGCAGACAGAGACCAAGGAGGCCCAAGGAGATTTCCTCCGAAGACTTGCTGGGTCAGGATACTGGCCATCGGGCCATTCAGCCTAGCTGGATGGCTGCGCCTGGGGTAAGCTGTGCTTGTGTCCAACCGTCAGCAGGTGGCGGCCTTCCCCAGCACATGAAGCCAGGAGACCTCTCTATGGGGTGCTTGGTGAGGGGTGGGACGGGGAAGACTCAATTTTCCCTTCAGGAGAAGTGGGCAGCTAAGAAAGGTCTTTCCAGGGTCTTTAAGGAACTTTGAGGACTGTGCCTTGTCTGACTGGAGCAGGCACCCAGCTGTACCCCTTGTGCTCAGGGGGGAGTAAGCTTCTTTCCCCTGGTCCTGAGACCTGGGTGAGGGGCTACTTGGATGTGGCATCACACACACACACACACACACACACACACACACACTTCCCTTGCCTAATGCCATGATAGTCGCATTGTGGGTCATCTTAGTGATGACGTATGAGAGCATTACCCGTATAGTGCATGTAGCAGGGAGCTGTTGTGTGAGCATGTTGTATTGGGAATCTGTGTGAGGCATGGGGCTCTGCTGTTCTCCATGCTTGGAGAGTTCTCCTTCCCTCTTCCCTCTTCCCCACGGGATCTGCTTTCCTCCAAGACTCAGGTCACTCGACACCATCTTCTTGGGCTTTCCTTGTTCTCCTGCGCTGGTGCCTGCTGGTCCAAGGTAACTGTGGCTCTGATTTTTATGTTGAGCACTTCCACGCTGTCTCCCTCCTTGGATTGTAATCTTTGGTTGGGCAGAGACTATTCAGCTTGTCTTTGTAACCCCACTTGTGCAGTGCCTGATACAAAGTAAGAACTTGACAAGCGCTTGTTGAGGAGTGTTGTTGGCCCAGTGACTTAAGCGCTGGGTCCAGCGTCAGGAAGACCTGACTCATATGCTGCTTCAGATGCACTAGCTTTGTGACCCCAGGCAAGTCACTTGACTTCCCTCTGCCTCCATTTCCTCACCAGTAAAATAAAGATGGGGATAGCACATACCTCACAGAGGTGCAGTGAGGCTCAAATGAGATATTAACCGATGGACCCTTGCTCTCTCTGAGCCTTGGTTTCCTCCAAGAGCCTCTGACCTGATCTGTCTGCATTCCCACCAAATCCTCCTCAGCCAGCCTCCCTTTCCCTCCCTTACTCCCTGAGCTCCACCTGTGGATAAGAAAAAAGGCGTCTCAAGTACTAGCAACCACCCAGTCCTCCAAACAGCAGGGGACTCTGGGAAACTCCAGCTCAGGCAACCAGGAATCAGCAGAAATCCTGGCTGGGGAGCCAGCAGGCCCAGATCAGCCCACATATTGTCACTGAAGGCTATTATTATTATCACTAATATTAGCTGGGATGCCAAACAGCGTGGGAGGAGGCTGGGACTCAGCCAGACAGCCTCCGAGCCCAAGCAGTCTGTGCAGACGGGCACATGGAGGAAGGGAGCCGTGGCAATGCTGGAGTCCAGCTGCCTGGGCCCCAGAGTCCCTTAGTCCAATCTTCTCTGGTTCCCAGGCATCCAGAGGGAATCAAACACTCTCAAGTAGGGACAGAGACCTCCTGCGAGGAGGCCCTTCTAAATAGGGATCCTGGCTTTGAATCCATCAGCCTAAGAAGACCCTGCAAGCCTCAGGAGCCCAAGAACTAAAGGACACCCACTGAATAGCCAGGAAGGTGACAGTTTGGGGGTGCTGTTTCTAGAAGGGGCTTTGCTTGACCCCTCCACCAAGAGCTAGTGCTTTCTCTCCCCAACTCCCTGACCTTTATGGAGTAGACATTTATTTAGGAGAGGCCACATGCTGTTTTTGACACAACCTTGCTTAATGAACCTGGGCAAGTCACTTACTTAACTTCTCAGTGCTTTGGACTGCAGGAGTGCAGAAAAGGTGGCTCACTCTATCTGTAAGAGTGTTCTCACCTGGCTGTTCCTGGCATCCCTGGAATCATAGGTTCAGTCCCTGATGTCTTAGGCATCTATATCTGCATAGAACTAGATCTAGACCTAGCTAGAGACCTAAACAGATGTAAATGTCTACATATTTGTAAAGCTAGAGGCTATTTTTCTATCTCTAGATGGATAGATAGACCAAGGCCATCTTTTCTGTCTGAATGCCAGCTGCCTCATTCTTTGTCCTGAGTCCTCAAGGCTGCCTGACTTGGGAGACTCAGAATAGGGGCTTCTTTACTGATTAACTCGATGCCTAGAACTGAGGAGATCTGGGTTCCTCACCTTCCCTTGTCACTGACCTACAGTGTGAATTTAGGCAATTAGATTCACTCCTCAAGTCTTGAGATTTTTTCATCCTTGAAACAAGGGATATAGATGAGATTTCCTTCCTCAAAGTCCGAGCCTAGGTGAAAAAGGTGAAGTCAGTCAACTAAACCCTCCTGACAATGTCTGAAGGTCAGAAATGTCATCAGGCTGAGGGTTCTTGGTTCAGGAAAATGCTGAAGGCAGGAGATAGGATGAAGCACACTCCCACTGGACCCTCCCCAAGCCCCTAAATCCCTCAGAGACTTAGGAAGCGAAGCCACTAAGCCATAAGGCAAAGCTGTCTGGGAGCTGCTGTTCCTTCCCCAAAGGATCCTCACAGATATGGAGGAACCATCATCTCTGACATCCCCTGTTCCAGGTTTCCCTCCCAGCTGTGACATCCCCTGTTCTAAGGCCCCTTGGACACTCTTTGTGCTGAACTCCGTCAAGTTCTTATGTTCTTGTGCTCTCTGGTACTTTCTTTGAAGTCATAGGTTCATAGCATCTTAGATCCAACGTTGGGAGACACAGAGATCTGTGTTCCTGGGTCACAGAGCAAGTTTCTGACAAAGCCAGACTAGAAGCCAATCTTCCATCTCATGAGCCAGGGGTCTGTCCTCTACTAGTCCAATTCTTGATGATCAGGGTTGGGATCCTGGAGTTTCAGAGTTGTGAGTGACTTTGCTTATCACCTAATTTAGTGCCCCACCCCATCCCCATCCAAGGCATGGATAATTACTCACTCCCTGCTTCTACACCCTCAATTACAGGGAAATCCCTGTCTTGGGCGGGTTGTGGTCAGAGCCTGGAAGCCTGGACTGAGTAGCTTGTGTGCTTGGGGGGCCAGCAAAGGTCTGGAGGGGGTCTTGCCAAGTCTGCATTTGCTCTAGGACCAATCTATCATCTATGGACTGCTTCTTTCTGGGAGCTGATCTCCTTTTATCTTGTAATAAAAATATTGTGGAGACCGAAATGGACCAAGAATATCACTCTGCAGATGGACTTCCCATAAACATGATTTTAACTTTGCCTTCACTTTTCATAAGCACCAAGGGCATTTTTCCCTGTCTGGCTATCCATTTGCTGGTGAAGCTTGACTCCCTGATAACTGTCTACTTCACTCTCCATACAGGAAAGAGATTCAATCCGAAAAACCTATCGCTAATTTTAATGTTCGGATTCTGTAATTTCCTAGAGGGAAGTCGTGCAAATTGCATGTTATTTAACCCCCTATCAGTGGCAGGTGAGCTCCATGGTGGGCAATTAGAATGCTAACCTCATTCTTCTTTCAGTCCCTGACAGGGGCGTTAGGAAGAGAGAAGAAAGAAAAGAAAGAGAAAAAGAGTATGAGGAATGGAGGAAAGTGAGGGAGGGAAGGACAGAGGAAGGAGGAGAGAGAAAGAAAGAAAGGAGAGAAGAAAGAAAAAATAAAAAATGAGAAAAGAGAAGGAAGGGAGGAAGACAGGAGAAAGAGAAAGGAAGGAAGCAAGAAAGGAAAGAAACAGGAAAAGAAGAAAAAAGGGGAAAGGGAAAGGAGAGAAAGAAGGAAAGAAAAGGAGGAAGAAAGAAGGAACCTTATTAAGCAGTTCCTGGACCTCTAGAATTGGAAGATGCCATTTGCTTCAGGCCCCTGGCTTCAGCCAGTCAGGAGGAATGATCATCTTGCCTCTTTAAAAATGTTGTGTCTGCTTAACAAAACAAGGAAGAGAAATGAATAGGCTTCAGACTCTACTCCTTTCAGCGATTTTGGTTCCTGGAACATTTCTGGGACTTATCACTAAAGGGATGCTTTGGGCAATTAGAAAGGGAAACAGTGATCATAGCCAACTACCACACTTGGCCACATCAATTTCATTTCATTTCCTTTTTCAATGGGGGTTTCTGGCCTGGTAGATTGGGGGTCTGGCCTCCAATTGCAGGCAAAGGGCAGAAGAGGAACCAAGTAGGGGAAGTGCCTTGCTAATTCAACCCTGTTAAGTGATGGCAAACTTTGTGATATCCATTAACTATTTGTGGGAGGGACTGGACTGGAAACTCCTCGAGAAAAAGACAGTCTTAGAATTGTGCATAGATACTTAAAATGTTAGGGCTAGAAGGGCCCTTAGAAATCATCCTGGCATGCCTCACAGATCTGAACATGAGCCTGGGTATATATACTAAAAGCTCAATTTATCAATTATCGATCCGTTGATGAATGGATCCCTGCAGCAAGAGATATAGCCTCTTCCTCTGAGATGAACCCAGAGGAGAGTCGGTAATTCTCCTAGAAGTCTTAGAAAGTCTTCCTCTTTCTCAGGACTGAGGTCAGTCATCAGCTATTTGAAGTTTTGGATGCCTACCCTCGTAGCCGGGCCAGGGAAAGCATGCCACCCTGGGCTCTGCAAATCTTTTCCTATCAGGGATGGGTATGAATGCTGTCATCTGGAACACTAGCAGTCAGGGATGGAGGGTCATTGTCAGGTCTAAAAATTACTAGAGAAAGAGAATGAATAAAGAGAAAGAGGTAAAGAGAGGGCAGAGAGACAAGGATGAGGAGATGATAATAAATTCTGCCTCTTTGTTGGCAGAACTGGAATCAGAATACAGAATGGCAGAACTGAGAGGGAGCTTAGAACAGGAAATGTTTGAGACTGAGAGGAAGCTTAGAACATAGACAGAGTTATAAAGGGCCTTAGCACATTGCAATGTGGAATATAGAATGTGACACCCAAATAGAGCAAAGTCAGTCCAACTCATCATTTTTCAGATGGGAAAATGGAGGCTCTCAGGGGAGTCCCCCAACTCCTCTGAGGGGGGAGAACTCAAACTCAGGCCTCTCACCTCCCTATCCAAGGTTCTTTCTCACCCCTGTCCTCCTTTGATGTTTCTCAGTCTGGCTTCATCAGTCTACCCAGTGATCAGGCCATACTTACTGATTGATTAATTCCGTTTTCTCCCCTTTAATGAAAAGCTGGGCTTTGGTTATGGAAATTGTTTTTCTTCATGGAAGGGATTCAGAGTCCAGCTTCTCAGCTCCCCTTTGTCCTGAGAGTCCGTTATATCCCAACCTGGGCCCCTGGCTTTGAAATCCCCGTGTCTCCCACCCTCTCTCATTCTCACCCTCTCCCATCCTCTTTCTCTCTGTGTGTCTTAAAAGGGCCCAAGCTCCTTTCTCCTCCCCAGTCCCTTTCCAGGGGGGCCTCTTCTCTCAAGCCACCAGGCCCCTCCATGGGGTGAGGTCATTTGTGTGTCAACATGGTTGAGAATAATAAGAAATCTTTCTTTTTTGCCTGAGAAAGATTTGGGGAGGAGGGGAACAGCTCAGAGAGAAAAGAGGAGTGGGAGGGTAATTACCAAGGACCTTAGAGACTTGTTCAATGCTATCTCCTATGTACAAATTGCAGCCAATTAGAGAAGGCCCCTCCGGAAAGCCCACAAAAGTCCAGCGCTCGCACACCAGGTGGAAGCCAGAATGAGCCTGAATGTGCCTGGGATTGTGATAATCCCTTGTGTTCCTAAAGAGCCCTTTTAACTGGCCTCAGCTCCTTCCCTTCTCTTCCCTTGCTTAATCCTCATGTCAGCCCTGGGAAGTGGTTAGGGCAGGGGTGATTAACCAAGTGAGCCCACCAGAGACCCTCTTGCCCAGAGTCACCCAGTGAATTCCAGTGATTTGGGGGCAAAGCCCAGAACTAGAGCCCAGGTCAGGGCTGGCCCTAAGGCCATGGATCTGGTTCTAGGGCCAGAATTGACCTCTGACATCATCTAGTCTATTCCCTTCATTTTACAGAGGAAGATACTCATGTCAGTTAAGTGACTAGCCCAAAGTCACCCAGGGACCCACCCTCAGAGTTGGGATTTGGCATATACTCTTCCCATGATGCTACTTCTAAGCAGAAGCCTTGGATTCTAGGGCCAGGATTTGCTGCTAACTCTCTGTGTTTCACTGTGTGACCTTGAGCAAGTCACTTCCAGGGCCCCAGTTTCCACAATTGCAAAAAAAGAGGCTGTTGGACTGGACATTTTCTGAAGGCTCTTCCAGTCCCATGTCTATGATCCCATCATCCTGGCTTTGAAATTTACTTTGGACAAGTCACTCTGCAGACCTCAATTTCCTCATCTATAAAATAAACAGAATATCTTAGCTGTGTTTTCTAGCTATGAATAACAGAAGGCCTAGCCCTTTCTCTCCAGGCCCTTGTGGAGCCAGGCTTTGTACCTTTCAGGGACCCCAACTTATCCTTTTTTAAAAATGCATCTATTCTCTTCCCTCCCTCTCCCCTCTCTCTGGCCCCCTCCTCATTATAGGAGTGGTGCCCTGGTCCTTAATGACTTGCCTGCTGCTGAGCTGGAGTCTGCTGATCACAGAGCTGCCCACTGGGTTTGGGAGCCCACCCCAGGCCCAGCCTAATTGACAGCTTCATCAATTAAAGACTCAACTTGTCTGAGTTCTCAAGAGTTAAGACTCCCAATGAGTGTCTTGCTGCCATTAGCCAGGAAATGGGCTTTTGAAGTTTACCTGCCCTCAAAGAAAGCTACCCTTCCATCATCAGGGGTGGGGTGGAGAGGGTCAGGAATAATGAGAGACACAGAGAAAGGGGGAAACAAACCAAAAGATGAAGACGCACAGAGAAACAGAGACAGAGAGATAGAGAGACAGAAAGACTGACACATACATACCAAGAGAGAAAAAGAAATAAGAGTAGAGAAACGCAGATTGAGAGACAGAAATAGACACAGAGACAAAAAAATAACAAAATAAAAACAGAGAGGGACAAAGATAGGTGGAAATGCAGAGAAGGACTGAGACAGAGATCCAAAGATATAAAAGCAAATAGAGACAACGATAGGGGAGAGATGTGAGAGGTATCAAAGGGGTGAATTCAACAAGCCGCAGACATTGTACGGATTGCAACGGGAGACGAGAGACAGAAGATGAATCCAAGCTTGGCAGAGAGTCTGGCCCCACTCGCCTCTTTCTTTGAATCTCTCCACCTCAGTGTCTCCATCTTTCTCTATCTCTTTCCATCTCTGGGCTGCGTAGTGGAGAGAAAATTAGTAGTCAGGAACACCTGCATCTTACTAGCTGGATGACCGTCCACTAAGTCCCTCGGCCTTTCCCAGCCTCAGTTTCCTTCTCCATAAAATAGAGATAATTGTAGCATCTCCTTCACAGGCTTGTTGTGATTATCCACTGGGATAATGTACGTAAGGTTCTCTGAAAACCTGAAAGTGCTGTATGTCTTAGCTATTATTGGCATCATCTTCATTATTATCACCCCACAGTATGGCGATGCCTCCAGTGGAAATACGGAAGTTGGGACGAGGGATCTGCTGGGCATGGACCAATGAACCAAGTTGATGTGTTTGATGTGTGTTAGGGAGAGGCAAGGGTGACAAGGAGGTAGAAATGGTGATGTGTTCAGGTGCTGGTGCTCAGGGGAGAGACCAGGGCTGGAGATACGTGAGACATCTGAATAGATCTGTTCTCCCCACCCCTCCCCCCAGAGAAAACATAGAAAGGGAAGAGGAGCAGAAAGCAATCCCTGAGGAGGTGGAGGGGATACCAGCTTAGGGGGAAACAGACGGAGGAAGACTCAGCAGAGGATCCCCAGGGATACCAGAGAGGGAGGAGAAGCAGGAGAGAGTAACGGGGAGAAGGAAAGAAGATTTGAGAGGAGGGAGTAGCCAATAGGACTGGCTTGGGCACAGAGGAAGAAGAAGAGGAGGCCTGAGGAAGGTTGAGAGATCATGGACAACTCCAGGGAGAACAGCTTCAGTGGGGTGGGATTGAGGCCTGAGTGGGTGGGGAAGGAGTGGAAGAAGGAAGAAGCAATTTTTTTTTTTTCTGTGGGTTTAGATTTAAAAGAGAGATAGGAGATGATAGATGGAGGCGTTTTAGGATAAGGAAACCTGAGAACATCTGTAGGCAGCAGAGGAGTCCTGCTGCCGATAGAGGGGCAGAAAAGAGGCAAGTTCCCACCCCGGGGGGAAGGGAGTGGACTCGAGTGGATCTGTGGAGGGCTTAGTCTGAGCAAGGACACAGACCACCTAAGCAGCCCAGCAGATAGAATGCTGAGCCCAGAGTCAGCAAGACCTGAGTTCAAATCTGACATCGGATGCTTACTAGCTGTGTGACCTTGGGAAGTCATTCAGCCTCTGTTTGCCTCAATTTTCCCATTTGCAAAGTGGGAATCATGATAGCACTCAGACAGCTCTCATGGTTAGGAAGTATGTCCTGACATCAAGCCTAAATCTGTGTCTTTACATGTCCACCCCCTTTTCCCCCCAGTGTCATAGCTCCTGGTTTCACCCTCAGGGGCCAAGCAGAACCAGCCCAGGTGTCAGGCGTTGGGAGGGAGGTAAGATCTGGAAGAGAGCAGCCAGGCATCCTGGGGGCCCAGGGGAGATTAGATAACAAGGGTCTCCAATACATTCAGCTAGCATGAATGATTTAGAAGGTGTGACCAAGCAAATGAGACCACCAAATGTAAATAGGGGAATTGTAGGGTCTGGCAGGATATGAAAGTAGGGACAAGAGGGCAGGATGGAATCAGACAATGAAAGTTGTGGAGGGAGGAAACTGAGGCAGCAAGAGACAGGGTAGAGGGGAGGACTAGACCAAGGCAGACAGAAAGGGTGGCACCAAGGCTTAGGAGGGCTTAGAGGGACAAATGGAAGGACAAGAGACAGTGACCATGGAATTTCAAGGTGTGGAGGTAGAGCAGTTAGGAGATTGGTGTCTAAGACGTCATGGGGAACGTGAAGGCACTAGGCCTTCCTGAGGAAGGCCGGCAGAGAACCTCAGGCTATGGACCCGAGAGGCCTCTGTGTTTAAAGACTCAGCAATGGGCCTGTCTTTTTTCACTTTTGCTTCTGTATTTCCAGGGCCTGGCACAGAGCAGATGCTTAATGATGCTTGGTCGATACTTGGGTTGATTGATTAAATATGACTGTCCCTGAGTAGAAGAAATGCAATAGGGCTGGACAAGATGGCGGACCAAGTGCTGAGCTCATTGAGGAAAGAAGACGAGCGAGCTGAGGGTTAGTGGGTACTACCCACTCCCCCAGGATCTGTGCTAGGCAATAGAGTTAGATACAGTCTGAATGGGTGGCCTCTCAGGACCCTCCTAGCTAATAGATTCCGCTCTGCTTCCTGAGGCTTGCTTGGCCACCTCCCTCCCAGCCCCCATCCCTACTGTCACTGTCTTCCAATTTGGCAGCATCCCTTCCTACTTCTCCCCTTGGCCCCTGATCCTTTCTGCTCAGCTGTGAGCCACATGGCTCCTTGCTCCTCCCTGCTCCCCTCTCTTGCTCTGGCCAGTCCTTCCAAGGTCCTCAATCTGATCATGATAATAATGTGAATGGCAAGTCACATTTCTTCAGCTCTCTTGGGTTTCCAGGAAATTTTTCTCACTCTAGCCTCATGGGATGGGAGTGCCCCCATTTGGCAAATGAGGAAACTGAGGCTGGGAGAGAGAAACAGCAGGGTTCAGCCATGATTCCAGATCTTCTGACTCTACCAGCTCAGGCTTCCTGGGCAATCTCAGGAGAGTCCACTCTGGTTCTAGGATTTTTAGAGCTGGAAGAGACTTTAAAGCTTCTCCAAACCAAACTCCTCATTTTTTACACATGAGGAAACTGAGTCCTGGAAAGGCAAGGCCAGGCTTAGGGTGGAGTGGCCCAAAATAATTAGGAAGTAGCAGAATTGGGTTCAGACTGAAGACCCTTGATCTACATCCAGGGTTCTTCCCTGGAATGGAAGGAAAAACAATGGAAGGGAAAGATTGGGAGGCTCATGTGGGAGCCAAAGACTGGGATCCCATTGTATAGAACTCAATTCAGACCCCCTGAGGAAAAGGCCACATGCCTAATGGCCAGAATTCAAGGCCAAGGACCTTAGGGGCCACTGTCACCCCACTGGTCACTTAGCAGGGTGACACTCGGACCCTTGAAGACTCAGCCTCATGTCCTCCCCTGACTTGTGGAGTGACTTGACTTGGCAGTTTCCTCCTCTGGGTACCAGGATCCCTCAGACCCCTTCGGACGGACGCCAACACTCTATTATTACGTCTTCCTGTGTCTAAGTGGAGCCTGGATAATGGGTGTTGGTTAAATATTACATGTGAGAAGCAGTGGGGGTTCCTGTGGGGAGGGTGACGTAGTCATCGAGTGCCCACATGGCACATTTTATCCTGTAATAACACACAGATAAAGCAAGTCCTATGGCCCACACGCAACACGTGGCGGGAACAAATTGAGTCAATAAATCCTCCAGTTGGGAGAAAAGAGTGAGAAAGACAGACCTCTGACAGGCGAACAATGTCAGATCGGAGCGGGGATGCATCGGCCTCTTTGATGCATTGTTTCAGCAGTTCGGCCTCTGAGTAGAAGCCAACGTTCATCCCCTGTTTGCAACATAAACACTCCATCTCCTGGTGGGCGCCTGCTTGGGCAGGCCTGGCACTCATCACTCAAAGGAACCAAGGGGGGAGTTTCTTTTCATGCTCATGGCGGCAGGCTTGGGGGGGGGGGAGGATAATGGGTTTGACTGGTTTTTAAAGTGTGTGTCAGAGGAAGCCAAGTCATAGGTCATAGGGCTGAGATCAGGAGGAGCCTCACAGACCCAGAGCTGGGCAGGGACCAAGTCTGACCAGACCGAGGCCCAGATAGGGGCAATGACTTGGCCAACATCACAAAGGGGGCAAGTGGCGAAGATGGGGTTTTAATTCAGGTCCAGCCTGGAGAGTGATGAGCCTGAGCTCTTTCCAGCTTCCACCTTACCCTATACACCCATCCTCCCTGTCACCCTGGCTCGTTGCCAAGGACTGTTGCTTCTACCCTCCCCTCCCACCTGCACAATGGCAATAGAAATTCATTCTCCACTCAGCTCTCTCTGTGGTCACCTCCATCCCCAAGAACTTCCAGTGGCACCCTATCACCTGTGGGACCAAATATGAAGTCCTGTGTATGGCATTCCTGCCTCTCCAGACATCCTGGACTTCACTGCCCTTTGTGAATTCTATAACCTAGCTCCTTCCTAACCACTCCTTACGCAGGGGGAACCAGCAGTGGCTTTGGCCTGAGGGGCAGCATGGGGGCAGGGGACAGACTGGCTGAAGGAGTAGATGGACGCAGGGATCCCTTGATGGGAAGGAAGCGGGGCAATGCCACAGGAGGTGCAGCTGAGGAGATTCTGTCCCCCAAAGCTGAACCAAGATCTGGGGACAGCTCTGCCAATGGTCTGGGCACACCCAGCTAGGCTGCTGGGATCCAGGTACAGGCTTCAGTGCTCGGTGATGCTCCAGGTGTGATTTTGTCCTTTGCCTCTGGGTAGGCCCACAAGGCCACAACTAGCCTGCCAAGGAGGGAGTCCTTTCTCTTTCATCCTTCTGCTTCTGTTCCTCCTCTCTCACTTGGGACATGGTAGGTCCTCAAAAATAGAGGATGAAGCAGTTATAGCGAAGACCCCTGAACTGTAAGTGACACCATCTTGGCTTAGAGAATCCCAGCTCTGCAGCCTGGTGGCTGTATCACCTTGGACAAGTCACTTTAGCTCTCTGGGCCACAGCACCATCTTTAAATATCCCTATGTGAGCTGTTCTTTCCAACTCTGTGATCTTGGGTTTGTTGAGAGAGTTAATCTGGTGAAAGACTGAAGTCAGCAGCACAGAGTATTGATGAGCAGATGCACAGTCCAGGACCACTAATGGGAATGAAGGACAACTATTGACTGTTCTCTTGGGTTTGGGGTCCTGGGCTGTCCCATTGGGCTCTGAGAAGAGATGGCGGTCAAGGCAGCAGAGCTGGTTGGAGCTGCCTGTCTCTCCCTCAGGGGCCCCACTGCTTGCCTGCCCTGTGAGGGGCAGCTGGGACCCTGCCAAGAAATGCAAGAGATGAGGAATTAAGGAATACCTGGGGAGATTCCAACATAGTTTCATTTACATACAAGGTTCAGATGGTTTTGGTTCTTCCCAGTCTAACTCTCTGACCCTACGATTCCATGAGAGGCAGCAGAGGAACCTTGGAGCCAGTGAGATCTGAGTCCTGCCTCTAACACATACTGGCAGGGGGCCTGTGGGCTAGAGGCATCTCCCATTGTTCTTGGTCACTCTCTGAGGCTCTGAGCTGAAAGTGTTGATCTGTATTGGTAGAGGGCCTCTCTCCACTGGGAGTTTTCTAGACCAATAAAATCACCAGTCCTGCCAGTCCTTGGCCCTTTCCTCAAGAACCAAGGGGAAAGCATCACACTTGAAATGAATCAATGTTGTTTAACAATAAAAGTGCCAACAAGATCCTAAGTAATGAATCTGCTCATCGTGGGGTCAGCAATTAACCTGCATTCTAGGCAGAGGCAAAAACCTGCTGAACCATTGAGTCAGAAGACCAGACTTCATGGCTCAGCTTCATTGTTTATGAACTAGGACATTTTGGAAAAACTTCTGACCCTCCCTGAGTCTCAGTCTTCCTTAGTTTCCTAGAAGATGGGGAGGAGGGGGAACAATCCTTTCCTTGCCTATCCCAAGTGAGATTATTACCTCCTTGGGAAGTAAATGTTCTTATTATCCCCATTTTTAGAGTTGAGGAAACTGAGCAAATGGAGTTTAAATGATTTTCCCAGGGTTACATAACTAGTCAGGGTCTAAGATCAGGTTTGAACCAAGTTCTCCTGGCTCTAGGCACAGATTTCTATCCCGTAGATTATTGGCAGTTGCCTTAGTACTAGAGATCCAACTACTAGACTCTTTAAGCTTGATGGAGTAAGTGGGCTTGAGTCAGGAAGACCTAAATTCTAATCCAGCTTCAGACACTTACTGGCTAGGTAACACTGATCGAGTCACTCAACGCCTCAGCCTCAGTTTCCTGATCTGTAACTTGAGAACAGTAATACTAGCTACTTCACAGGGATGTTGTGATGATCAAGTGTAATAGAACAAGTTAAAACCATTGGAAACCTTCAGTCACAGTAAACACTGGGTTATTATTATCTGTGTTGCTGCAGGAGACCGTAGTTGTTTGGATGGAAGTTGACTCCCAGGACCTCTGAGGTACCTTCCCGATCCCCCATTCAGTGTTTCTAACTCATCAGTGTGTATGTGTGTGAGTGTGTGTGAGAGGATGTGTTCAAGCCTCTTTCTTCTAGTCAATCATAATTTTGCCAGAATAGCTCAGCTCCACTTTTCAGCAGCTCTCTCTGTGCTAGCCCCTTTGGCTTCTTTGTCTATAAGCCCTTCCTCATCCATTTGGATGAAGGCAGCCAATGAGGCTTACTGGGAGCTGTGTTATTATTAGCTGAGGACTGCTTATTCTGACACCGATTATTATCTTCAATTCTTATAAGAGAGAGCCTGCCTTATCCAGGGCCATGGGCAGTATGGGAGGTGCAGAGTGATGCCAAGCAGTGACTTCCCAGTGTGAGTCATACCCTCCTCTTTGGAAATGGATCCAGTGCAACTGACAAGGGAGCCATGTGACAGTTGCCCCCCAAGCAGTATGGGTCTTACTCCATCACAGACTTGGTCCAGAGCCCAGTAGATCAACTCAGGAACTATGAGCTTATGGGAAATTTGTCCTGCTGTCCCCCACCCCCACCCATGTGTCAAGGAGTGAGAGAAAAGAAGCATTCAGCATTGGAGGGGTGGTGTGGGTCGAGAAATCCTAGCCAGATGTTGGTGAATCAGTCACTCAATCATTTTTAAATTGCCTGCTACATGCCATGTATTGTACCAGGACAGAGAGAGTGTGAAAGAAGAGACTTGGAAGGAAGCTTTCGTAGTTGTTGTTCAGTCATTTCAGTGCATCTGACTCTTCATGGAAGTAGAGCTTGTTCACTGTAAAGACCCCAAAAGAAGAATGGAGAAGGAGGGCAGAAGAGTACCAGAATGATCACATGCTGGAGCAGGGATGATCTTGGGTAGGTCAAGGGGAATCTGGTAGTGACTCAGACTCGTTCCTAGAAGCCCAGTGTCCAAAACATGAATGATCTCAGTCCCAGGCTCCTCTGTAATGGTGGGGTCAGGCACAGGCGCCATATTTAATACATTAGAGAGCATCTGTGGGGGCAGACATGAGGGGAGGGACACTTAGGAACTGGGGGTATTTAGGCTAAAGAAAAGAAGGGAGCATGATGGCTGTCTTCAAGTGCCTAGAGTGTTCACGTGTGGAAAAGGAACCAGGATTATTATTCTTGGCCCAGAGAAAATCTCAAGCAACGGATTTAGGCTGGTTGTAAGGGAAAACTTCCTGCCAGTCAGACCCATCGGCAGTCTCCTGCTCCCAAACACACATGTACCAGCCTGAGACCAGCCTGCCCACCAGGGCAGCCATGGATGTGAAGGAGCAATGGGACCACAGCCAAGGGGAGACAGGGAGGAATGGGAGAAGGACTAGAAGCCATGCCCTGTGAAGAGAAGGTGAGGAGATGGGAGGCATGACAGATGGTACAGGGAAGTCCATTATGTTTGAGGCCTTTCTAACAATTACAGAGGCTCAATTATGGGATGGGCAGTTTTGATAGATAAGGGAGCTCCCCATCAGCAGCAGGGCACAAGCAGAGGTTTAGGGATCGATCACCTGTTGAAAATTTTGTCATGAAGATTCAATGCTGCAGTTAGAACAGGCGATCTCTAAGGATTCTTCTAAATGTAGCAACTAGGATTCTTTGAGTCAAAGCAAGATCTTAAGTTTCTGTGATTCTGCAAACCCAAGATCTTAAGATTTTGTAATTCTAAAGGTCCACAATTCAGTCTCTGAGACAGTGTTAGTTTTTGGTGTTATTAAAAATAATCATGAGAACTCACAGAGGATCATAGAGTTTCAGAGCTGAACTGGGAGGGACCTTAGATCCTCTCTTCTGCCTTCATTTTATGAATGTGGAAACAAACTCATGCCCAGAGAGGGAAGACCATGCAGAGGATGATAATAAGAAAGAGGAAGACAGCAGGTAGCATTTCTATGTCTCTTCAAAGTTTGCAAAGCTCATAACAAAGATACAACCCACAAGTGATAGGAGCATAGTGAGCACCCAGGTGATCCAGTCCTAGGCCTGTGTTCCTGCCCCTCAGCTCCACAGGGCCTTCCAGCCTCTTGGTAGACCATGTAGAGCTGTAACTGGCACCCCGCTAACAGTCTGGTCATGTAGAGAATCAGCAATAATTGGTATTTGGCTCTTCTGTTCCTTCAGAGCTGGGCAACAGGGACCTGTTTGGTGGTTGGTGAACAGCCAAGGTCAATGAACAATTACATGACATGGGACTCACCTGACACTGAACCATCCGTAATTGAATGTAGATTACCACCACTCTTGGCTGGCCTCCAGAGCCTGTTTGTTTATCTGCAGCAACGAGCAAGAGGGTCTGGAAACCCTTAAGGTTTGGACCCAAAGCATCCTGCTACCGAGGAGTTCCTCAGGTGGCAGAGCTGGTGACTGATCATAGAGAACTACAGAATATCAGGGCTGGGAGGGGCCTGAGAACATGGAACATCAGACCTGGGAGGGGCCTTAAAACTGGGAATGTCAGAGCTAGGAGGATCCTTACAACGTAGGGTTCAAAGTTTGGAGGTGGTCCAAACTGCAAGGATCTTAAAACAAAGAACCTAGAATACAGAATTTCCTAGAATGCAGGATGTCCACATTGGAAGGGCACTTGTTTCATGGATAGCCACAACTGTAAAAACTATCCCATCATCTCCTGGCTGATTTACTGGCAATGAACTGCTTTGTTCTTAGCTAGATTGATTTTTAGATGACAAACTTGGTATGTTGCCTGCATCATATTAGAGGAGATTTTTTCCCTTTTCTTGTCTTTAAAATATTTTTTTTACAAAATGCCTTTGGTTTTTGCACCAGTCATGTATCCCTCTTCTAGACTGAATACTCACTTATGAGAAATAAAATGATGTCTAATACAGTCATATGTCTAAGATGCAAGGACCTTTGATCTCACAGAGATATGGGAAATTTCTGTCCTAGTGGTACCCTACCTCTCTGCCATGGGGCAGGAGGGGAATTTCATTAGCCCTTTTCAGGAGACATTTTTTTGCCCCATTTCTTCAAGTTTCTCTCTCGTTTGGTACATGGATGCAAACATCACTTCATTTCTATTCAAATGGCTGCCATATCTACATACTCTCCCCAACCCCCCCCCCCCCATTGGAGCTGAGAGAGATAATAAAAGCATGAATGGACCAGGAAGGTAGAGGATGATGCCATTGCCCTTGGTACTTAGCTTCCATTGAAAACAACAACTGTTCCTTATCAACGAACACCTGGCAATCATTGCAGTTTCCCTTGAAAACATATGACTGGTAATAATGGTAATAAAAATGAACAAAAACAATCGAATAAACTCACAAAACAAGTGGCAAAATTTCCTTGTAATCCCTTAACCTTTAACAGGGCAAAACCCTAACGAATCAGCAAACTAACAAGCAGGCAGAATGGAAGGTCCTTGAGGGCGGAGACAGTTCCATTTTTGGTCTTTGTAGCCCACAGTTTGGTACAGAATAGGTTTTTGATGGATTCTTGTTGGTTGATTGAAATAAGATATTTTTGGTCTGAAATTCCTCTTCTTTGGACCCTGTATTCTTTTTTCCTTTCTTTTCTTCACACACAAGTTTGTCTGCACATGCATATATCGGCATGCATACAGGTCTTTCTGGTTCTGCCAATCTCCCTGTGCTTTACCTTCCATCTAGGTCTTTCCTTATTTCTTTTTGTGTTTCTTGGCGCCGTAATGTTCCATTATACTCATATACCAAAATTTATTCAGTCATTTTCCAATTGTTGAACTTAGAGGGTATTTCCAATTCTTATTATTATAAACAGAAGATCTGTGAATATTTCTATGATTTATTTCTTACCAGAAATAAGAAAATAATTTTCTCCAATGATTTGTTGCTATATTAGCTTTCATTTTTTAAAATGAATTTTTATTAATGCCTTTTGTCACAGTCATTTCCCAGATTGCACCCTCCCATATGACAAAGAAAAACAATTGAGCAAAAACATCTGATAGGAGACTTTGTCTGACAATGTGGACAGTATTTTGTGCCCTAATGATTATCTACTTCTCTGCCATGAGGGAGGAAGGATATTTCACTATCCCTTCTCTAGGAATTTTAATGTTTTTCCCCATTACTCCGTTCATGATCAGTCCATTTACATTCTTCGATCAGGGTGTGAATTGTTCTGCATCAGTTAATACAAACCTTGCTGTTTCTCTGAATTCCTCATATTCATATTTTCTTACGCCACAATAATATCCCATTACATTTATGTTACCAGAGTTTTTTTTCAGCCATCCTCAGGCTAAGGGCATCACTTAGTTTCTGGTTCATTGCTATGACAAGAAAGTTTAGGTATATATTGGGCCTGTTTCTTGGGACTTATGTCTAGCAGTGAGCTCGCTGGGCCAACGGATATGATTAATTTACACGCTTCTCTTGCATAACTTGAAACTGAAATCTAGAATGAGTTAAGGCCTTGACAGCACTACCAAGAACGTATCAGTGTTCCCATTTTTCCACAGTCTCCCAGCTATGACCATTCCTATGTTTTTCATCTTTGCCACTTTGCATGTTGTGAGGTGAAGTTTCAGAGTTGTTTTCATTTGTATTTCCCTTACTGTTCATGATTCAGAGCATGCTTTCGTATCATCATTTTTAGTTTACACTTCTTCTTTTGAAAACTCTTCACATCTTTTGACCATCTCTCTATTGGGGAATGATTCTTGGTATTGTATAACAGTGGCAATTCTGGTTATATTTTGTACATCAGACTTTTATCAGTGATATTTGGTGCCAATATTTTCCTTCACTACCTTTTCTCAGACTAACTCCATTGGTTCTATTGTGTAAAGAGCTTTTAAAATTTTTGTGTAGTCAAAACTGTCTGCCTTTGTTTTAGGATTTTCCTTGTCCTTTTTTAGTTAAACGCTTTCCTTCTTCCCATAGTTGTGAATGGTTCCTGATCTTGTTCTCTTGGTTCTTTACGTGTGACTTTTTATCGAGGACATTGTGGCATATGAGATAAGATAGTGGCCAAAATCTAAATTTCCGCTAAAACCTTCCAGTTTTGCTACAGTTCTTATCAACAAAAGAAGTTCTTTCTACAAATAATTCATATTCTTGAGTATATCAGATACTGTACTACTATTTTACTGTTTTTAAAACTACTTCTACGTCCTGACTATCTAGGTTTTTTCCAATGATATTTTTTTCTGCTTCTTTTTGTAAATCAGTACCAAATACTGGACTATCACTTTGTAATACTGGCTGAAATCTTATAATGTTATGATCCTTTTATCTATACTTTTTTCTCATGATTTTCCTGGAAATTCATTATTTTTTGTTCTTCCAAATGAATTTTGTTATTATCTAGTTCTTAAAAATATCCCTTCAGTAATTTAACTAGTATAATACTAAATATGTAAATTAATTTAGAGTATTAATATTTTTGTCATATCTTCACAACCTAAATTTGAGTACCTAATATCTCTCCAATTGTCTGCCTTTATTTCTATAAAGAGTGTTTTATACTTGTTTTGATATAAAACTTGCATGTCCCTTGGTCAAATAATTCCTTATACGCACTTATTAGTTGTTTTTACTCTAGCTTTTTTCATATTATTTTTTCCTGTTGGTAATATATAAAAAAATTCTAATGGTTTTGTGAATTTATTTTGTATTCTACAAACTTACTGTATCTATTGATCATAGCAATTACTTTCTTCACTGATTCTCTGGGGGTTTCTAAGCACAGAATCACACCATCTGCCAAAAGTAATAGTTTTACATCCTCTTTGCCAATGTTTGGTTTTGTTATTTTGTTGATTGCTTTAGCTAGCATTTTTAGAACTATATCAAATAATAGTGAGAAGCAGACACACCCTTGTTTTATTCCCTGTTCATACTGGAAAAGCTTCTAATGTTTTTCCATTGTAAACAATGCTAAATTTTCATTTTTAAAATATGTTTTTGTTGATATTTGATAATAGCTCTTTCATGTCTATGCATTTTAGTTTTTAAAAATATAAATGCCTGCTGTATTTTGTCAAAAGCCTTTCTGCATCTATTGAAATAACCATGAACTTTTTGTTGTTTTTCTTTTTTACACAATTGATTATACCATTTTTTTCTGAATGCTGATCCATCTTTGAATCTCTACTATGACTCCAACCTGTTAAATCGTAGTAAATTATTTTCTGACTTTATTTCTATAGTCTGCCTGAAATTTTATGTAAATTTTTTGCATCAAAATTCAGCAGTGAGATTCATCTATCCTTCTCTTCCTCTGTTTTGTCTCTCCCTTTTTTGAGTATCAGAGTTATAGTTGTTTCATAAAAGGTAAACATCTTTAGAGAGATTTTCTATTTTTGAGAAAAAAATTTCTAACATGGGTATTAATTACTCTTTACATTTTGGTAGACAGGAGGAAACTGAGTTCAGTTGGATTTACAAGTGACTTCTATACTTGTAAATTCATCTGAACTCAGTTTTTCCTTTTCTAGCAATTCATTTATAGCTCACTTAGATTCTTTTTCTGACAGAGGGTTAATGTTACTGTTTCCTTAGTTTGGGTGGTTTATATTTTTGTAGGTTCTTGTCAATTGCCCCTAAGTCCTCAGTCTTGCTCTTATATAATTGTATCTAGTAGGCTAATTCTGGTCATTCTTTTCATTTCCTCTCTGTTTATTATGTATTCACCTGTTATATTTTTTTATATTGATAATTTGATTTTACTCTTTTTTCTTGATCAGGTTGGCTAATGATTTGTTGGTTTTTTAAAGTTCTTTGAAAAATACTTCTGTTTATTTTATCAGTTCAATAGTCTTTTTTTTTATTTGGTTTTTGTTCTTGCTCAACTTCGTTTGCATGCCAGTATGGGAGCATCTTGAGAGAGAAGTGGGTTTAACATTTTTGGCCTTCATATAGCTCCTATAGCGTGGGGTTGGGCCTAATTCCACGATAGGATCAGGAGATTCATCAGGGGCTAAACAAAAATTCCAAGAAATTTCTTATACCTAAATCAAATACCTTTCTAAAATTAGAAGCACCATGGTAAAGTGGAAAGAACACTGGATTGGAGTCAGAGAATTTCCATTCAAATTCTAGCCCTATTACTTACTAATGATCTTAGGTAAGTCATTTAAGGTCTCTCAGCCTCAGTATCCTTATTTGTAGAATAAGGACAGGGGTGAATTACATAGTCTCTGAAATTTCTACCAGCCTTGATTATATGATCCCATGATCCTATGATCTTATGGCTTTGAATCAGCACCAGGCAGAGGCAGTCAAAGAACAGACTTACTCTTTGCCTGGGGGAATGGAGAGAATGTGATTAACTTTTGTTAACCACCACCCTTGCTAGGTGAGGTGGCTTAATATCTGTGAACCTGTACTTGTCAGGGAAAGGCTTCCTACTCACTACACCTTAGCAGATAAAAATTTGAGAGCCCATAAAATGGTTTTGAAGAGCTAAAGTACAGAAAATAGTAGCCAAGAGAAGCTTGTTGACCAAAGACATCTGGAGTAAATGCAATGATCAGTACAGCTATCATCCATACAGCAGAAATAATGTGCCAACCAGAAATCTGAAACATAACTACCAGCATCAGAGACCAGTGTGGTGACGTTAGTAGAAAGTATTAGCAATACCTGGGGGTGATTTCTTCTAACCTCATATGTGTCTTGGCTATACATGTTCTCTATAAACATGCCCTCAACATATGTGTCCTGCCCAGACACGCTCTTCATGGGTAGCTCTCCATAGATTTTTCCTGGCCATAAATGTTCCCTGGTCATTTATGTTCTATATGTGAATGCACCACACACACATACATGCACATTGTAATAACCTATGAGAGAATGCGTCCCATTTGTGCATGGAGTGATCTTTTCTTGTAACTTTTTTATATTCTTTGATTAAGTGCCTTTTGTATTGAAATAATACGTCCTTTGGCTAGCTAGTAAAAGTAAAATTGACATGGGGTAGGTCCTAAGATATCATTTTGAACAGGTATTGACCCAGAGAGTACCTTGAAACTCAGATGAATTTTCTGGGGTGTTCCATATTAGACAGGGTATCCTAGTTCAATATTGAAAAATAGTTTCATAAAATTATCATATTAAATTATATTTTGCTGTAAATTTGGGTTAGAGTTAAGGTTAGATAGAGAATCAAGGTTCTTTAATTGGATAAAGAGATTTTACTCATCTTCATCATTACTGCTTTCTGGTGTAGGGATATAAGCATTGGATTTAGAGCCATGGATCTGGAGTTTGAATCATAGAACTATAGGATCACAGACTTTGAGATGGAAGGGACATCAGAGACCATCTGGTCCAATCTCTTCTTTTGCAAATGAGGATATTAAGACCCAGAGAGGTTAAGTGATGAATCCAAAGTCACACAGGTAATTGGTAGAGGGACACTCCATTCCTTGACTCTAAATTAACTGCTTGTAGCCTTAGATAAGTCATTTCCCTTGGCCGTAATTCAGTTACCTTCTCACAAAAATGAAAAGATTGTCTAGATGCCTTTGCACTCTTAAATTCTATGATCCTAAGTCTTATTTCTAGCCCAAGATCAGTCTCTTTCTCACTTCCCGCATGTGGAGTTTGACGCCTTCACCCTCAGCATTTTCTCCATCTGGGCCCAGAGCAAATCTTACATTTATTTTCATCTTAAACCCCAGACCACAGTCTTTCATCTTCCTTTTGTAGAGTTTCAGTTGACCTGGTGTCAACTTTGAAATTAAGTCATCTGCATGCCCACCCAATAAATCCACCAGGAGCATCAAATTACAACAGAGTCCCCACTTGGTCCTTGAAACAGTGAGCATGGATTGAGCACTTGCTGTTTATATAATCTGAGCCATCCTCAGTTTGGGAGGAAGCACTGGGGGGCTAAGAGACTTGAGATGGAATCTGAGCTTGCCAGGTCAGCAGATGTTCATGCTGTTCATTTTTAGTGACACCCAGAACACAAGATCTCCAGGAAGAGCTGCAGAATCTCAGAGATGGAAGGACCTGGAGGCCAAATAGTCCAACTCACACTCCAGAATGAGTCCCCTCTACCTAAATCCCACAAAGTGATCCCTCAGCTTTGGAGTGACATCCTCTCGAAAGGGAGAAGTCTTCTAGAGAAGTCCATTCATTCCCCTTTTCATATTCTAACCATTAGGGAATTTGTCTTTACTCTGAGCCAAGATCTCTCTTTCTGCACCTTCTCTTTCTTGATTCTAGGTCTGCAAAGCAGGATTGAAACAGCTCAAAGGAATCACAGGATGTGCAAATTTAGAGTATCCACCCCAAATGTTCACATAGGTTATTTGTGCCCAATCTGCCTGATCAGACACAGTCAGACACACTGAAACTTGACTTTATCATAGTGACATCATTTTGGTCCTCTTCAAGAATGAAGGACAACAACCAACCAAGATCTGCCCTCTGGGACCTTTCAAATACTTGAGAGCAGCTCCCTCCCTAGTACATCTCCAGACCAAATGTCCCCATTTTCATCAACGCATGATTGTACGGAATTGCCTTAAGCCCTCTTATCATACCCATCACCAACTTGCAGAATCTTTCTTTCCTAAGCTCTGCTCCCCGAGGCTGAATATAAGCCTCCAACGCCGTCTGACCAAGGCTGGTGCCCCAGAGCTGTCATCCCCCTCCTCTGAACTCTCCACTTTTCTCAGTGCCACCCAAGATCCTGTGAGGTTTTGTACCAGCAATTGAATTATGTTGAGCTTGTG
The DNA here is from genome assembly GCF_028372415.1 of Notamacropus eugenii. Taxonomy (NCBI): domain Eukaryota; kingdom Metazoa; phylum Chordata; class Mammalia; order Diprotodontia; family Macropodidae; genus Notamacropus; species Notamacropus eugenii. Next base: position 302,337,102 of record NC_092874.1, on the reverse strand, counting down.
GCTTCTTTGAGGAGGGGGAAGGTAACCTCTGTTTTCTCTTCCCAGAAGAGAAAGATGATAAGACTTTGGGTCTCATCATCCAACCACCAAGAAGCCAAGAATGGCTGAAGACATTCTGCATCAAAAGGTTATGAAACATTGTTGCTCTGTAAGAAACTGTCTATGTATGGAATTAGAAAAAACATGTGAAGACTTGTATGAACTTGTATGAATTAAGAACTTGTATGAACACAGTGCACACAAATAATGGAAACAAGTAGGGACAGAAGACAACCAAGTTCAGATGAACTGTAATCCCAATATCTGTCCCAGAGATCTAAGGATGAAACTCTCCTCCTTTTTCACAGAGAACTGGAGTTTTATGGGTGTGTAATGTGCTACCCAATGCAGGACATGGTGGCTGTGGCCATCGGTTACCATGTTGTTACAAAGAAGGATTTAAATGTGTAGAGAGTGGCTTAAGGGAGAGTGGCTTAACTCATTGTAGTCTAAAAAAGACACCAACCAAAGAATAAAAGACTAGGAATGAGATACTCTCAAGAACAAAATTCTGATGCTTCACATGCATTTGATCTGCAAATAGGTATCTAATATGTATGTGACCACATGGGAGGGTCATCAACATACTTTTTAAAAGGCTGCAAGCAAACTATGCCAGGTAGATGAGGCATACATTAAAAAATAGCACAGTTCTGTTAAAAGAAATAACCTCAGAAAGGCTAAGACTCAGTGTAAGCCGAAGATGGTTCCGATCCAAAGACAACATGAGGGCTTTCTTTGCTAACTAGGTAAGGGGAAGGAGGAAGGAAGAGGGGATTCCTGTTAAAATTCTAGGACGGTTTATTTTATTCATCTTAATGGATTGCTTTATTTTTGTCTCCTGTCCCTTTCTAAATCTATCCCTCCTCTCTCTTCACCCCCGATCCAAACCACCTTCCCTTGTAACAAAGAGAATTCAACAAAACCAAGGAACACATTGATAGTGAGTGTTTGTGAACATTTAGGAAAAGGAGAAGTGTTCAAGCCAGCACAGGACAATCCTAAGGAGTCATGCAAGGCTAACCATATCCCCTTTTTTGGATATGGTTCATTGACTGGTAGAGCAGGGAAATGCCAAAATGTGCTGGATTTTCATTTCAGGAAGGTATTTGAGGAAGGGAGGGACATGGTGGTATTATGGAAAAAGGACTGTACTTAAGTAAGGAAAGACCCAGGTCTGAATCAGACAACCTCATTGGTGTGGCTGTAGGCAAAGAACTTAAACTCTTCATATCTCAGTTTCCTCATTTGCAAAATGGGACAATGACAGATTCACAGGGTTGAGTGAAAAGCAAATAATTACTATTTGCCTTAATATAATGATTAAAATATCATATCAATGTCAGATTGTTTTTCTCATTGGCATTGGCTTGTTCTTTTCATCTTTTTCAATGGAGAGATAGAAACAGCAGCCCTAGGGTCAGTTGCTACCTTTTGTAAGGTCACTGAAAGCCTCTTTGAAGCAATTCCTGTAGCAGACAAGATGATGTAAATAACTCAGACCTCCTCTTGTCCCCACATGGTTTTGATCTCTTCAATGGGGTCTCTGTACTTTGAAAGCTTATCATTTCATGTGCTCATCATCTCATTATTCTTAAATGTTTATAGACCAATGCTGTGTTCAATTGTGGGCAGAGTTTTCAGCTGTTTGAATGCTCTCCTCCCAGTACAAGATCCTAGAATCCTAGAGTGAGAACTGAAAGGGACCTCAGAGATCATCTCATCTAACTCCCTCGCTTTACATCTGAAGGAACTGAGGCAAAATGAGATTAAGTGATTTTCCTAAGATCACACAGCTACTAAGCATCATTTAGTTTATTGAATTCTCAAGTATAGTTTTGGGCCTATAGTTGTAATGTGGACCTTTATCATCTATTAGTTTATGAAGGTCATCAAGTGTCTGGAGTGTATAATTCTGGCTATCTTTTGGGGTATTCAGTAAGTGCTAAGTGTTAGCAAAATGTCACATAATATATTGCAGTTTTAACAACTTCTTTGCAGAGGCATATTAATCCATGAGTCAGATAATCTTACAGATAATCTTCCTATAATTTCAGGTGGCCGTGTCCTGAGGCCCAACTGACATCTTGACCCTTTCTGTTTCCATGAACAAATTGGTACGATACAGCAATTTGTTTGTATTCGTAGTCATTCTCATAATTGTTGGGTGGTGGTGGCAGTAATCAATAAATTAGCAGGCATTTGTTTAATGCCTTGTATCTGTCAGGTGCAGGGGATTCAAAGAATGAAATAATCCCTCTCTCCCAGAGCTTCCACTGTAGGGGCACAATATTCTTGAGCATGACAGAAAAGTACAGCTTAGTGGTAAATCTAGTTGGGAGAGGTTGAAACTGATTGGTTGATCCGACACTAAAGGCTGTGTCAGCTTGGAAGGAGGTCTGTAGTGGGGAGCCCCATGGATCTGCTTTTGGCCATGTGTTCTTCCTCATTTTTATCAATGACTGCCTGAATGTGTAAGTGGCATGTTGACCAAATTGTCAAATGATTCTAAGGTGGAAGAGACAGAAGGATGATTTGGGTAAAAGAATTGGGATCCCCAAAGATTTTGACAGGTTAAAAGAATGGGCTGAATAGAATAGGATAAAATCTATTTGGGATCAGTCCTACAGTGGGGTTCCAAAACTCAACTAGACAGCAGTTCCCTGGTGAGACAAGATAGGGTGAGGGCACTTCTAGGAAGTTTAATGCTACTAGCTCAATGTTTTAGCTCTTTGATATAACCTCCAAAAAACCTTGTGGAATCTTAGGCTATATTTACAGAAGGTAGAACAGGGTAGGGTAAAAAGTTTGGAATTAGGAGTGAAAGGACTGGCTTTCAAAATCCACCTCATCCACTTAACTACTTGAGTGACCTTAGATCCATCCCTTTACCTTTCTGGAACTCCACTTCCTTATCTATAAAATGAGAGGGGATGGATAAAATAGCCTCTAAGGTCCCTTTCAGCTCTGGTTCTATGGTCCTATGACTTACCACCTTTGTGATCCTGAGCAAGCCAAATCACTTCTCTGACACTTAGTTTTCTTGTCTGTAAAATGGGGGAATTGGACTAGATTGTCTCTAAGCTCCAAGTCAGCTCTAGCTTGGGAATGTATGCTTCTTAAGTCAGAAAAAAAGATGTTCTTAATGTTCTCTTCTCTGCCCCAACCAAATCTAAACAACTGTGTTTAGCTCTGGAAGCCATGTTTTAGGGGGAATGTTGACAAGCTGAAGAGTGTCCCAAGGAGGATAAGCAGTATAGGAATGAGGTTTGGAAATTACTCCCTGCAGGTACTGGTTAAAGGACCCGAGAATATTTAGCCTAACGAAGAGAAGTTTTAGGGAAACGTTATAATCTAATTAAATTTAGCAAGCAATTATTAAGTGTCATTGGGGCGCTGGGTTTACAAAGACAAAGGTAAACTTCTACCTGCCCTCCAGGAGTTTCTATTCTACTGGGAGGAGATAGAGATGTGTGTAGCATCCAGAAAGAAAGAGCAACACTCAGGAATCAGCGAAGACTTCCAGCAGAGTTGGTACTTGAGTTGAGCCTTGAATAAAGTGAGAAATTCTAGGAGGCAGAAATGAGTCTGAGGTGTGGAACTCATTTTGAAAGATAAAGAATTGTTCTTTACCAGAGAGAAAAACAAGGATCAATGGTTGGAAGTCAAAGGAAGATGAGTTTTGCTGCAGTGACTTTGCTTATGACTACAGTATCTAAAAGTAAATGGGGCTGCCTTGGGTCACTAGGAGTTCTTCATCACTGCAGGCTTTCAGTGGAGGCTGAATGAACATCTGTAAAGGGTTTTCTTGAGGCGATTCCTTGTTGTAGAAGTTGGACAAAATGTCCTCTGGCGTGCTGTCCAGTTCAGAGCTCCTGTGAGTGTGTTCTGCCAGTTTTGTTAAATCTGAAGAGAGTCACCAGCCCTTCTATCTCCTTCGAAATGACTTTCAATTTGTCACATATTTCATGCTTCTAACTTACTAGGTGCAGTACAGAGAAAATTGGCCATAATCTTGTTTTTAACTGTACACTTTTTTAAAAAAGGAAGGCACAAGGGGAGGACAGTGCTGAGTTACAGAAGGGTCCAGGGAGCCGTAGGTGAGGGATTGAGAGAGAGGAAGACATTCCTGCAACAACAATGGGCTGGTTTTGCTAGTGTTATTAAATAAAAAGCTAATCTAATATGTTTATTTTGCTTGGATTATGAGGAAGAAGAGTTAGACAAGTAGTTGATTGGATGTGGGAGTTTGGCAAATGGGGCAGTATAATGGGATACTTGAATAGATGGGGTAGTTGGGTAGAAGGATGGAGTTGGTGAAAAGGAATTATTTATTGGGCTGAACAATCTGTTGAATGGTATATGAGTTTATGGAAAGTCGGTGGGAGCAAATAACGATATAGTGTAGTTCAATGTTACAGTGGACTGGGGCAATTGGTTGGATGTGAAGGTTTGACGGAGAGTTGGATGGCCAGATGCAAGATGTTTGATGGGTAGTTTTGTTTATCAGACAGGAAAGGATCAATGGGGAGTTGGTTAGATTCAGGACATTTGACAATATGTTGGTTAGATAAGAGATATTTGATGAGGTGTCAAAAGTTTGAGATCAGTCAGTTAGTCAACAAACATTTATTAAGTCCCTACCATATGCCTGGCACTCTGCTAAGTACTAGGACACAAAAAGAGGCCAAAGACAATCCCTGCCTTCAAGGAGCTAGGGAGACAATGAGAGAACACATATGTATAAACAAGCTATGTACGAGAAGAAATAACAAGAAATAAGAGGTAAAGCATTCGGACTGGGGTTGGGAAAGGCTTTCTCTAGAAAATGAGATTTTAGTTGAGACCTGAAGGAGGCCAGGGAAGGCAACAGGTGGAGATGAAAAGGGAGAGCATTCCATACATGGCAGACAGCCAGAGAAAATGCCTGGAGCCCAGAGCAGGAATTTCTTGTTTGTGAAACAGCCTGGAGGTCATTATCACTGGACTGAAGAATACATTGTAGGGAATAAAGTATAGAAGACTGGAAAGGTAAAAGGAGGCTGGTTATGAAGGGAAATTGCCTGGATGGAGAGATTTGGTTGGGGGTTGGTTAGCTGGATAGAGCTGTTTGATGGGGAGTTGGTTGGATGAGGGAGTAGACTATGTTAATTTATGGGAAGGAGACATATATTCCATCTGAGGTATCATGGAAAGCTTTCTGGAGGACAGAGCATCCTGCCTGAGCCTTGAAAGATGGGTGCAAAGTTTTGCCCTTGGGAGAAAAGGCTATATCTTCTCTTTGGCTATTCTCTCCCAGAGTCACAGAACCAATCACCAAATAGGCAATCCATTAAACCAGCATGGAGAGGGGATGAGCCCTGACCCTAGAGCCAGGTTTGACTTGTTTGGTTTGCATTAATCCCATTTCATCCACTTCCTGGCTTTGGGGCAAAGGATCATAGGGGTAGAGGAAGTCAGCCTGAAGATTGACTTGGGTGCTATGACTCTCCTTTTGCTCTGGCTACCTTCCCAACTATAACTGGGCCTCAAGCTCCCATGTGTTTTTCAGCAGCTACTTGGCATCAGCCTATGGACTCAGTTCAACTGTTCCGCAGTGCAGGCCTTGGGTCAGGTCATTTATTTAAATTCAGAGTGTCCACAGACCCTCCTTCCACCCTTAGGGTAGCTGAATGGATAGTGAGAACAGTACCTCAGGCTTCTTTGAAGCCTACAAAATGCCTTCCCTACATCAGTTCTTACAAGAGTCAGGATGTTCACTTGGTGGAGTGAAATACTGAGCACAGAGAGGTAAAGTAAGGCAGACAGAAAGTGGACAACAGCTCTAGAACTCAAAACCATCTTCTAAGAATATGTCATTCCTACAACATTTTAAAATCCCCCTTCTAAGCTCTGACATCCTCCATTCAGTTTCCAAAGTGATTTTTCTCAGGTGTAGGCCTGACTGTGTTGCCTTCCTCTTCAATAAACTCTAGATATTCCCTAGACCTCCTTTCCAATCACTTTGCAGACTGGCCCCTTCCTACTTCTCTGGTCTTTTTCCACTTTACCCGTTCCCCCATACTCAGCCTAGTTACTGCTTTCCATGCAGAAGTGATCTTATTCCATCCCATATTTTCCAAGATTGCCCCCATATCATCCCCACATTTATTTATGTTTATATTATCTCTCTTATCCAATAGCTAGGTCCCTACTACCTGCAAACATGCCCATATCTCTCCAATCCTCAAAAATCCCTCACTTGATCCATCAGTCCTGATGATCATGTCCCATCTCTCCTTCCTGTTGTGGCTCAGCCCCTTGAGGAGGTCATTTGCAATAGACCCCTCTACTTCCTCTCATTTATTCTTTTTTTTCACTTTCTATGGTTTAGCTTCTGACTTCATCGTGCAACCAAAACTGGCCTTTACAGAATTACCAGTGATCTCTTGATGGCCAAATCTAATGAACTTTTCTAAATCCTCATCCTTCGTGACCTCTCCAAAGCTTTTCACCATCTCCTAAATGCTCTCTTTTCTCTAGGTTTTCACATTACTCTCTCCTCGTTCTCCTACCAATCTGACCACTCTTCTCAGTCTTCTATCTGGATTTTCTTCTGGGTCACACTCAATGACTATGGATATTCCTCATGGCTCTGTGCTGGACTCTCTTCTCTTTTTTCTCCCTCTCTCCTTCGTCTTCCTGTGTATGTCTCTCTGACATGTTTTCTTTGATCCAGAGGCACTGACCTCCTGGATGCTTCAAGTACAAGACCCTCCATCTCTTAGCTCCAAACATTTTCTAGGACTTTCAGACATGCATCTCTCTCTCTTCCTCTCTGACTCGCTGGCTTCCTTTAAGTCCCACCTTCTGCAGGAAGCAGTACTCAACTTCTGTGAATTCCAGTACCTTTCCCCTTTATCTTGCACATAACTTCCTCTGTATATATTTGTTTGCAAGCTGTCTGCTCCATTAAACCAAAAGTTCCTTGAAGGCAGTTGTTATCTTTTGTCTCTTTTTGTATCCCCAGCACTTAGCACAGTGACTGGTACATAGTAGGTGCTTACATGGTTTTTGATCCAATTGACTGTCCACGTGTCCACAGCATGTCAGTGGCAGAACCAGAAGGCCCTCGAGCCTCTTGACTGCCAGCTGGTGCTTCCCAGAGCCCATACATGTTTATTTTGTCCATGATGCTTTGTGTGATACTTCCATCAAACTCCATTAGTAACAGCATTCATTCTGTTAATAGGTTGTTGGTTTTTTTCCTAGGAGCAGCACGTCAGCTCCATTTGCCAGCTTGGCTGCTCTTTTCTGCGGGTTCTTTCCTGACATGTCTTGCAGCATCTCTTTCTCCTTCTCCCCCCTTTGTCATCATCATCATCATCATCACCAGATGTCCCACTCTGTTTTCTGACCTGGTCCCTCTGCTTTCTCCAGATGTACCTTGGATCAAGGGCCTAAGCCCAGGGCAGGGCACACAGCAGACCCTTCCCCAAAGCCCTGGCATTGTCCCCTCTGAGAAAGATAGCTGAGTCTATGGAGAGAGTGAGTCCCCAGCCCTCCGGCAGGCCTTCTCCTAACAGATCTCTGGACCATCTGTGAGTTTTCTCTGTGAACACCCTCAGAGCTATCATGCCCAGAAAACTGGCAGCCAGAAGAGGAAACAAACAGGCAGACCTGGGCAGCTTCAAGCTGCTCCCTTATTCTCTAGAAAGAGACAGACAGAGACAGAGAGACAGATAGAGACAGAGACAGAGGAGAGGGGGAGATAGACAGATATAGGAAGATGGAGGAGGGAGGGAGAAAACAGAAGGTAAGAGGAGAGGAGAGGCGAAAAGAGGAGAGGGGAAGGGAAGGGAGGGGAACCAAGAGGAGGGGAGAAAGGAAAAGAGAGAAGTCAGACATAATGAGCTGACTATCAGAGGCAGGTTGATGTGGGTAGAATGGGGCTCCCTCTGTTGGGGAGGGGGTGATAACAGAGATTTGAGTTCAACACAAGCAGTGTTATTGTCTCTAAAGAAACATAAGAACATCTTCCCAAGGGCATGGGAAGGTGTGTGATAGGCATAGGGGGGCTGTGATGAATTAAGAAGGTGAGTCAATATTGAGTTTTTTATCATAGAAATTTATCATGCGGGAACAGAAGGAGAAGATAGACTGGATACAAAGTGAGAGTGAGGGCCAATGTATGAAGAGTCCTTTGGAAGAAAGGCTACTTTATGGTAGCCCTTTGGAAGGAAGGCCCCCAGCTCAGTGGGGAGACCTCCTCTGGCACACCTTTGGGATGAAATGGATATTGGTGCCACAGGATGGGCAGGCATGGTTGGGGGGGGTGAGGATGCCCACATGGAGGAGAGCATGGATCTATTGGTCTTTTGGAGTTAGCTCTGACTTCCTGACCAGAAGAGCTATCCAGTAAGAGAAGGGAGGAGATACCAGAAGTGGGTCTCGTGATTTTGTCATGTTCCCAGAAGTTCACAGCCTCATAGACCTAGAAGGGCCATTTTACAGAGGAGGCCCAGGCAGGGGAAGGGATTTGTCTAAGGGCACATGTAGGATCCTCCATCTAGAACTGGGAGGGCCCTCAAAGGCCATCTAATTCACAGAAACCAAACCAACAACCCCATGGCTATAGGAACAGACATGGTGAAGGCCTTCCCTACAGGTGCACTCTCCATCCTTGACACTCTCCTTCCCAGGATTCCCCTCCCTTCCAAGTGCTCTTGCTCTTTTGAATCTCATTTTTGTACCACTGTGCCCAGAATAGATTTGGTGCTTAATAAATAATCTATTGAATGCATGGAATTTGGAGGCATGGAGGGCCCTAAGGAGGGAGGAGCCCAGAAAAACCCTTGCACTGGACCCAGCACTCCAGTCAAATCTTGAAGGAAGCTGGGATTAGTAGAAGTGAAGAGGAAACCCTCATCTCAAATGTCAGGGTCTCTGAGGGCCATGGGATGGTGATCCTACACTGTCACAGGCTCCAAGAGCCAGGCACTCACACAGACCAAAGCTTAGTGAGAAGGCATCCTCTCCTCATCACCCCTGACCAGTGAGTAGAGCAGGGAGTGATTTCTCTTGACATATGCTTGGCATAGTGCCTGGCACTTAAGAACCTCTCAATAAATGTTTGTTGAAGACATCCTGTTCTAGGTCCAGGTGCCTTCTAGAAGAAGGCCTTGCCTTTGTAAACAGCCCTAATGGTCCCATCCAGGGTGGGACTTTTTCTAGAGCCAGTAATTGGAGGGAACCATCATCCTCCTTCCAACTGCTTCCCTCTGGGAACATCTCTGTCCAGCCATCCTGATTTGAACAGATTGTGTCTCTATCCTTCTAAATTGTGATCCACCCTGTTCCGAACTTTCAGCCTCTCCCTGCCCTGAGTCCTCCTCGGGAAAAAGTGGGCTTTCAAGAAGGAATCCAGGCTGTGCTAGGCCCTGCCCAGCTAGAAGGCTCTGACCACAGCCTGGGGATGATGGACTGGGAGAACCAGCCCGGCTCTGCTCACACAGGGAGTGGGGTATGACTCCTTCAACCACAGTGACTCTTGAAGCAGAAGGGTTGCTATCTACATTTGGGGAGCAAATATCTACCTCGTTGAAATCTTGGATCCCAAAGGAGCAGAAGTATCCTCCCTTCCCCCAAGTCCTCCACTCCAACCAGACTGTTTTTCACTGCCAAACAGACATGCCCACTATGGTCCCCCCACTTCCCAATCCCCACTCCATGCCTCTTCTCAAGCTTATCTCTGTCACCCTGGTCTCCCTTGCTGCCCTATTCAATTGTCCCCATTCTCTGACACCTGATTCAAGCCCTTCTTTCTTCAGGAAGCCTGCCCTCATCACCTCTCCTCAGAACCTGCCTAGCACTCGGAGTCACATTTACCTCTGGGCTGTCTCATCTTCTTATAGATCTGTTGAGTTTGAGATGCCTTTGAAACATCCATTTTGAAAAGGCCAGACTCAAGAAACTCCGGTGGCTCTCTATTACCTCCCAGAGCAAATATAAAATTCTGTTTGGTGTTCAAAGTCCTCCCTAACTGGGCTCTTCCTCCCTTTCCAGTCTTCTTCCACCTCACCCCCTACTCTTGACCCTGGTGACTCCAGCCTCTGGGCTGCTCCTCCCACAAGGTGCTCCATTCCCAGGCTCTGAGCATTTTCTCTGGTGGTCCCCCAGACCCAGAATTCCTTCCACATCACCACCTTGTGTTACCCCTGGATTCCTTCAAATTCCAGCAACAATCCCACCTTGGAAAGGAAGCCTTTCCTGGTTCTACTTCGCTCTTGAGCCTTTCCTCTGGTGGTTATAGACAACTTTTCCTATCTCTAGTTCAGCTGAGTTTTTGTTGTGCATTTTCATGTTGTCTCCCCCACTAGACTCCTTGAAAGCAGGCCCAGAACTTAACCCGGTTCCTGGCACATAGTAGGTGCTTAATAAATGTTTCCTAACTGACTGATGTAGGGCTGGAACTCAGGAAGGTGACAGGCTGGATAAATGGGCCTAGGAGTCATTGGCATAGAGATAGATGCCCACGGAGCCCTCCCCAAGTGAGAGAGAAGAAGGGGAGAGGAGGAGAAGGCCCAGGATGAAGCCCTGGCAGCACTTAGAGTCAGTGCCCAGCAGCCCAGAGGGAGGAGTAGCCACAAAGGAGGCAGGGGCAAACAAGAGAGGCCAGACTCACCGGAACCCAGGGAGGATAGAGAATGAGGAGGACAAGGCCTGGAGTGTTGAAGGCTGTAGAGACAGCAAGAAGAGGCCATTGGATGGGGCCATTACCCAGAGCAGGAAGAGACCTCAGGGTCTGTTGCCCTCAGTCCTTTCATTTTACACAGCAAGAAACTGAGTCCCAGAGTCACAACAGGTAGGAGGTAGCTGGTGAGGACACCTTTTCAAGATGTGTCATAGAAGTGGGGCCTCATGGGAGGTCTGGAGAAAAACCGTAAACTAGAACAGTGGATGTCAGATCTGAAAAGGGTCTTATAAAAGGGGATTGTCAGAACTGGAAGGGACCTTAGAACAGGGGATGTCAGAGCTGGGAGGGTCCTGAGAACAGGGGATGTCAGAGCTGGGAGGGGCCTGAGAACAGGGGATGGCAGAGCTGGGAGGGCCTTACAGATACTCTAGGACAAAAGCCTTGCCCTGCCTTGCTTCCCTTTGTCTTCCCCTCAAGTGCCCACCATGCTGCTTTCATTAAAGACAAGGAGGTGCTAAGTGACTGTTTTTCTCTATGGTGTTTTCATGCTTGTGCCCCCACAGCTGGGACTGCCCCTTGAAGTCAGCTTTGCTTACCACTGCCAGTGTCCCAGGATATGATGGTAGTTGGGGGAGGGAGCCAGGGGAAGCTGGCCTAGGAAAGTCTGCAGTGCCCCTCCTTCCACTTTACCTTCCCAGCATTCTGGGAAGCCAGTGGCCCTCCTGCATAGGATGTGCTCAGTAAATATTTGTTGAATGAAAGTCAAATTGGCTGGAAATACTTAAGAGCTGGACAAGGGCCCAAAATGCTGAGTCCTGAGTCCTGAGCCCTGACCACTTGGTCAGGATAGCCATGGTACATGGGACCCTGACCAGTCACTCTACTCTCTGGGCCTTGGTTTCCCCATGTGCAAATTGAGAGGGTCTAGACTCAGGAATGGAGAAGGTCTGTGCCAACTCTCACAGTTGATGAACCTAAAGGACCCCATATGCACTGGAAAGAAGTGAGTTAGGGATCCAAGGAGGAGAGGGCTGCCAAGTGCCAGCTTCTCCCTCCTCAACTTTCGGGTGCAGCTTTGCTGGTCACTGAGGGGCAGGAAGCGGGAGGGAGGCTTTGCTTACTGTTCTCCCTTCGCTAAATCCCAGTGATGGGCAGCCTCCCTCAAACCCCAATAGCTTTGTTTCCCCAAAGTGGCCACAGATAGGGTACCTCTCCCTATCTCCTTTCCCAGCCCAGTGCTGGGAAATTCCAAAGGAAAGCTGAGCCCTACCCTTGTCCTAGACCCTAGGAGGCTAGGGGTCTTACAGCTGGTTTTTGACCCCCCTCCAGTCACCTCATTCCTAGATAGTGTTAGGGAAGCTGAGTCCACAGAGTTATAGATTTAAAATTGGAGGGGATTGCAAAGGTCATCTCATCCAAACCCCTAGGTTTACTGACAGGAAAACTGAGGCCCAGGGAGCAGGACTGGCTCAAGGTTCAGAGGTCAGGATAATGAAAGCTGGGATTCAAATTCAGGTCCTGGATTCTCAATGCTACACTCTTTCCAAAACCCCAGGAAAGGTACCCGGAGCCCCCTAAAGAAGTCTGGACAGGAGGGAAAAGACAGAGTTCTTGGCCAGCAGGTCTCTCACAGATCTTGGACCCTCTAGGGCCAAGGCGCCCCTCTCAGACACAGGGTTAGGGGAGATTTCTAGGGTCTCCATCTCTACCAGCTCGGCCTAGGCGGGAGAAAGATGGAGAGGGGGATAATGGGGGGGGCGGAATGCCAGCTTCGACCCCCGCCCAGGTGGGAGGGGTTGGGGAAAGGAGGAAGGGTGCGTGGGCTCTGGCCCCAACCTGAGGAGGCGCGGGAGCGGGCTCGGGGCCAACCGCTGGTCCCCAGGAGGTGAGTGAGCCCCCGGAGGGGGCCTGGCCTCCTCCTCCCCGCCGGCCTCCGGGATCCTCCCCCTGCCCCTCCCCCATGGCTGCTTTCTGACTGTCTGACCGACTATCTGTGTGTCTTTCCGCCCGCCTGCCCGTCTGCCTGCCTGGCTTTTTCCCCCCTTTTTCCGCAGCCGCGTTTCCTCCCCCCACCAACCCCATCTCACGCCTTCCACCTCCCTTCTCTCTTCTTCCCCTCCCCCTTCTCTTCTCCTCCTCCTCCCTCTCCCTCCCTCCTTTCCCCCACCCCCAGTCTGGAGGAGGTGCTGCGGGTCCGATCCCTGGATCCCGGAGCCCCCCTCCCCGGAGATCTCCCCGCCCGCAGGGCTGGAGGGCAGGCGGCCGAGCCGGGAAGGCTGCCCCTCTGGGCTTCTGCCTCTCCTTTGGAGTGACCCAGAGCTGCCAGCGTTGGGGGGGTGCGAGTCTGAACCGAGTCCTGGGGACCAGGTTGGGGGCCTGAGGGGGCAGAGTGTGCGGGGGAGCAGGAGATGGAGATGAAGAGAGAGAGACTGAGGGGGTGAGAGAATGGAAGGAATATACAGAGAAGGAGGGACAAGGGAGACACACGCGCGCACACGCACACACACACACGCACACACACACAGAAGCCGAGAGACCGAGCTTTCTAAAGGGAAGTCAGTCCACTATCCCACGGGCTGGCTACCTCTGACCTTTTCCGCAAAGAGGCAGCTGCAGGAGAGCCAGCCGAGAACCCTCCTCCTCCTCCTCTTCCTCCTCCTCCGTCCTCCCTCCTCCCCCTCCTTCCCATCTTCCTCTCTCCCTCCCCCCTTTTTCCTCCCCCTTCTTCCCCCTTCTCCCTCCTCCTCCCTCCTCCTTCCCCTTTATCTCCTGCCACCCCTCCCTCCTGTCCTTCCTCCCTCCCTCCTCCCCCGTCCCCAAAGCGCCTGCATCCATCCCCTCTCCGCTCCAGACTTGTTCCTCTTCCCCTGCCCTGCCTGATGCTCCGGGTGCTGGGGGCGTGCCAGTGGATGGGGGTCTCAAGGTAGGCTGACTTCTCCGAATGAATGAGCGTGCGTGCATGCGGGTGTGGAAAGGAGGGAGCACAGGCTAAGGGTCCCGGCTCCTTTTGCATTTTTCTAAATCTGTACCTGACTGTTCAGGCCCCTGCTTGCCCAGGTCAGGGAGGACTGTTCTCTACTTTGCCAGCAAAGTTACTTTTCTTTTTCCAGAGTTCTTAAGACCTCTCACTCCTCCCACCTTATTTCCTTTGGGCTTAGCCAGTGGGGTGTGTGTGTGTGTGTGTGTGTGTGTGTGTGTGTGTGTGTGTGTGTGTGTGTGTGTGTGTGTGTGTGTGTGTGTGTGTGTTTGGGGATGGAGATGCCCCTCAGCAGATGCTTCTCCCTTATCCTCTTTGGGGACTAGACATCAATGCCCAGGGCATTTCGAGGTCTACTAGTTGGCTTCCAGTGATCTGGAAAACTTTTCCCTTCTCCCAGGAGATCTCTAGAATTCATGCATCTTGAGGACTGGTTCTTGGCTCATGAATCCCAAGTAAGCTTTAATCATTCAGACAAATAGAACACAGATTTGATTTCTATTCTATCCCTGGTAGTCATGATGGGAACCCTCTCCTGTGGCAGCCCTGCGGCATGTCTGTTAACTTGTGAGTAGGGTTAAGGGGTCCTCCTCTCATGAGAAGGCTGAAGCTGCTTTCACATTCACTCTGCCCAGCAGCAGTGCCCCGGAGTTGAGAAGGCCCAAAAAGGGGACCCCCCCCCCCAGCCCTGGAGCCTCAGCCTCTGCCAAATAGGATTTCGGTGGCAATGGATGCCTCCCGCCACCACTTGGCTGGACTTCTCAGCCAACAGAGGGGGCTCCACTCTCTGCTCATTTCTAAGGCCCCTTCTTAATTGCTCCAAGCCCCAGCTTGTTAAGTTGTAAACAATTATGAAATTAAACCAGAGGAGGAGGAGGAAGAACAAAAGTAGGCTGAAGTGAATGGGCTGCACAGGGCACAAGCAGCTTGAGGAGATGAATAGGGGGTGAGCCTTGTTAGAAGGGATCTGCTGGGGCCCACGGGGCAATGCTGCTGCTGAGGCGGACCCTTAGCAGACTTCTGGGGGGCTGGCAGTACACAATAAAAGAAACCCAAACAAGTGTGCTGAGGAAGCATCCCAAGGCCTAGCTTGGCCAATAAACCGGTCACTTGCTCCCTGGGCAGAAACTTTGAAAAGTGGTCTTGGAGCTGTGTAGCCAAGGGAATGGCAGCAGAGAACAGGAGAGGTTCCTTGTAGTAGGGATTTGGAATGGCAGGCTTTGGGCCATTGTGTGATGGATAGGGTTTTTAAGAAGGTGGTAACAACGAGCTATTCTATAAAATGGCAGGATTGGAGGGAAGGTTATGGAGGATGGTCCACGCGTTATAAATTGTGCTTCATGATGCCCGACTCCCTGCAAATAGTCTTTGAATGCAGCAGCCACATACCACTTGGAAAGTCCTCTCCCAGAGTGATTCTGGGGAAACTGTTCCATGTAGGAGAGACACTGTTTATTGGCCGTACGTTAATCGCCTGATGTCTGTTCTCCAAGCAATGGATGATTCAGCATCAGTTTGCTGGGCTGACTGATGGGTTTGTCAGAGGTTCACTGTTGTTCTCTGGGTTTTTTTCATTGTTGTCAAGAATTGCCCAGGACCTGGATGGAATGGCAGCTTTGGGATGTGGGTGTGCTCGCCTCCCACATGCTTGCTGGTGATATGCACCATGATCCTGTGGTAAAAGAGTTCCATTTGGAGTGGGAGGATCTGAGTTCAGATTCCACTCTGCCCATTTACATCCTATATGACCTTGGTCAAGATATCCTCCTTCCTGAGACCTCGGTTCCCTTATATGTAGAATGAGAAGGGTGTTTGCACCCAGTGATCCTTAAAGTCCCTTCGAGGAATAAATCTATAACATGGGCATGCACATATAAGTGTCAAATATGCCAAAGCATCCAATTTGTCTGAAGTCACGGACACACCAACATCTGAAGGTCAGGCATGTTTCTGGAAGGAGATATACATGCCAACTCAAGTTTGTAGACATGTGCTTGACCAACCACAATTGTCTGAATCTTCACCAAGCCATTTACAGGTTACATCCATGGGCTTTTGTTGGAATTGAAACTGTTTAGGATTTACAGTGCTTTGCCTAGACAGTGAATGTTAAAAAGAATGCGAGTTTTAAAATTTCCTCTAATGTCCATGGGAGGTAGCTGACCTCCTCACTTGAAATGATTTACTGTGTTCTGAACTTGAAGCCCTATTGCCGGAAATGCTTAGTGTGAACAGTACCAGCTTCTCCTTGCTCTCCCTGGGCAGAGACACACTGCGCTGCTTCTGCTAAGGAGCACCAGGGAAGGGCATCTTTGGCGGTGACAACCTGAATTTCGGTAGAGGAGAGCAGGAATTCTCTTTGCAAAAGCCACCAGGAAGCCCAGTGGCTTTTATTCTCTCTCAAAGATTTCAGGTTCCTGATTTCAGAAATGGGAAATGATCATTAAGAGCAGGCAAAGAAAATTAATCAGTTCAGCAGCCCCAGATCATCCAAGTGAATATTCTGAAAACAAAATCCTAGGCAATTAGCGTGTCTGGGGTGATTCTTTCAAACTCTGGGTGGAGAGCTTTAAAGGGTGAGATTTCAGCTTTATCCTCAGATTGTCCCTGGCTTGTTCCAATGACAATGTGACATTTTCCACCCTGCTTCTGGCAGCCAGAAAAGAATCTTCATCTTCTTTCCTTCTTCCTCTTTATGGCTTTAGGAAATCCCATCCATTTAGCTAGGGAAGCATTTCTGTTTCTCAATGAGTGACTGACTATGTGCCCCTAGAATACACTGCTCAGAGGGACAGTTGCTCCAGGACTCTTTCTTTCTACCCTTCATCAAACAGATGGCAGCCCCCAAATCACTGGAGATGTCCCCTCTAGGGTCTGAAAGCACCATCCTCCAGCTGAAATGATGCTGGGTGCATTGTGAGCAGCAAAAGCCTAGGCTCCACTCTCTGTGTAGACTTGGCCCAAATCCCCTACAGTTGGGGCAGCCAGGAGGTGGGCACGGGGCAATTGAGCCTACTAATTAGAGCATCAGATAGGCATTTTCTCTTGGCTTCAAGCCAGGCAGAAATGTGAAGGGGATGACTGGCCTCTGACTCTGGGAATGGGGTGAGTAGGTAGTTAATTTGATCAATGTGCAAATTGTCAAGTTGGTTAGAAGAGGCCAGATCCAGTCTCAGAGTGCTTTATCAGAGGCTGTTAAAAAACATCACTTTATTTTGATTTTTATCAACATGACAGAGCTCAGTTACACTGAAGTCATTTCTAAAAATCATAGCATTGTGGAATGTCAGGGTTGGGAGAGACCTTAGACTAGAGGATGTTAACATGGACGGGCCTTAGAAAATGAGATTTCAAATCAGAGAGGGAACCTTCAAATATAGAATGTTCCATCTGGGAGGGACTTTAGAAGAGAACGTATCCAAGCTAGAGTATTAGACCTTGAACAGATGTTAGAACAAGGGACATTGAGCAGGAAGGAGCTTTAGAGTTCATCTAGTCTATTTCTGTCATTCTACAGAGAAGGAAACTGAGACCAGGAGAGATGGAGTGCTTGGGGGAGCAAAGGTTAGCATGTGGCAGTGCTGGGCCTGGAACCCAGGTGTCTCTGCTATCCAACCTGAACCCTTCCCACCTGACTTCACAGCCTCTCAGGCCAATTTATAAAACAGCTTGAAAAGAAAAAAAATTAACTTTTACTTCTCTCCTTTGATCTCTAAGAAAGAGAGTGATGAACTTGCTTATTGGGCTCAAGGTGGGAGTAGTGCGATTTTTTTGAATGATCCCTTATGAGATTTTACTTGGGACTGAACCCAGCAAATATGGTTACTGGAAGCATGCCATCCATCAAAGGTTGGCATTCTTTCCAAAGTCAAAAATGCAGCAGATCCTTTTAGCCTTGGCCAGCATCTGAGAATTCCCTTACCAAGGGGGTCTCATGGGGGCCTTGTCTTTGTTGGTGTGGGGATGCTGACGGAGGCCTCTGGAGTTTCCATAACACCTCAGATTATTCCAATATTTTGTAGAGATCTCTGCTGGTCCTGGAAATTCCAAACAGGCAGACCTTCTCCTCTCCTTGGTATGTTCAAAGAGTGTTGCTGACTGTAGACAGTAAAATATATTGGCTAGGATACCCGAGAGGGGAAGTTTCTTGCTTCTTTCTTCTTCTAAAGGGGGATCTTAAATGTGCAGACAGGGAAGCGCCCCCTCGGAGGCCAGCCTGCCCAGTTGTTCAGATGAGAGCACGCTCTGCCTTTGTAGGTTTGCCACGTGGCCACCGGAGCAGATCGAACACATTTTGGGGGCCTCAATATTCACTTCCACCTTTTTTTTCTTTTTGGCAAAGGACTGGAATGGCACTGTGCAAGTAGCCAAAGGCTGGCCTCCAACTTGGGTGTGGGAGCTGCCATCCCGCTTTGGTGACAGCTGCTGACCCCATTTTCACAGCTTCTTGGTGACTTTCCCTGGTTGTATTTTGCTTTTAATGCAACACATCTGTAGGGAAATGTTTGTACTTAGAGACATTTTTCCCTGCAATATATTAAAAATTAAAATGTTTCATAGACAATTACTTTTCACCTGGGTTTTTTATTTTTTATTTTTGTTTTTTACTATGAAAAATACTATTGATTGTCTAAATCAGCCGTCAAAGTCAGCTACTCCAAAGTGTTTGTGATCTCTGCCCACCACCCCCTTACCTCCTTTATCCTAATTTTATGCTGCCCCCCAGAACACCCCCAGAGAAACCCCTCTATTCTGGGTTTCAGCAGTCTACTTAAAGCCCAAAAGGGTTCCTTGACCAATGAGCTTTTGGACAAACTGGAATATAGAATTCCTAACAGCCTATATGGCCTGCTTTGAGTATGCCCCAAACTCCCATTAATATGGCTTGTGATTTAATACATTCATGCAAAGAGAGATGTTTCTCAGGCTAGCTCTCTTTATGCGTCTCTCTAATATCTCCATGTATGCACGTGCATGAGTATGTGTTTTAATATATCTAAGCAGACTAAGTGCACCCACAATTCATTCTGGAGAGGAATGGAGTGCGAATGTCTTATTTAAAAAAAATAGGATGCCGTCTCTAGCTGAGGACAAGCCATGTGTTCAGTATTATTTGTGTAATAGGCAAATCAGGACACAGCAAGGGTAATGATAATTTGTGGCTCCCAGCCCCAGTGGCTCCCATCTCTACACTGGAATGCTGATACTTTTATGTAACTTTCTTATCAAATGACAACATATAGAAAGAGCTTCACTACAGAAATACTGTTACTCTCATCAACATTGTTATTCCTCATGGGTTCTTTGATTTGTTGGACATATTATAGAGAGGCAAAGGCTCAAAAGGGGAAGGCAGCTCAGGTTAGCCTGGGGTCCCCAAGAGGAAAATAGAGGAACAAGGGAGAAGCTGGTATGGCCCAGAGGCTGTGATCACTAAGCAGGATGTTCATCATTCTGAAAGAAATGTACAGAATTGGAGAAATAGAGAGATTGAAACTTTGTTTTTTGCTTGTCAGCTTAGGGTGAGGTGGTCAGGGAATCAGAAAGGGTAATTTTAAGTCATGTGGGAATAATTCAAAATGTGTCTTACTAAAAGGTTTTTAAGTGGTAAATGCTTTGGAGGCAGTTGGGATCTTTTTTTTTTTTTATCCTTTTCCCTTTTTTTCTTTTTTAAGGAAGAGTTATCTAATTTCCATTGGGTTTGGGAATGCTTTCCCCTCCTGAGCTTGCTGACGGGGGTTCCTGCCTTGGGCACAATTATGGGTCCGGTCTCAGCTGCCAGAGTGGTGTGACCTTAGTTGAATCACTTCCCTACTCTGATTGTGGTATCCTAATTTACAAAAGCATCCAGGTGGAATATCAGCTTGTTAAGGTTCTTTCCAGCTCTCGTGAGTCAGTAGATGACTGGAGGCAGCATTGACTTCCCTGGAAAACTGCTAGAGGATGAGGAGGAGGAGGAGGAGGAGCAGGAGGAGGAGGAGGAGGAGGATGATACAGTAGCATGTAAAAGTTTGAAAAGCACTTTACACATTTGGCCCTCATGATGACCCCAGGTAGGGGTAGGAAATAGGTGCTCTTATTATCCTCATTTTACAAGTAGGGAGAGTGAGGTCAAGAGAGTCTAAGTGACTTGTCAGGGGTCACACAGCTAGTAGAGTATCTGAGGCAGAATTTGAACTCAGACCTTCCCCATTCCAGATCGATCATCCTGAGTACTGTGTCGCCTTGCTCCCTAAGACGAGGAGGCATTTGTACGGGGCTAGAAGATTTGCAAAGTGACTTTGCAGATACTGCTGCATTTGACAGAATGTCAGAGCTGGGAACTGGCAGCTTCCCTGTCCCTTCTCTGCCGGTCTCACTGACCCAGCAGCCCTGAGAGCAAGGCTGTGCAGAGCTTACCAGCCACATTCTATAGATGAGGAAACTGAGGCTCCAAGAGGGCAGTGACTTGCTCAAGGTCCCACAGCTAACCTTAGGCTCCGGCCCTCCCCCATCCTTTGGCAGGGCTTTCTCATTCCCTCCATCCCCATGGGTGGCATTTGTCTCTTGGGATCATTTCCACTAACGCTGATGAACCACAAGCTTTGACAACAGGGATTTCAAGGAGACATTCCCTCCACCTGGCACAGACTGCACACAGTCTGCAGCAGAGAGCTGGGGAAGCTGGGAGCTGGGAAAGGGTCCTGGAAAGAGAGCCTGGGGGAACATGCTGTGTGACCTTGGGCAAGTGCCTTGTCCTCTCTGGGCCTGGGTAAGACCAGGAGGCTGCAGGCACTCCACTGCCTCTGACACAAGTGGACGTCACAGATGGTGGCCAAGACTGAGTGTGGCCCAAGAGTTTAGTCCCTGCAGCCAACTCTTCAAAATTCAGCTCAACTCTGTCCTCTAGAATGGACATTGTCCACCCCATGGTCCCCACGCAACTAAGCCAGAGAAAAACAAACAGGAATAGGTTGGAGTGATTTAATTGATTTTCATGCACTTTTTAAAGTTTTACTGACAGTTCCTTGCTGATATCCCTCCCCCTCTACTTCATCAAGCTTTTGCTGGTGACAAAGTCAAGGTTTGAATGCCTAAGCCCTCCCCATCCCACCTCTGGAGTCCCACCTCTCCATGGAGGGGGGTCACTGGGCCTGCACAGTCCAGACTGATCACTGCTCTTCATCGGAATTCTGATGCCTTCAGTTTTGTTTTCATTTACACCATTGTCCTCCCTCCCTCTCTATTGTCCTCCTCAGCTTTCTTCCCTCCAACGTTATCCAAGTCTTCTGTGACGAAAATACATTCAAGTGACTTTTGAGATCTTGCCATGAATGAAGGAAAGACAGAAATGGTGGCTGTTGGGGGGAGAGGGTGGAGAGCCAGCCCCCACCAGCCTTTTCCCCTTGTCTGTGAAATCTCTGCAATCCGTTCCTTCGGCTGGCTTCGTCACATTCCCACAGATTGCAAATAAGTCGTCTCCCATGGCAAACCCAGACCTGAGCAAACAGCGTCTCCAGATAACTGCTCTGTATGGAAATAGCTTCTGCTTTTCTCTAGAAAACAGCCCGGCTTTGCTGCTCTGCGTTATGCATATGAAGCCTGGGAGTAGACTGCCAATACATATGTTTAGCATAGGGAACAGGAAGGAAGAAAAGGAAAGGATTTGGAGCCTGGGCTCCACCATTTACTGGACTCTTTGACGTGCCTCACACTTGGGCTGGGGGGCACGATGAATGAGCTTTTAAGGATGAGTGTTTAGCCACCCAGGGGGCTGTGTTCACAACCTTCCTCTTCCCTCCCTGGCCTCACTCCTCTTCTTTCATACAGGAAAGAGTGTCAGATTTAGACAGAGGAGGAAGTCTAGGTCCTGCCCCTGACTCCCTGGGGAACCCTCCAGGGACCAGTAACTTCACTGCTTTTCTCTGAGTTCTCTCATTTGTAACATAAGGGTCCTGGAGCAATCAGGTCTAGCTCCAGGTGGCTCAGGGTCCACTTCTCATACCTGCTGGCTATGTGGCCCTGAAAAGTCCCAGCCTCCCTGAGGGTAGAAGGTGCTGCCCTGCACAGAGAAAAGCATTTTTAAAAATGAAGGGCCTAGATGGAGAACTGGACATTAGTCCATCAACAAGGACTTATTAAGCTCCTGTTTGTGCCTGGCCCCAAAGAAGCTCACATCCTAAACAGATGGAAACCTGCAAACCACTGTACCCAGGCAGCCTGACTGGAAAGGCATCCTGGAGGGGTCAGGACAGGACAGAGATGGGAGCTGAGCTGAGTCTTGTGGGAGGAAGGGAGAAAGGAGAACATTTCAGGCCTGGAGGCTGTCCATCATCACATAGACAAATTGGGCCAATATCTTCATTAAGAGATTTGCAAACCAAAGAGATTGACTGACTCACCCGAAGTCACTCAGGTCAATAACAGCGCCAAGATCTGAAATGAGGTCTCCCAACTCAAAATTCCTATCTCCAGCCCACTGTACTTCAGTTCACCTGGATGAGCTCACCTACTCTGACCCTTCCAATTAACTAAGCAATATTAAAGGACTCCCATGTGTCAGGGGAAAGAGGGCATGGCAGAATGGGTAGAGAATTGGTCTTGGATTCAAGTATGGCTTCTGACATTGCTGGCTGTGTGACCCTGATCTAGTCGCTTAACCTCTAAGGGCCCCAGGTAGCTCTCTTGGACCATAAATGGAAGAAGGAGCTGATCTTCATTGTAGTTCTCCAGCAGAAACCCCCTACTCCAATGAAATCATAAGCCCAAGGTGGAGAAGAAAAGACAGACACTGTACTATGCACAGAGTTGAGAAAGACAAAGAAGAATCTGTCCCTGCCCTCAACAGGCTGAAATCCAAGCGAAGGAATCAACATGTACCAGATAAGTTTATAACAGCAACTAGTGGGGTGGAGAAGGGAGTCTTATAAGCGATGACATGTAGGAGTTTTAGCCCGAATGGTATTGGATCTAACATCCCTCCCAGTTCTCACATCCCTTGTTCTAAGTTCCCTTCCAGCTTATTCCACATTCCACAGCTATTCAAAAAAAAAGAAAAAGAAGGATTATTCCCTGAGTGCAAGCATCCAAAAAACTGGGACATCAAACAAATTTCACCTTGGTAATTGTCGGTTCAAATCTTCCATTTTGAGCCTTATTCTTCCTGACTCCTGATTCAGTGCTCCACACTGGCCTACTGACCTCTCTGTCCCATGCTCATGGTCTTTTCTCCAACCTGAGAACCCTGAAGAGCATCCTCACTGGCTCTCGGAGCTGGAGGAGAACTGGGCACTCACCAGGTCCAACCCATCCCAGAATCAGAGGCATGGTGGAGCCATCCACAGGAAGAGCTCTGGTTCCAGAGGCAGAGTCCTTGAGCTCACATGCTGCCTCTGATTCCTGTTCCACCTTGCCCCTCTGAGCCTCAGTTTCCTTATCTGTAACATGAGAGGGCTGGACTAGCTAGAAGGCGTCTGAGGGATCTTGATCTAGGCTACTATTCAATGACCTGGTGTGTTTCCTAATTATGCTGATTCATGTCAGAGATTCATCTGGGGCCCTTTGTTTGCTCTCCCTGTTGCTCTCAGGTACCCAGCATGATCACTGAGTTGAGTTGGGCTGAGTTCAGTGGAATGGGTTTATGTCCTGACTTCTTCATGGCCTGTTAGTTCTGGGGGGTCAAGGTTTGTGATTGTTCTAAACCTTGTACTTCCCCAGCACCGAACATAGGACTCGAGTAGGTGTCTGAGGCTGGATTTGAACTCAAGAAGATGAGAATTCCAGACTCCAGGCCTGGCACTCTATCCACCGTGGCACCCCCAGCTGCCCCCACATAATCCTAGATCCAGAGGTGGAGGCACCTCAAGGCCAATGAGTCCACCCCCTCATTTTACAGATGAGAAAACAAGCCCAGATGGGGAAGAGACTTGTCCAACATGACAGTCTTGATAAGCCAGCCTCTCTCTATGATACTTCGAGGTTTGTATAGAATATTTTACATAGGTGATCTCACTGATTCTCCCAATATGGGTGGTATGGATGGTTGTGGCATCATCGAACTGAGGTTAAGAGAGTGTAAGCAGCCTGCCCAGGGCCACCCAGGCTACCAGCGTTCTCTCCACTGAGCCACACTGCCTCTCCCCGGGATGAGTTGATCCCTCAGTTCCTGCACATTTGGACACTCCTGCCGCAGGAGTTTTCTTGATGGGCTAGCACAGCTTAGTAAACACTTGTTAAGGTGAATTGAATGTGCCTGGCTGATCACATCTTTCTTGCTTCAAGAAATGGCTCCTGTTACCAACCAACGAAAATTCGTGGCGTTCAAGGCTCTCCACAATCTGTCTCTAACCTCCTTTCCCCTATTTCAGCTCCATTCAATTCACGAGGCATTTATTAAGTAGCTTCGCTATGCCAAGGACTGTGTTTCCTCCCTCCCACCCCCATCCCATTCTTACCTTTCACTGCATTTTTGTGGGCAGGGATGCTGAGGGAACAGAGCCCTGAGGCATCCGCAGGCCCTCTGCCTCTCACTCCAGGACCCTTCCCCAGCTCCCAGCTTCTCCAGCTCTCCACTTCAGACTGTGTGGAGGGTGTGGCAGCTGACAAAATCCTCCTATGTCCTTGGAGTCTCTGCTGGTCTAGCTTGTAGGGGAACAAACCGCTCATGTGATAGACCACCTCCCGTGGGGATGGAGGAGTGGGAAAGCCCTGCCCTGGGATGGGAGGGCCGGGCCTAGCCTTGGCTGTGTGACCTTGAGCAAGTCATTGTTCTCTTGGAGCTGATAAGCCCTGCAGGGCCTTGCTCTTGGGGCTGCTGGGGAGGTGCAGGGTCAGGGAAGCTCATGGAATGTTGTGCTCCTAGGCGGCCAGGTGTAGCTGTGGGGAGTGCTGGACTGAGAGTCAGGAAGTGCTGGGTTCGAATCCAGGGATTCATGTCCCTTAGCCTCAGTTTTCTCTTCTGTAAAATGGAGATGATCTCAATACTTCAAAGGGATGTTGTGAGGATCAGATGAGATAACGTGGAAAATGTTGAGCAAACTTTCAAGTGCTTAATCAGTGCTAGCTATCATTACTATTAAAACTACTCTCTGTTCTCCTCCTGTCCTCTCCTGCCTCTAGGCTTTTGTCCGCACTCTCTCCTCTTTCTCTTCCATCAGAACCCTACTTTGTGAGGCCTTCTCTGATCTCCCAGCTTCATAAATCCCTCAGCCCATGTTGGACTCTTCTCCAGACTTATCACCTTAGAATTCGATGGCGGTTATTTTTCTATGACTCTTTCCCTCACCCCCCAACCATTAAAAAAATCGTCACTGATCAAGACATCGAAAAAGTCCAAACCCTGTAGGATGTGCACGCCTTGTGGACCTCCCAGCTCCGAAGAGGCAGGGGCAGCATCCTCTTGGGAGCTTGTTCTGGGCAATTTGCAATACTCAGTTTTGATTTGGGGGTGCCCAGGGCTCTTCTTTCCTTTGACGTTGTCTCTGTCATTATGGAGACTGGTTTCTTGGCACAGCCGACTTTGCCCCACATTGGTTCATGAAGATCTGGTCACATGTCTCCATCATCATACTCATCATTTCTCACACCACTACATTCATGCACCACCATTGGTTTATTCATTCTCCCAGCGACATGCACCACGACAATGCGGGATCCTACGGCAAGGATCACAAGGGTCTCCATGGCTGTCTTGTCCAGAGAAGGAAACTGAGGTCTACCCAAAGTCACAGAAGTAAATGCATGCTTTAGTAGGATCCGAACCCAGGCTCACTCACTCTGGAGCCAGTGGTGTTCTGCCTGTGCCTTCCTTCCCTTTCTTGTCCTTAGTGAGGACTTGCCCAGGGTATCCATTTAAGAAAAGTGGATATTGAATCTGCAGTCTGAAGACCTCAGTTAGTGACCTTGGCACACACCAGACACTTCTGGGGGCTCCTTTGTCACGTGAGAGGGTTGGGCTATAGTGGCTATCCTAAGCCATTTTTATGTCCTGATCCCCTCTGGACCCTGTTCAGAGGGATGTTTTAAATATACACGATTACAAAGAAAGCTAATTGATTGAAATGCAGTTATCAGTGGGTTATTAAGTTCTTGAACTCCTGGCTAAAAACACACTTGCTATATCATCTCTAAGGTCCATCTTGCCTTAGCTTTCTAGGTCATGCACACTATGTGAATTTAACATTTGTAGAGTTTAACTAAATCCTCATCCCAGATCAAATCCTTATATCCTATGTGATTTTAGGCCAGCAGCTCACTCTCCTTTTTTGAGCTTTAATACTCTCTTCTGTAAAGTATCAATAGTCAGATTAACCAGCCTTTATTAAGTACCTAGTATGTTCCAGGCACTGTGCTAAGTAATGGGCAGATAAAGGATGGAGAGAGTCTCCAGCATGCCCTTCATCCCAGGCTCAGTGGGAGTACCAGGCTTTAGAATGTTCAAGGGCCCAGACCTCATAGGTGAACTTCCTGTGGTATTTGCAGCCCATCTACCCCCTGACCAGAGGGAAGTCCCTGTGACAGCAGCTCTCTTTCAGGAATCCCTGGCCTCAAGCCACTGCTTGGTGAATGGATGGGCAGGAAGTAGGCTGCCTGTCCCATTCCAGCCCAGGAGCATCTGCCGTCTATACTGTCCAGCCCTGGCAGGGACAGAGTGTGCAAGTGGGCCAGGGTCTTTTAGATCAGCTCAGCTCTCTCTCAAAGTGTCTCTTGAGGGTCTGCTTTGTGCCCAGAACCCACTGGGGTGAGTCATTTGTGTTTCATTGGCCCCGCAGCCATTCTCGGGAAGTCTACAGACCCTGCTCAGAATACACAAGACTACAAAGAAAATTCAATTTGTCTATGGATTCCTGAACCTCAGATTAAGAACTCCATCCTGCCTCATGAAACCTCTAACTCTCAAGAAATGTCTGCTCTGAAGAGGAGAATGCGTTGCCCAAGAAGTACCCTGGCATGGTGGACTGAAGTCCTGCCTCAGACACCTACTGACTGGTTGGCCTTGGGCACATCCCAGGCAACTCGCAAAGGCTAGGGCTTCAAATCTTGCCTCTCTCACTTGCTATTTGGGTGCCCTTGATCACCTCCCTTAGCATCCCTGGGGTCCAAGGTCCCAGGTAAAATAGGAGTCTTGATGTCCAAGACCTTTGTAGTCCCTCCTCGTTCTGAATGTATCCTCACATGGTCTGGTATTCAAAGGTCACTGAAGTCATGGCCAACATCCATTTGTGGAAGAAGCCTCCTCCCACAATTCCATTTAGCTCCAGAGGTAGAAGGACCCTCCGAGCCCCTCACAGCAGAGGAGACTTAGGCTGAAGAGATTATAAGCATCCAGGATGGAATTCGAACTCTGCTCAGCTAACTCCAGAGACCAGCTGTACTTCCAACCTCCTTCCTGAGCTCTTAAGCTAGGCATTGTGTTGGGTGCTGGGGGTAGAGACAAAAGTGAAAGTAAAAGTTCTCACCCTCAAGGCATGAATTTAGAGGGAGTTGGGTCACCTGTCCAAACCCCTCCCCCCATTTTACAGATGAAGAAACAGAGGCCCAGAGCAGGGGAAGGGACTTACCCAAAGTCACAGAGGTGGTAATAGTAGTAATGGGGGTGGGGTGAGGGGTAGTTAGCGTTTCTATAGCAGTTCAAGGTTTATAAAAGTATTTTATATATTATCGCATTTGATGCTCATGAAAGCCCTGGATATGGGGGTGTTAATATCCCCATTTTATAGATGAGGACACTGAGCCTGGGAGAGGTTAAGTAACCTCAGTGTTACATGCAGGATTAGAATTAAGTTCCCTCCCCTCCTCATTCATAGTCCAGGACCTTATCCCATGTGCCAAATCTGACCCTCTGCTAAGGATGATGCAGAAGCCCCAAGGGAAACTTCCTAATGGGCTAGGACAGCCTAATCCATTTTTTAATTGAATTGAAAGTCCTGGACTGATTTAGTTCCTTCTACAACTCCCATTGCCAACCAAACAAGATTCATGGCATTCAAGGCCCTCCTCAATCGATCTCCAAACTCCCTTTCTGTATTTCAGTTTGATTCTATCAAGAGGTATTTATTAAGCACCTACTATATACCTAGCACAGAACCTTCCCCCCAATTCCTCCCCTTGGCATCATTTTCATTCCAGCCCAATTGGTCTATAATTTTAAGCTTCTGAAGTGAAAGAGATCCCAGAGGTCATCAGACATAAGCACAGCTCACATTTATGTGGCAAATTGTGCAGCATTTCCCATGCGTTATCTCACTTGATGAAGACCACAGATAACAAATATCATAGTCAGACTTTGAACCCACATCCTCTGATTAGAGCCAAGGAATGTGTCCGCTGGACCATGATCCCTTTCACCTTGACTGCCCCATTGTACAAGTAAGACCCAGAGAGAGAAAGGTCCCCCAGGGAGTCAGTGAGAGACCTGGGCCTGGGAAGGTCATCCCCTCAATTCTTGGCCAGGCCCATGTGCCTCCCATCGCATCCCTTTGCCTTTCATTGGCTCATGGGCTTCAGAGTAAAGACCCCTTTCCTTAGCACATGAGCCTAGAGTAACAAAACCAATCCAAGCTGGGCCTCAAACACAGGTCTCAATGCTTCCTCTGCTCTGGTGTGATTTGCAGGCTTATTTCACAGGTATCTTTCCCTATTAAAGAAAAGAAATAAAAAAGATGCTCCCATTCACACCCACACAAAACGGCTCAAGGTGAGGGAGGGGGGTGTTTAGAGGTCTGCCTGCTCAGCAGCATGCACAAACACTCTGGAGAGCCCAAATCAGTGTTTGGCATTATTGGCTCTACAAAAATTGGCATTTGGAGAAAGTCCCTCAGTGTGCATTTGAGCAGCCCTTAACAATAACCCTAAGAAAGCTGTGGTTTAATAGGCCCCTGTTTACTTGTTCTGGGGCCCTCTTACTGTCCCAGTGTATCCCCAATTGATCCCCAGAACTCCTAGTTCACAGGAACCATTCTCTACTTTTTGTATATCTTGGAGACCTGAACGTGGAGCAGTTGGATACTGAGAGAGAACAGGGCAGGCTAGGTGGGTAAGATGGGGCAATGGCTAGCAGTTGGCTTTCTCTCTCTGCAGGCACACAAAAGGAAGGAGCTCAGCATGTATGTCTCCCATATCATCTCCTCCAATAAAGACAGAGAGCTCATTAGCATTCCTTCTGCTCAGGAGAACCTTTTACTCAGAATCCCCTGGGAATTTGACTTCTGAAGGTAGAATCCAGTGAAGGAGCAAACATCTGTCTCCTTTGGGATGGTCAACCAGGGCCAACTAGCAGAGTTACATCTGGAAGGGTCCCCTCAGATGATTGAGGCCAATCTGCTCATTTTCCAATGAGGGGCTTCAGAGGACAAGCCACTTATACTACAGAGGGGGAAACTGAGGCCCAGAGATGAGTAGTCCTGGTAATGAATGACCAAGTTAAGTCCTTTGAGAATTGTGCCAGATTAATTTCCAAGTAAAAATCTGTTGGGAAAGATGTATTTTTTTCCATATGCTTGAGTCCTCCTCAGATGCCTCACACCCAGGGACCCCAAGTTCTGGCAGGAAAGTCAAACAGAAAGGCTTCAAGTACAGGTCCAGAACTACCCTGACTCTCTCAGAGAGACTCATCTAAGCAGCTTTCTGAGGATCTCTTCTGCCCCAGAGTTTTTCATATTCTCTTGGGAGAGCCTCACTTTTACCTTGCTGACTCTGGGAGACTCATCCAGTCAGAGGCCTTGGGGATTCAATTGATTGATCGGCATTTATCAAGCACCTACTCTGAGTGTCAGTTCTGAGAGGGCCCCACCCACCCAACCCATCAGCCTCTCACACTAGCTGCCATCACAGACTGGAACCAGGGACATCTTTGGACATCCCAGGTATGCATGTTTTCCAGACACAGCCCCGACTGTATGTACATACTTCCATCTGTCCCCACATCATTCACCACAATGACAGTACCTTTCCTCCTAAGAATCAAGATTTGTCCTTAGCCTTGGGTGACTGTGGATGTTTTGTAAAGAATAGTGACACGGATCTCAGCAGGAACGGGGCCAGTCACCTGCTCTTTGACTTGGTGGATGTGTGACCTTAGACAAATCACCTCATCTCTTTCCACCTCTATCACATGAGCAATAATGTTTTCAGCATCATAGTTGCTGATCCTAGTTACAGATGGAAGAACTCTTAGATTATGTAATCCAACCTTCTCTTTAAAACAATTATTAGTATCTTTTTGTTTTTATATCATATGCATTTCCTGATATACTCTCCCTTCCCCCTTCCAAAGAGTTACCTCATATCAGGCACTCCCAACATGGGACATAATTACCTTCTATTGAAATTAATCTGTCTAATGTCTTCCATGTAGACACATGATAAACTCTAGAAATTATTTCCTTTAATATTGAATAGGAGGAGCAAGGTTTACTGAAAACCAAAGAGTGCAAAAAAAGGTCTTCTAACAAAAAGTATCTAAAAGTGTTCAGCAAAGTTACCCACAATATCAAAAATGTCTGACGTTGCATGCAGTATTCTATACCCATAGTCTTCCACCTCTGCAAAGAAGCTGGGAGATGGTTCTCATCTTCCTTCTTTGAAGCCCAATTGAGTCATCATTTTGTAGCATTCAGTTTCAACTGTTTTCTTTCTGTTGTTTCTAGCTACACTGTTCTAATCATTGTGAATACTGTTTTCCTGGTTCTGACTGATTCACTCTGCATCAGCTCATAGAAGTCTTCTTATGATTCTCTACAGTCTTCAAATTAATAGTTTCTTACAGCACTGTAACGCACCGTAACATTCACAGGCCACAATCTGTCTAGTCACTTCTTATTCAATGGGCATCTACTTTGTTGACTGACTTATAGCAGAGATTATCTGATTACAGACATTTAAGCTAGAAGAGATGTCAGGGGTCATCTCTTTCAGTCCTTTTCATATTACATGAGGAAATGGGCTCAGAGGGTAGAATGACTTGCCCAAAGTGAGTGGGATTGGTCTGATGGTCTATTGAGAGGAAACATATGAAATATTGTAACTAAAGCATTCTAGAAAAGTGAACTCCAGTAATTATTTTTATTGTGACCTACCTTAATAATAAAAGCAGTTCCAACTTATCCAGCGCTTTCATCACAATGATAGTAGTGCCAGTATTATTATCCCCATTTGACGGATGAAAAAACAGAGTGTCAAGTTGGGAATTAAATTTAACAAATGCTTATGAAGTGTCTACCACTATGCAAGGCAGTGTTACATAGTAGACCGAATGAGTGATGGCCTTGTAGTCAGTAGACTTAGATTCAAATTCTGCCCCAGATCCTGGCTAGCTATGTGACCTTGGACCTCAGACAACTGAGGTCCAACTAGGCTCCAACTAGAACACTCTGGGCTTCCAAGTGTGCGATAATTGCATTTTTGCCACTGGTGATGGCTGTGGTCACATGGAATGCAGGCTGGTCTTTCTGCTAGGAGAGGAGGTGAATGGGCCCGAGGAGCCCCTCTTGACTGCTCAGTTATCAAGGAGGACTCAATGTTCCTTCAGAGAACAGGAAAAGTTTTCAAGGGAGAAACCAAGGAGAAGGAACTGAAGAGGTAGAAGGGAGGCCTAACCCAAGCTCACAGGAGGGAGGGTTCAAAGGGAAGGGAGGGGAAGAGAGTTCCTCCTTGTGACTGGAGAGGTGGAACTTCTGAGAACCAAGCTGCTAATACTCTCTGAGTGAAGGTCATGTGGAGTCATAGCTAATAAAAGTAACTAGTATTTTTATGATCATTTAAGTTTTACAAAGATATTTTACAATTATTATCTCATTTGATAGTCCCAACAACCTTAGGAGGTTGGTATTCTTATTATTTCTATTTAGTGAAGAGGAAACTGAGGCTGAAAGAGGCCATACTGCTAAGGAAGTGTCTGAGGCAGGATTTAAACTCAGGTCCTCCTGATTTCAAGTCTAGCACTCTGCCCACTGCACCAGTAGGCTGTGCAGAAGAAGACATTGGAAAGGGAACTGTGTGAGACTCCTCGGTGGCTTTCATAATAATAACTGATCTTTCTATAACACTCAAAGGATTGCAAAGGGCTTTACTTGAAGAGTCTCACTTGACCCTCCCCAAGACCTGTCAGATGGATCCTCAAATACTCCCATGGGCCTCTGCTCTCTGTTTCAGAAGTCTCCTTCATTCCGTCTAACCTGTGCCACTCACTTTCATGTCTTCCCATAAGTTCTCTAAAGGGTGTCCCTCTACATGTGCTGGGTACCTTCTTTGCTTTCTCTTCCTCTTCACATTGGTAGAGAGCCAGTGAAGAACTCCAGTTGTTTTACCTGTCATTCTTCCATTTCTCTGTATGACCAGCCCATTTTCTTCTATCATACAGCTGATTTCTTGAAGGAATCATTTTCTCCTATTCTTACTTGGAGATCCTCATTGGTTATGTGATATAGTCTATTCACACCTATCATGTACTTCTCCATTGCCATCCATGTGATATTCATTTTTATCCCCAGTTTCCTTATCAGGGAGCTGAGGCTCAGACAGATGAAGTGATTGGCTCAAGGTCAAATATCTGGTCAACGTCAGAGGTTTGATTTCACCCAGGTCACTTGTGACTTGTCCATGCTCTTTCCACCATACTACTTCATACATTCCTGAGTACAAAAGCCAGCTTGACCTAACCAACAACCAAAGATGTGATAGGCATGAAATGAGCAAGCATATGTAAAGTGCTTTGCAAAACTTATGGTTATAGTTATATAACTTGTAGAGTTATAGGTATGCTAGCAATGAGGAGGGTGTGCCTCCTGTGCCAGATATTGTGTCTGTGGTAGGGCTACAAAAAGAGTAATGAAACAATGCCTGCTCCCAGGGAACCAACATGGAGTTCTATTGTATCCCTAGAGTATGTATCTGGGAAGTGCCAGAGAACCTCCTGAGATATATCAAACGTGCATGGTGACCATCTGCTTCTGGAGTTATCATTGGCACCAGAAGGATCCCTGAGAGTGATGCTCAGGGTGATGGTGCCATGGGCAAGGTCTTTGGTCACAAGCCATGTTGTTGTTGTTGTGACCAGTAGCAGTCTGGGAAGAGAAAGGCAGATTTTGAAAATGAATATCTAGTTAAGAGGATGATGGTGATAGAAAGTGGCATATGGATTTCTGGATCCTGGCTTGAGATATTGGAATGATGGGCTCTTAACTAGGGATGGCATGCATCGCATAAGGGCTGGTGAAAATAGATTGCCAGGACTTTGTGGATCTGGTCAAGCCAACTCTTACCCCCTCCAAGTGTAGGAGGCAGGTAAAAAATGTTAACGGGTGTGTATAATGAGGAAGGTCCCAGAGAAAGTAACAGGTATGACCCAGAAAGAAGAGTGTCAATGGAGACAAAGAATAATCTTTGGGATAATCTATGTAGATAACCTGCATGGAGAGGAACAGTAATAAAACTCAAGACCTCAAATGTCTGCACACAAATGGATGGATGGATGGATGAAAAATAAAGCATGGGATCTGGAGTCAGGAAGATCTGAGTTTGGATCCTGCCTCAGACATCTAATATCTGCATGAACCTGGGCAGCATCAGTTTCCTCATCTGTAAAATCACGATGTAGCACCTACCTTCCAAGGTCACTGGGAGGATTAGAAGAGTTAACATATGTTACATGCCAGCTATGATGATGATGATGACGACGACGATGATGATGAAGAAGAATACGATGTCACTCCTATATGCCAGACATTGTGCATGATGCTAGGGAAGGATACAAAAATAGTTAATGAAACAATCCCTGCTCCCATGGAATTTTAATAGAGGAGACAAGGAGAAGGGGGAAGGGAGAGAAAAAGATGGAGAGAAGGGGGAAAGAAGGGGAAGGAGGGGAAATGGAGGAAGAGTTTGGGGAGACCAGGGAGTGTTTCATGTGCTTGAGCTGAGTGTTGAAGGCAGAAAGGAATTCTGCAAGACAAAGGTGAAGAGGAAGGGCATTCCAGACATGAGGAGATAGACAGCAGAAAGGCATGAAGATGGGAAAGGAGCTGTTCTGTCTGAGTGAGTCAGTTTGAGCGGGTCACAGAGTATGTGTGTGTTCGTCCTTCGCTGAAGAAGACCATGCCATCAGAGAAGTTATGACATGACTTGCATTTGACTTTGTTTTGAGTGAGGGAGGGCTGTGCAGGTCACCAGCCTCCCTTCTCCTCCACAACCATCTGAATCTAGTGATAAGATATTCATCAGCATGACTGGAGATGACCCAGGATGAGGCAATTGGGGTTAAGTGACTTGCCCAAGATCACACAGCTAGTGAGTGTCAAGTGTCTGAGGTGAGATTTGAACTCAGGTCCTCCTGACTCCTGCTCTGATGCTCTATCCACCTCACCACCTAGCTTCCCGCAGTCACAGAGTACAGATGGAGCAAGTGTAAAATGAGGCTGGAAAGTTGAGCTGGAGCCATGTTGTGAAGGGTTTGAAAAGCTCAACAAAGGAGTTCATATGTTTAGATGCCCCTGGAGTTTATTGATTGGTGGGGAGGGGTGACAGGATCAGCTCTGTGCTTATGGAGAATCCCTTTGGCTGTAGTGTGGAGGATGAACTGTAGTCAGAGAGACTGGAACTGGGGAAAACAATTAGAGGAGAGAGATGATGATGATGATAGTGATGGTGGTGGCCTGAACAAAGGAGGATGGTGACTGGGTGAGTGGAGAGAAGGAGTTACATGAGAAAGGTGGCAAAATCAGGCAATTGATTGGATTTGTGCAATGAGAGGAAATGAGCTGAAGGTAACACCAAGTTATGAACCCAGAGACTGGCAGAATGGTCACGCCCTTGACAGAAATGGAGAATTGGGGAAAAGGGGAGGGTTTGGGGAAAAAGAGAATGAGTTTGACTCACAACATGTGGAAGTGAGGAAGAAGTGCCGGAATCTTAATCCAAGGATACAATTCCGATCCTGTAGATAATGAGACTTGGTGATCTAGCACTTGTGACTACACTTTGGCTTATTGAAAAATAGCCGAGGAGACCAAAGGCAGGTCAGGAGTATTGTACAGGGCATCCCCAAAGTCTTGGGCTTACTATGACTTTTGGAACACTGTATATCATGAGACAGACGTCAGTGAGTAAATCCAGAAGGCTAATGGGAGTCAATGCAAGGAGACACTAAATTGGTTTTGTGTTGGGACTGACCACCTGTATAGAAGGAATTAATAAATGAGGAATTCCGGAAACAGATAACATATGTGGCATAAAAACAAGATATGGTGATATTGAACAGCCTCGATTCTTCAGCTGTCCTAGAGCTCTCTGCCCAAAGCAGGACAGTGCATAAATTCAGTCCACAACAGAAATGCCCAGGGTGCCAAAACTCAGTGTTTGGGCCTCAGAGGACTCGTTGGGGCTGACCATTCAACCAATTTAAGTCCTCCTAATGATTCTATTGTGTAGTCCCTCTCTTTCTTTTTTGACAAGAACAACACAAGAGTCTTTATTAAATGCTTTGCTAAAATCCAGCAAACATTCCCCCACTCTACCAGTCTGGTGTATGTTCGTCCTTCCTTGCTGAAGAAGGCCGCG
Source organism: Notamacropus eugenii (assembly GCF_028372415.1). Taxonomy (NCBI): domain Eukaryota; kingdom Metazoa; phylum Chordata; class Mammalia; order Diprotodontia; family Macropodidae; genus Notamacropus; species Notamacropus eugenii. Next base: position 302,301,880 of record NC_092874.1, on the reverse strand, counting down.
CCATCAGAGAAATAATGACATGACTTGCACTTGACTTTGTTTTGAGTGAGGGAGGGCTGTGCAGGTCTGGTAACCGAAACAAGAAGAAAATGAGATTGGTCTGACATGAACTCATCTTGATGAAGCCAGCCATGCTGACTCTTAGAGGTTATTGCTTCTTTTTCTAAATTCTCGCAAACCATCCCTTTAATGATACATTCTAGAACTGTCCAAGAACTGAAGCCTATCCCATTTGCCTACAGTCTGAGGACTCTGCTCTCATCCCTTTGTTGGAATTGGGGCATTTGCCTCTCCCCAGTCCTGCAGCAGCACCTCCAGTATCCTCCATGAATTTTCAGAGATCACTACATCCACTGATTCTATCGGTGCTATGGGTCATAGATAGGCCTGATGCCTTGAACCCACTGAGAGCAGCTAGGTCCCTTCTATTATATCTCCTCATAATGAGAGCATCAGGTCATTGGTCAGCTCTTTAAGACTTTCCCATGCTGGCTTCCACCAATCGCCACTTCCCTTTCTAAATGCAGAAAACGTTGCTTTCAAAATTTTACTAGGAATTGAAGTCAGATACTCCCACCTATGCTTTGAAGAATCCTTCTGCTATCAGGGCAGTGTCTACCTGAATCTAGCCCTGTAGCAACTCCTTCCCCACTCCTTTCTGCCTAGGCAGGTAGTGATCTCTCTCTACCATTCGGCGCCTTGGGGCGCGACTAGGTCCCTGTGGAAGTCTCTTGTGGCTCAGAGATTCTGGGATGCTGTGATCCTCAGCTCTTGTTCTCCACAAGCATTGCTAATTCCAGTCTGTTCTGAGAATGGCGCCGTCCTCCTCTCCACAGCTTCAGCTGCGGAGAACCAAGCGTGCCGCACACCTCGGCATGGTGTCTGGCCCGTTGTCGGCGCTCCATAAATATTAAACGGACATTAAAAGAAGGCTCTGTGCTCCCATCTCCTTTAGTGTAAAATCACTGATGTTCCCAGGCAAGGCCCATTTCAAACCTACTTTATGTGAAATGCAGCATTTCCCATAAAAACGTTCCCCCAGGGACTGCTTCTCGCTTCTCTCGCTCTCTTTTTGAGGCTTAAATCCTGCGCAGAGAAATGTCCAGAGGATGGAATTCTGGGAGATAATTCCCAACTCTGGCCAGATCCCATTTTCTGCAGTCTCTCCCCCTCCCCACCAAGCTTCAGACAGCATGAACACAGTGCTGGCTGACTTAATGAAGATGCCTGTGTGATCACGGGAAATCACATACTTTTCTGAGCCTCAGTTTCCCCATCTGTCAAATGAAGGGATTCAACTCAATGAACTTCCTAAAGTGTATGTCTGAACATGTCACCCTCCTCCCATCATTCAATAAACTCCAGTGGCTTCCTGTCATCTCCAGGAGACAATATAAAATGCTCTGTTTGTCATTCGGAGCCGTTCATAACCAGCCCACTGCTCCCTCTCCAGTCTTCTGTCACCTTACTCTCCCAACACGTCCTCTTTGACCCAGTGTCATTAGCTTCTTGGATGTTCCATGGACAAGACCCTCCATCTTTGGGCTCTGGGCATTCTCTCTGGCCGTCCCCAATACCCAGGATGCTCTCCCTCCTCCACTCAGCCCACTGACTTCCCAGGTTTCCTCTAATCCCAACTAAAATCCTACCTTCTGCAGGAAGCCTTCCCCACTCCCCTGCTAATTATCTATTTATCCCTTTGATAGTTTGTATACATTTGTTTGCCCATTATCTCCCCCATTAGACTGTTTTGCCTCTTTTTGTATCCCCAGCCCTTAGAACAGTGATTAATAAATGTTTATTGAATGATATTCTGTGATTGGTGGTGCCAAATCCTGTGATTCTACAGTTCTGAGGTTCTGTCATCCTAAGATTTTAACACCAGATGATTCTGTCATTCAGAGATTCTGTCATTCTAAGGTTGTGACATTCTATGGTTCCAAGATTCTGTGACCCTATAATTCTGAGATTCCTTAATTTAATGATTCTGTGAGCGATAGTCACACAAACAACCCCCAATCTGTAATTGTCACAGCAAACATCATGGAGGGAGAACAGCACATTGTTCTCTCTGATTTCCTATGCTTTCTTCTCTGTGCACCTCCCAGGGACAGACGGGGCTGCTTGATTCATAAAAAATAAATTAAAAAAACTTGCAGGGCTGGTACCATTTCCCCCCTTAATTATGGGGCTCGTCAAGACTGCTTCTTGAAAACCTCTGCTGAGAGTGATTCCCCCACCTCTGTGGGAGCTTAGTTAACCTGTCTGCCTAAAAAGCTGATGCTCAAGAGCTGACTCTGGGCTTTTGTGAGTCCCCCAGCCTTTTGAAACTTCCACACCAGGCTCCTGGGCTGTCTGTGATGCTTCCTTGGCCGGCACACCCAGCTTGCCTTTCCTGCTGCCTTCTTGGTTTAGGTCCCACTTCTGCCCATATGGTACTCTTTTTTTCATCAACTGGCCATGGATAGTAAAAGCCATTCTTGCTCAGGTCACATTTAAAGAACAGTAGTAGATTTCTGTCCTCTCCCTTTGTCTCAGCCAAGCTCTCTCTGAGTTGAGTAGTGTGGCAAAGTTTCTAGAACTGGAGTCTGAGGACCTGGATTAGAATTCCTACCTTTATGACCTTGGGAAAGTCCCTTTCTGTCTCTCAGTTTCTGTCTTCTCATCTATAAAATGAAGGCCTCAGTTGTCTCTTCTAGCTCTCTGTCTGGAAGATCTCCTAAGATCTTCCAAATCTAGAGTCCTTTGAAGGATTACATTTTTCATACTTCTTACAGCCCCTCTGCTTTTTTGAGTCCCTGTTTTCTCCCATTTAAAATGGGAGTAATAACACTTGCTATTATATATCACATTTGAAATAATAACACCTAAGGGCCAGTGTGAGGGTGGCTAAAGCCAAGCTTATGTGGCCACTTGAGAACAGTAAACCTTAGTGGAAGGGAGCTGGAGAAAGAATCAGGAGGAACCTCATTATAAGTCGTGCAGCTGTCACACTGCCTATTCACCTCCTTGTGCCTTGGTTTCCTCATCTGGAAAATGGGGGGTTTGGAATAGATGGTCTCCAAGGTCCCTTTTAGGTCTAGAGCTATCATTCCTTCCCTCTGTCTTAGTTGCCTGATCCAGTGAGTCCAACAGCCAGCATTTACTAAGTTCCTATTATATGTAGCTAGGTGGTACAATGAATAGAAAACTGGGCCCAGAGTTAGGGAGACCCGAATTCAAATTCAGCCTTAGACATTTACCAGCTGTATGACCCTGGACAAGTCACTTAACCTTGTTTGCCTCAGTTTCCCCATTTTTAAAATGATCTGGAGAAGGAAATGGCAAACCACTCCAGTATCCCTGCCAAGAAAACCCCAAATGTAGTCATGAAGACTTGATCATGACTGAAACAACTGAACAACAAAAACAAATTATACCAAGAGATACAGCAAAACATTTTTCTGTCTGCAAGGAGCTTTCATTCAGTTATTCAGCAAGCATTATTTAGTGCCTTCTCTGTGCCAGCCCTTCCAGAATCACAGAGTTTGCACATTGGAAGAGACCTCAGTGGCTCTTCACAAATGGAATCCCTTCTTTAGTACTTCCCCTACAAGTCTTCTGAAAGACATTTTGCACCTGTGGATGGGGGAAGAACTGAAGGTCAAACAAAGTTCAAAGTTTAACTCAAGGGCGAGGATCACAGGAGATAATATGTATTATTTTGATTACATTAAATTTAAAAATCTTTACATGAACAAAACTAATGCAGCTAAAATGAGAAGGGAAGTGGTTGATTGGGATAAGTGGTCTCAGCTTCTGATTGAAGACTCCAAGGAGGAGAGCCTGCCATCCCCAGAGGCAGCCCTATTCCTCTCAGAGCTGCTGTAACTGGACCCAAAAGCAAGAAACAGAAACCCTTCCCCCCATCAAAAAAACATTTATTAGAGACCACGCTGGGAGCCAGCAATACAATGACAAAACCAAAATGATCCTGCCTTCAAGGAGCTTATATTCTGTACACATTACATGTACACAGATAAGTAAATGTAAAAAAAAAATACACAAAATGTAAAAAAAAATACACGGTGAGCAAAATGAGATAGTGATTATGATGTGCTTTAGATAATCCTGAAAGTACACTAACTTTTCTCCCTGCTATGTAAATATGTTATCCTAGTACCCAGCCAGGTCTGTGGTGCTCCCCATGCTTCTGTCCCTCCCAGGCAGTCCTTTTTCTCAGAACCCTTTGGGGTGGACCTTGTTTTCCTGGAGAGGTGGAATGAGCTGAGGCTTGTTGGGCTAACTGTCCATAGCCATGACTCATCCAAAAATGAGGGACTCTGTCCTGCTGGCATCTGCAAGATCCCCAGACTTTCCTTCAAAGTGATTCTAAGGGCAAAGAGAAAGAGAATGAGAGTCCTCAGAAACGGAGATTGCACAAAGTCAGTACCAAGGCACCGTTTCCACGTGGGCAGCGGCTAAATTTTTAAAGAAAGATTTTAAAGGAGGAAAAAAAACCCACCATGAAATACATTAATAATCCAGTTCTCCTCCAGTCATAATTAAAATGTTCTGCAGCCTCTAATTCTCCCCATTTTCCTAATCTAATTTGTTTTCTGTCGCTGTCGATTTTTCTTCCAAGTGCAAAAGAAATTTCCGCCCCCCCTCTTTCGAAAGCCTGAAACATGGCTGTCCAGGAATTGCTTCAATTCTGTTCTTTTCTCTTTGGTTAAATAGGGAGAAGATGAGCTTGGTGGTAGGACCTTAATGACCAAAAAGCTGTCCCTTTGGAAGGCAGATCTGGTTTTTGCTTTTGCAAGTTGCTATGAAAAGAAGAGGGCAGACGTGGTCACATTCACTGGTTGTAAGTGGGTGTGGGTGTCTGCTCATGGTAAAAAGGAGACCAGTGAAAAGGAGGAGTGCAAGGACTTAGCTCCAGGATTTCTAGGACTTTTCTTTAAATATGATGGAGTTCTGAAAAATGTCACTTTGAAATTTAACAAAAAAATTAGGAAGTCTCAACAGAAGATTCCCATTCGGAAGAAAGCTTTAAAATATTTTTTCTGATTCCCTCACTCTAAACATGCTTTTGAGGCATAGCATGGGAGATAGGAATTAAGAAATGAGTGTCTTGGAAATTATTTTAAGATGTTCATTTCTTTGTCCTTTCACAAAACCTACTCTATGTGATGCACTGAGCTAGGAACTAGAGACACAAAGGCCGGAAATTAAAAAAAAAATAAAAAGATGGCACTTAATATGGGGGTGAGCTTCCTTGCTCAAGTAATTTCCTTTCTATAGGCCCAGATTCTTCATCTGTAAGAAAAAGAGGTCAGTCTATGTGATCTTGAAGGTCCCACCCAATTCTGTTGTGTCATATTCTAAACTCCCTTCTCAGCCCTGACATCTCATGTTCTATACTCAAAGTTCTCTTTCATCTCTGACATTCTGTATCCTGTGTTTTAGGTTCCTCCCAGTTCTGACCTTCCCTATTCTAAAGTTCCTTGAAGTTCTAATACTCTATGATTCTATAGTAAAATATTGCATCCCCTCCCCCACTTCCAGGTAATTTTCTTTCCCTGCTCTCTCTGGGGGAAAGTGTACTAGCAGCACAGCTCAATGGGAAATCCTTTTCCAGATGCCTCTGCTCCTCAAACCTCTGTCTTCGGTCTGAATTGATCCTCCTGAAGGAATTTCAGATTTCATTGTCTTGATTCCTGCTCAGACACACTGTGTTTGTGTGCGCACGTAGGTGATGTATGGGGAGGTCAGGGGGTATCCATGGCCCAAATTTCATTTCTGGAAAGTAAAACTGAGTGGTTGGGTTGATCCAACATCAGTCCCAGCCTTGCCCTTAAGCCTGTGGGTTTCGAGGGTTACGTTTTTTTTTAAAGCTATGCCTTAAGCATTTAAACATGTCAAGTCAGGCGCTCCTTCATGGGGGCGTTCCCTCCCCCTCCCCTTCTCTCTTTACTAAAGTAAATTCATCAAACTGCTGAGTTAGAAAGATTTGTAATGAGTTCTTTGAGCAGAGAGGCAGGCTGGCTGTGTGTATGCATGAGTATGAGTGTGTGTGTGTGTGTGTGTGAGTATGTGTGTGAGAGTATGTTTGAGAATGTGTATGTGAGTGTGCATGTGAGTGAGTGTCTCCCCCCTCCCTCTTTTGCTTCCCAAATCTCTCTGACATTGAATAACTCAAGTGCAAGCAGATGCCCAGTCTCCTGATCTTGCTCTCCATCATGTCTCCAATCTGCTCCTCCCTAGGTTCTGAGAAGAGGCCAGCTCTGGGAACACCATCACTGCCACCCACGGGGGATGGCCTGGGCCCTGCCTGTCCATGTGGAGTGACCGGAGGCGGGATGACGGCCTGAAGGCGGCCGAAGCCCTCTCCCCACGCTGGCCAAGCATGGCATTCTCCCAGTCCCACATCATGGCAGCTCGGAGACACCAGCACAGCCGCCTCATCATCGAGGTGGATGAGTATAGTTCAAACCCCACGCAAGCCTTCACTTTCTACAACATTAATCAGGGACGCTTCCAGCCCCCACACGTGCAAATGTGAGTAGGGGAACCCTTCCTGGGCTGGTCCAGCACCACTGTCCTAGCCTTCTTGTGTGCTGCCTTCATACCTTCCTACCTGTCCAGGGTCATCTATGGTATCCCTTTACCACCAGCTCTGTTGCAGTGAGAACGCCAGTGTCTGTCCCCCCTCCCCACCCCACACCCTCTCATCTTCCAACCCCAAACCTTTGCCCAGGCTCCTGTCTATGGTAAATGTGTCCCACCCTCCTCAAGCTGAGTAGACATGAAATCCAGGGAGACTTTGGCCTCTAGGTGACCGTGGAGAGGTGCCTAGTGTTGTATCTAGAGTGCCAAACTTGGCACCAACACCAAAGCCCACCTCCAGCACCATGTGCCCATGGGCACATCACCATCAAAGCTCCAAGTTCTTCTCAAAGGACTGTGAGGGGCCACTTTTCAAAGTGGGAAGGAAAGATGATCCCATAATGGGGATTGTAGCTTCACAGGTCAAGTGCTAGGAGGGACCTCCACGTATAACCCCTTCCTTTTACAGAGAAGGAAACCAAGGCCCACTGGGGTTTGGTGATTTGCCCAGGGTCACACAGAGAATTCATGACAAAGGGGGATTCAAACCCAGATCCTCTAATTCTTGATTCAAAGCACCTTCCTCTAGATGTTGGGGTGGGGAGAAGTGTGTTTGTCAGATCTTCACTGGGCTAGATAGAGCCTCTGAGCCCTGAGATTCTGTAAAATCACTTCCTCTCCCTATTTTCTCATGTCTAAGATGGAGATAATAATTCCCTTAGGGGAGCTCAAGTCCATCCCCTCATTTTATAGATGAGGAAACTGAGGTCCAGGTGGGTAGAACAATAACTGTACCTGCTGCCTTGAATCAACAGAGAATACATCTAGGTTTTAGGGATAAGGAAATGTTCATTTAGGGAAAGAACTATTGTCATGGTGGGGAGACTCAAGAAAATGTAATCATACACTGGCTCTATTGAAGAGTTTGTGGGAATTTCTAAAAATTGACCATAATTTACTGACAAAGAATGGGTTCATTGTAGGTCACCCTCAAATTCAGTCTTATTCAAACATGGGGCTTTGAAGTGGTGGGGGAGGAAAGGGAGAAAGCAAAAGCTGTATCCTCAACAGCTGGAAACTTTCTTCCATATGATCCCAGAATGTTAGAGCTGGGGGAGGCCTTAGAACAGGGAATATCAGAGCTGGGGGGTGGGGTAGGAGTCTTAGAACAGAGAAGGTCAGAGCTGGGAGAGGCCTGAGAACAGGGAAGGTCAGAGGTGGGACAGGTCTGAGAACAGGGGATATCAGGGTGGGAAAGGAGATTAGAAAATAAACTATTAGAGCTGGGAGGAGGAGGGGAGGGCATAGAACATATCCTACTAGGACAGAGAATATAGAATTTCCTGGACTTCTATACTGGATGGGGCCAATTGTTGGCTGTGACTGGCTAGGATAATGAAGGTCACAGGTGTGTTAAGGTAGAACTATAAGTGATAGAATCAGTGTCTCTTAAGTCATTAAAAGATCATTAAAAGACCAGTTGATATTGAGGTGCATTTTATGTCCTAGAATTTCAGAATTTGGTGACCAGGTTGTATCTTGTCCAACCCTTCAGACTCCATTTAAGGAGACCCAGAAGAGGGCAGTGATTTCCTTCAGGTCACACAGTAAATTCCAGAATGCTAGTGGATGCTCACTGGACCACACTATGCTCCCTCAGCAGCAGTCACTTGTATACCTTATCATGCTATGCAAGTTATTGCATTTATGTATTAGCCCAACCTGGGCAGATGTTATTTACAATAACCAGGAAGTCTAACTGGGGGTGGTAAGTACAGGCTAATGTGCTAATCCAAAAAAAAAAAAAATTAAATTCAACCAACACTTTTTAAGTACCTGAACTGGGAAGATACAAAGGTGAAGGAGACTTAGTGCTTGCCCTCCTAGCAGAGGAAGTGATACAGGATACAAAATGGCACTCAGGTCTATATATTCAGTCTACTAACCATTTGTTAAGCGCCTACTAAGTACAGAGCACTGTTGCCATCCTAGGAAACATCAATTTGCTTAAGACACAGTCCTCACCCTTAGGAGTTCTAAGACACGTAAAAACTTTACCCCATCACACAACCTCAGAAAGGAGGGGAGGGGCCAACAGTGGGCTCTGGGAGATCCCAGGTCTTAATGGTGGCTACTGAGCAGGGCAATCCAGGAAGGCTCCCTGAAGGAAGGGACTTTTGAGTTAGGCTTTAACAAATGGGGAGGAATTCAGCAAATGTAGATCTGTAGATCTCAGGATGTTTTTGAGAAGTTAGAAATTGTTCCAATTTGACTGAAACATAGATTGTATGAAGGAGAGTAATCGATAAGACTGGAAATATAGAGGGATGCCAGACTGTGGCCTTGAATGTCAAGATAAAGAGAGTGAATGTTAGTCAGAGGGAAACCTGATGGTTTTTGAGTATGTGGCCATAAGGGGAGAATCGCATTGTCAATACCAGTCAATCAACAAGGATTAAGCACCCAGCCCTTCCCAGTCACTCTGCTAGGTACCAGGGACACAAAAAGCATCCATTCTGCCAACCAGATCTCTGCCTGGAGTAAACTCAATCCGGAAGAGCCACAAACAAGGCGTTCTGGGAGTCCTAAGAAGGTACTTGAAGTAAGGCACCTGAAGGTTTCCCAGAAGGGGTAGAGTTTGAGCTGAGCTGGGCATCATGTCAGCAGGTCAGGGGGATGAGAGAAGGGCAGCCCAGATGGAGCCCCACAGGGATGAGTGTCTAGAGCTTGGCATCTGATTGTGGGAGCACCTTCCTGTCTTTATCCTTCACCTCTAAGAAGCTCCTTCTAAGAGCTTCAAGCAAGGATTAGAGTGACATTTTAAGAAAGTTTCTCTGGAGAGGTGTACAGGATGGATTGAGTGGAGGAAACAGGCATTTATTAAGCACCTACTATGTGTTGGGCACCATGCTAAACACTTTGCAAATATCATCTCAATTGTTCCTCATAACAACCCTAGGAGGATGGTGCTTGTATTACTCCCATTTTACAGACGAGAAAAGCGATGCAGGCAGAGGTTGAGTGACTTGCCTAGGGTCACCCAGCTAGTAAGTGTCTGAGGTCAGATTAGAACTCAGGTCTTGCTGACTCCAGGCTCTATCCTCTGTTACTTGGCTTTGTAGATTTGCAAGAATCCTGGGGATAGGTAACAATCATAGGTGACATTCAGTTCAGTTCAACTGCACATTTATTTGATTGATTTCTATAACTTCTATGTCACCCTCATCTTCTAATATATACTCCTCCTCCCCCTCCCAAAGAGCTATGCTTTATAATAAAGGAGAAAAACAAAGGAACAAAGGTTAACTGACAACACGTTTGAAAAGGCTGGTGCTGTATACTGTGTTCCATACTCATAGTCCCTCACCTCTGCAAAGACCCAGGAAGAAGCAGCTTTGGGACAGAGCAAGGCTATAATTTCTAAGCATTCAGTTTTCCTGTTTTCTTGGTACAACAATCATTTATTGAGCTCCTACTGTGTGCTTGGCAATAAGAGGCAGTTATGATACGGGCTACGTGACCCTGAGCAAGTCACCTAACCCTATTTGCCTCAGTTTCCTCATCCATAAAATAAGCTGGAGAAGGAAATGGCAAACTGCTCTAATATCTAGAAAACCCCAAATGGGGTCCCGAAGAGTTGGACCCCACTGAAATGACTGAGATTTAAGGTTTGCAAAGCACTTTGGATGGTCTTCCATCCACTCTGTCTTGTAGGTACAGTTATTTGCACGTTGTCTCCCCCATTAGAACGGGAGGTGTTTTTGTACCCCCGCTGCTGAACACAGTGGCTGGCCTGTAGTAAACGTTTGGTAAAGATTGTTGACCAATTAATTGCACTCAGTTCAGTCTTGAAGTATTCCTCCCCGGTAGCTGCTTACAGGTATTATCATCCCCATTTTACAGACGAGGAAACTGAGGCACAAAGAGATGTCCTTACTTGTCCAAAGCCCCACAGCTAGTCATTGAGAGGGAGAAGACAGGAGCCCAGGTTTTCCATTTATTTATAACTCTTCCATGACTAAGCTGGTAACGGTGGGCCTGGGCATAGGCATGGAAGGGGGTGCTGAAAGCCAGAGCTGTTGGGGAGCTAGAATTGGCAGCATTTGGTGAAGCCTGGCTACGGGGGCGGAGCCAAAGGTACCGATGGGTTTTCGGGCCTGCGGGCCTGCCAGGATGGTCAGGCACCGGGACCGGCTCTGAATCGAGGAATGCGGTAGGGAATTTTCCAGGCCGGGCCATGGAGGGTCTCCGGTGGGACGTAGCTGAGAGCAGCGGGGGCTCCGCCGGGCCCCACGTGCCCCCTTTCATCAGCTCCACGCTCGCTCGCCCTTCAATGGGGGAAGCGCGTGTATTGTGGGATGTGGGGTTGCCATGGTAAGTCAGCTGTTTGGCAGCGAGGACGACATGTAAAATGTATGCTACTTGGGCACACGTGATTTATTGCCGGCGTGAGCTTTGTCTCGGGGGCGAGGGGGAGAAGGGGCCGTGTTTAATAAATCCACAACTTATTTTTAATAATGGCAGTGACAGCCAGGATGTGGACTACTCAGTTCGAGCCATACGATTAATGTGGCTACCCCTAGAGAGCCCTGCGAATAATGAGGGACTCCATCGCGGGGTAATGAATCTTCCTAACTAGGGCTGGAGGCGGAGGAGCCGCGGCTCCTTTAAGCATCAAGGGGAGGCTGAGGCCTGTCGGGGAAGGTCCTTCTAGCGCTGGGAGTGGGGAGGGGGAGTGCCTGGGGGGAGCGGCAGAAGAGACAGAAGCACTGATCACAGGTCTGAAGCTGGAAGGACTCAGCATCACTATCCCGGCCCGCTGATTACCGTAACCGGGTTGAGCAGATCCCTGGGCATCCATGTTCTCTTCAGAAAAATAAAGGGCTTAGGCCAGCCGGCCTCTGGACCTGGAATCCTGTGGTCCTCAGTCACCTAACTGCTCCGAGGTGCCCCACATTCCCCCTGTGTAAAATGAAGGGCTTGGACCAGCTGGCCTCTGAGCACCGTTGCTCTAGTTTCCTGTGAAGTGGTCTGACCCCCTCATTATACAGAAAAGAGATCTGAAACCCCCTAAGGGTCAAGCCAAGTCTTCTGACCCGTATCCAAGGGACAGCGAATGAGCACTGGGTGAGGACTGAGAGGGGGCGAGTGCTATGGAGGGGGGGGCTTCTTAAAGGATGGGGCACTTGAGCTCCGCCTCCCCAGCCCCCACCAGGAGAACTGCCCCCCCTGAGGGCAGGACTATTATTGTTAGCACTGTAGCAACTGTCAAATCCGATTAATTAATTTTAACTGAATCATAGGACCATTGGACCTTAGCGTTCATTCACTCCAAGAGATGGGGGCTTCAGTAGGGACCGGATCTGTGATTGCAGAGTTCTAAGAAACTCCCAGGTGAAGACACCCCTATCACCACTGCAGATCAGTGCTGTTTCTAGCACTTATTGTCCTAGAGACTCGTCTAGAGCAAGGGACTTGCTAAGGATCCCCCAGCCAGGCCTTGCGGGACCTGCCCCTGGCTCTCCTCTTCCTCTTCCTTTCCAGCATGCAGGGCAGAAAGAGTCTTCAGAAGCCTCCTTGTCCAATTCCCCCATTTTACAGAGGATGCCCAGAAAGGTTCAGTGACTGGCTCAGGGTCACACAGTAAGTAACAAAACGGGAATTTGAACTCAGGGCCTTCAAAGTCTAATTTCATCATTTTTCCCAATCATGCTATAAGTGGGGGATGGGAATGGACCTAGTGTAATAAAAAGAGGTCTGACTTTTTCAGGAGACCTGCCTTTTGTACGAATGACCCTGAGCAAGTTGCTTCAACTCTCTTTGACTCAGTTTTCCCGTTAGTAAAATGGGGATCATCAAAATGAGAGGGTGTTGGGAGAAAAGAGCTCTGTGAACCTTGAGATGCTGTCGAAATGCAAAATAGTGTGATGATTGTAGGGGGGTGGGATTTGGGACAGTGGAGGGGGTCATCCTTGTCCACACTGCAGTACTGTCTGTTGGAGTTATCAAGGTGCTGGGTGGGCAGCAACTTAGAAGCAAAGGGCATGGGGGATAGTCCTGTGGCACAGATAGAAATAAAGACATTTCAAAGGAGCAGTGGGCTTGGTGGGATCTTCTCAGGTGAGGAAACTCCATCTACTCATGGAGCTCATCACCTCACAGTCAGAGAATAACAGAACCCCAGATCTGAGGCAGAGACACCTGGTAGGCTCCTGCCAGGCCCCCTACTGAGCAGGAGCAGAAACTGGGGCCCAAGTGACTTAGTCATGGTCACATAGCAGTCGAGAGACAGAGCATGATCCAACCTCCTCCTCCCAGTCCTGCCCCCCCCTTCATCACTCAACCCTTTTCCTTCATTCAGGTCTTTTGGTGGGAGGAGGACAGAGATCCCTTGTGGTCCTCCTTCCTTCTTCTTCCTCCTTCCTTCTCTCTCCTCTTTCCTTCCCTCTTCTCCTTCCTTCCCTCTCCTCCCTGTTCCTCTCTGCACCTCTACTTGTCCCTCCTCCCCTCTTCTCCTTCCTCCTTGTCTGTCTTCCCTCAATTTCTGGGCCATGGCTCTTCTCAGCTCTCTTCCTATCTGTCCGCCCACCCTGTATCCATCTCCTCCCACCTCAGCAGATGAGGGTAGTGAAGTCCACCCTGAGCCCTCTTGTCTTCTCTCTACACACTCTCCTTCTTGGTAACTATCAGCTCACATGAAGTCAGTTGTCATCTCTATGGTGATGCTTCCCAAATCGGTAAATCCAACTTTCACGGCCAACCTCCCACAGACTCCTCCACCTGCATGCCCTGCAGATATATTACATTCCCAAACAGAACCAATTTCTGGTCCCTCAAAGACTCACCTTCTCCAAACATCCTTATTTCTATAGAAGACACCGACCACTCATTCACTCTCTCAACCAATCAGTCTACAAGTCTTTTGTGAGCACCTACTGTGTTGCTGCGCTGTCCATGGTGCTTCCCACTCACCCAGACTTTTCATTCTAACGGGAACAGGGAGACAGAGGCTCAGAACAACTTGCAGAAGCTGAATCTAAAACTTCAGCAGTGTGGGGCCCACAGCTGGTCCTGAGGCATGATCATGGAAATAAGGATGTTTGGATGAGAGGTGACTTTGCTAGGAACTCCCAGGTGAGGAAATGCCTCTCCCCATGCAGATTAGTACCATCTCTACAACTTAGAGCCTCAGTTTGCCTGAGATCACATGGACAGTCCACAGAGAGAAGACACTCTCTAGCCACTGAACCACACTGCCTCTAGGAGAAAATACAAGCAGCCTAGCCTGGCATTGTGTGCCCTCATGGCCTGGCTTTCTGCCAGCCTCACATCTCCTTCCTCGGCCTCACACTCTGTTCCAGCCAAACTGGTTCCCAGCTTGTCACCCCCTCACCTTCCCCACTATGCTTCACCAAAACCAGAATGTGCCCCCTCCGTTTTGCCCCCTTCCTTTCCTTCAGTTTAGGCACCACCTCCCCCAGGCAGCCTTCCCTGACTTCTCTATTCCATAGGTTTCCCTGGACCAGCTTGCCTCGATTGCCCACAGGTTTCCATAACTTTCGATCTGAATTTGCTCATCGGCCCACAGGCTGCATAATGGCCTTACCTGTAGAGCGTAAGTTTTCCAAGGGCATTTATGACTGTCTTTGTCCACAACATCTAGGCCAGAGCCTGGAATTTTTCTCATGTCATTGTCAGCAGTTCCTGGTGTGGACAGTCCCTCCACCAGTGTCACCAGTCTAACTGGTGGCAGAGAGACTGTGAAAGGGGACAGATGCCCTTTGAGTGGGTCTTTTAAATTATCAGTTAAGTTCTGTTACAGCCCAAACATTCTGTGACTCAAAGATTCCTGAGTCCCCAACTTCAGTATATAGAAAGCTCTGGAGAAAGGAAGGCAACAAGGGGCACCCTGGGGTTCAGATCATTAAAAAACAGCACAGCATGGGAAGGAAAAGGCATCAGTAAACTGATTTTAAGGAATAAAGAAAAGTCAAGGAATAGAAAGAGATGGAAGGAAGGAAGGACAGAAGGAAAGAAGGAAGAAAGAAGGGAAGGAAGGAAGGAGACTGGGAATAATAATAACCCCTGCCTTCCAAAATTGTCTTAAGGATCAAATGAGATCATATTTGTAAAGCACTTATGTAAATGTCAGCTGTCATTATCATTACCCATCTTCTATAGGAAGCCTTTCCTACCCATTACTAGTGCCATTCCTCTGAGGTTACTTTACATTTATACTATATATACCTTGGACATACCCAATTTACAGATGAGGAAACTGAGGCTGAGAATCTAAGGGACTTGCTCAGGGTGACACAGCCAGGAAGTTGTGAGTGTCTGAGATAGGCTAACTCCAAATCTGTCGTTCCATCTGCTAGTTTACTTAGCTGAGCTGAATCTTTTAAAGGAGCCATGAACCCAAGAGAGATGCTGGCAAACCTCCCCACCAATGACTTCTTCTGGTACCTAACAGTATGGTGGCTTCAGGTCCACAAGACCCTCCATGGGATCCTCCATGTTTGCCATCCCCATCTCACTCCCAGATCATTGGAGAAAGGCTCATCACTGCATCACTGAGGGCAGAGAATTTTTTCCATTATGCCAACCCTCAAAGTCTATCTGTTCATCTTAGTGGGGTTGTGATCTATGCCAGGATAAACATCTGCCTACACCAACAACCCTTGAAATGTGAGCAATCGATAAGCAAGGATTTATTCAACAGCTACTGTGTGCCAGGCTCTGAGCTGGGTGAATCAGCCCCTGTCCTCTGTTCCATCTGATGAGGCCTTTGGACAAGGCTTCAAACTAAAGCCTAACCAGAGGACGGTAGTCGGAATAATGGGAGAGTGTCTTCGGGGGAACTGATGGCCTTCTGGTGGCCCAGGCCCCCAACTTTGGAGCCTGGGAGAACCTTCAAGGTCATCTAATCCAACCCCCTCGTTTAGGTCCACAACTGCTAATGTCACACAGACAGGAGCAGAGCCACCCACATCCCTGACTTCAAATCTAGTTACAATATCCAAGTGGCCCCTATAGCAATTCCATTTCCAATTCCCACATGATGTCCAGTAATGGTTGCATGTAACCCTTCCAGAGCTAGAATGGGAAGAGCCCAGACTTGGCCTTCAAGAGGCCTCCATCCTAAGCCCAGCTCTCAATCTCTGGCATTGAACTATGTGACCTCAGACTAGTCATCTCTCTCTCTCTCTCTCTCTCTCTCTCT